>NC_068939.1:41176113-41776113 GCF_016801865.2 Culex pipiens pallens
CACTCCTCCGTCCAAGGCATCCCGTACTTACACGAACGACCAAGGCGGAAAAAAAGTTGGAACGCTAACTTCAACTCGCTGGTTCTCAGCCAAAACTCAACCAATCTGGATGATTCCTTTTTCCAGAGATTTGTACGGATCTCCAGATGAGCCTAGAACTTTGCAGATCTCGATTTGATCAATCCTCTAATAACTACGACTAAATTAGTCGGAGCAACTTTTTTTCCGCGTGTATTTCCGAAAAGCGACTCAAGCGGGAACATTTTTGCTACGCTGCAAAAACACAATAACTTTGCTAAAATGTTAGCAAAACCCATAAAATTATATATCAAAATTTCCGTTATGATCTCAGGATTATGATGAACTTCTCAAATTTCCATTATTTTCACAAAAAAAATCACAAAACTACGTAAAACTACAGAAAAAATAAAAATGCCTCATTTTATGACTAGAACTTTATGGTAAAATCATTGATTTCATTGATTTTTTTATGAAAATGTTTCAAATGATCTAAATTATATGTTTCCGAATCATTCTGAGTGTGTTTTTTCCTGAATACTACAAAATTTTACCAAAACTACGTAAAATACAGAAAATTTGATACATTCCTTTAGAACTTTATTTGCTTCATGATAAAATCATTGATTTATTTTATGAAAATGTTTCAAATGATCTAAATTACAAGTTTCCGAATTATTCTGAGTGTGATTCTTCCTGAATACTAAAAAATTCTACCAAAACTACGTAAAATACAGAAAATTTGATACTTTCCTTTAGAACTTTATTTGCTTCATGATAAAATCATTGATTTATTTTATGAAAATGTTTCAAATGATCTAAATTACAAGTTTCCGAATTATTCTGAGTGTAATTCTTCCTGAATACTAAAAAATTCTCCCAAAACTACGTAAAATACAGAAAATTTGATACTTTCCTTTAGAACTTTATTTGCTTCATGATAAAATCATTGATTTATTTTATGAAAATGTTTCAAATGATCTAAATTACAAGTTTCCGAATTATTCTGAGTGTGATTCTTCCTGAATACTAAAAAATTCTCCCAAAACTACGTAAAATACAGAAAATTTGATACTTTCCTTTAGAACTTTATTTGCTTCATGATAAAATCATTGATTTATTTTATGAAAATGTTTCAAATGATCTAAATTACAAGTTTCCGAATTATTCTGAGTGTGATTCTTACTGAGTACTACAAAATTTTACCAAAACTACGTAAAATAATCTCAGGATTATGATGAACTTCTCAAAAAAAATCACAAAACTACGTAAAACTACAGAAAAAATAAAAATGCCTCATTTTATGACTAGAACTTTATGGTAAAATCATTGATTTCATTGATTTTTTTATGAAAATGTTTCAAATGATCTAAATTATATGTTTCCGAATCATTCTGAGTGTGTTTTTTCCTGAATACTACAAAATTTTACCAAAACTACGTAAAATACAGAAAATTTGATACTTTCCTTTAGAACTTTATTTGCTTCATGATAAAATCATTGATTTATTTTATGAAAATGTTTCAAATGATCTAAATTACAAGTTTCCGAATTATTCTGAGTGTGATTCTTACTGAGTACTACAAAATTTTACCAAAACTACGTAAAATACAGAAAATTTGATACTTTCCTTTAGAACTTTATTTGCTTCATGATAAAATCATTGATTTAGTTTATGAAAATGTTTCAAATGATCTAAATTACAAGTTTCCGAATTATTCTGAGTGTGATTCTTACTGAGTACTACAAAATTTTACCAAAACTACGTAAAATACAGAAAATTTGATACTTTCCTTTAGAACTTTATTTGCTTCATGATAAAATCATTGATTTAGTTTATGAAAATGTTTCAAATGATCTAAATTACAAGTTTCCGAATTATTCTGAGTGTGATTCTTACTGAGTACTACAAAATTTTACCAAAACTACGTAAAATACAGAAAATTTGATACTTTCCTTTAGAACTTTATTTGCTTCATGATAAAATCATTGATTTATTTATTGAAAATGTTTCAAATAATCTAAATTACAAGTTTCCGAATTATTCTGAGTTTGATTCTTACTGAGTACTACAAAATTTTATCAAAACTACGTAAAATACAGAAAATTTGATACTTTCCTTTAGAACTTTATTTGCTTCATGATAAAATCAATGATTTAGCTTATGAAAATGTTTCAAATGATCTAAATTATAAGTTTCCGAATCATTCTGAGTGTGTTTTCATTCTGAATACTACAAAATTTTACCAAAACTACGTAAAATACAGAAAATTTGATACTTTCCTTTAGAACTTTATTTGCTTCATGATAAAATCATTGATTTATTTTATGAAAATGTTTCAAATGATCTAAATTACAAGTTTCCGAATTATTCTGAGTGTGATTCTTACTGAGTACTACAAAATTTTATCAAAACTACGTAAAATACAGAAAATTTGATATTTTCCTTTAGAACTTTATTTGCTTCATGATAAAATCAATGATTTAGCTTATGAAAATGTTTCAAATGATCTAAATTATAAGTTTCCGAATCATTCTGAGTGTGTTTTCATCCTGAATGCTACAAAATTTTACCAAAACTACGTAAAATACAGAAAATTTGATACATTCCTTTAGAACTTTATTTGCTTCATGATAAAATCATTGATTTAGTTTATGAAAATGTTTCAAATGATCTAAATTATAAGTTTCCGAATTATTCTGAGTGTGATTCTTCCTGAATACTAAAAAATTCTACCAAAACTACGTAAAATACAGAAAATTTGATACTTTCCTTTGGGACCATCCATAAACCACGTGGACACTTTTGGGAGGGGGGGGGGGGTATGGCGATTGTCCACGCTCCATACACAAAATATTTTTATTGTATGGACAATTGTCCACGAAGAGGGGGGGGGTTCGAGATTACCAAAAAAGTGTCCACGTGGTTTATGGATGGTCCTTTTAGAACTTTATTTGCTTCATGGTAAAATCATTGATTTATTTCATAATGCTTTTTCAAATGATCTAAATTATAAGTTCCTGAATCATTCTAAGTGCGTTTCTTCCTGAATACTAAAAATAAATTACCAAAACTTCGTAAAATACAGAAAGTTTTATAATTTTTATAATTTTATGTTGGTATTAGAATGTAGAGCATTGTTTTGGAAGCTTATTGTATGGGAGCAGTTCTCTACAGAATCAGTATTTTTTCTTTAATTTTATTTTTTGTATTTTTAATCCGGCTGAAACTGTTTTGGTGTCTTCGGTATGCCCAAAGAAGCAATTTTGCTGCATTGGTTCGTTCATTTAATTTTCCATACACATTTGGCAGCTGTCCATACAAAAATGATATGTGAAATGTGAAAATTAAAAAATGTGTATCTTTAGAAGGAATTTTTTGATCGATTTGGTGTCTTCGGCAAAGTTGTAGGTAGGGATATGGACTACACTGAAAAAAATTATACACGGTAAAAAAAAATTTGGTGATTTTTAATTTCACTTTTTGTCACTTGATTTGCAAAAAAAAAACACTATTTTTATTTTTTTTTATGTTTTGATATGTTTTAGAGGATATCAAATGCCAACTTTTCAGAAATTTCCAGAATGGACAAAACATCTTTGACCGAGCTATGATTTTTTGAAGCAATACAGATTTTTTCAACAAATCGAAATATTGTTCCCAAAAAACTTTCATCTTCATTTTTCGATGTAAAATCGAATTTGCAATCGAAAAGAGCTTCAGTGATTTTTTTTATAAAGTGCAAGTTTTCAAGTCAAGCTATTTTTAGGTAACTTTTTTGAAAAAAGTCGCAGTTATTCATTTTTTTAAATAAGTGCCCATGTTTGCCCACATTTGAAAAAAAATATTTTTGAAAAGCTGAAAATATTTTTAAAAGGGCCTAACATTCAATATTATACCCTTTTGAAATGTTAGTCTTGATTTTAAATTTTTGAAAATATTTTTTTCGAAAAGATCGAAAAATTTCATAAATGTTTCATATTCCAACATTGTAAATCGGACCATTAGTTGCTGAGATATCGACATTAGAAAATGGTGGGTTGTTTGGGTGAGACTTAGAAAACATGAATTTTCCTGTTTTTTAACCTTTGAATGGCAATATCTCAGCAACTAAGGGTCGTATCAACAAAGTCCGAAAAAGCAAAATATAGAGAATTTTCTCAGCTTTTCAAAAATATGGGCACTAATTTTAAAAATGAACAACTGCGACTTCTTTTCAAAAAAGTTACCTAAAAATGACTATAACTTGAAAACGGTGCACTATATAAAAAAATCACTAACATACTTTAAGATTGTAAATTCGATTTTACATCGATAAATGAAGATGAAACATTTTTGCGACGAATGTTTCGATTTTTTTTTAAATCTATATTGATTCAAAATGTATAACTCGGTCAAAGATTTTTTTTTTGCCCATTCTGTAAATTTCTGAAAAGTTGGCATTTGAAGTCCTCTAAAACATATCAGAAAATAAAAAAAAATAAAAATAGTGTCTTTTGCAAATCAAGTTTTAGTGACAAAAAGTGAAATTGAAAATCACCAAATTATTGTTTACCGTGTATAACTTTTTTTCAGTGTAGTCTATTTCCATACCTACAACTTTGCCGAAGACACCAAACCAATCAAAAAATTTCATCAAATGATACAGATTTTTGAATTTTCGAATATCATTTTTGTATGGACAGCTGACAAATTTGTATGAAAAATTATATGAACGAACTAATGATGCAAAATGGCTTCTTTGGGCATACCGAAGGCACCAAAATAGTTTCAGTCGGATTAAAAAAACAAAAAATAAAATGACCGAAATCTCAGTGACTTGCTCATGGGTGTTTTGAAAGATTTTCATAAAAAAATTTATCAAATTTTCCTACAACAGATGATTTTTTACAGAACTGTGAAATTTTCTGTATTTTACGTAGTTTTGGTGATATTTTGTAGTATTCAGGAAGAAACACACTCAGAATGATTCGGAAACTTATAATTTGGATCATTTGAAACATTTTCATAAACTAAATCAATGATTTTATCATCAAGCAAATAAAGTTCTAAAGGAAGGTATCAAATTTTCTGTATTTTACGTAGTTTTGGTAAAATTTTGTAGTACTCAGTAAGAATCACACTCAGAATAATTCGGAAACTTGTAATTTAGATCATTTGAAACATTTTCATAAAATAAATCAATGATTTTATCATGAAGCAAATAAAGTTCTAAAGGAAAGTATCAAATTTTCTGTATTTTACGTAGTTTTGGGAGAATTTTTTAGTATTCAGGAAGAATTACACTCAGAATAATTCGGAAACTTGTAATTTAGATCATTTGAAACATTTTCATAAAATAAATCAATGATTTTATCATGAAGCAAATAAAGTTCTAAAGGAAAGTATCAAATTTTCTGTATTTTACGTAGTTTTGGTAGAATTTTTTAGTATTCAGGAAGAATCACACTCAGAATAATTCGGAAACTTGTAATTTAGATCATTTGAAACATTTTCATAAAATAAATCAGAGATTTTATCATGAAGCAAATAAAGTTTTAAAGGAAAGTATCAAATTTTCTGTATTTTACGTAGTTTTGGTGATATTTTGTAGTATTCAGGAAGAAACACACTCAGAATGATTCGGAAACTTATAATTTGGATCATTTGAAACATTTTCATAAAATAAATCAATGATTTTATCATCAAGCAAATAAAGTTCTAAAGGAAAGTATCAAATTTTCTGTATTTTACGTAGTTTTGGGAGAATTTTTTAGTATTCAGGAAGAATCACACTCAGAATAATTCGGAAACTTGTAATTTAGATCATTTGAAACATTTTCACAAAATAAATCAATGATTTTATCATGAAGCAAATAAAGTTCTAAAGGAAAGTATCAAATTTTCTGTATTTTACGTAGTTTTGGGAGAATTTTTCAGTATTCAGGAAGAATCACACTCAGAATAATTCGGAAACTTGTAATTAAGATCATTTGAAACATTTTCACAAACTAAATCAATGATTTTATCATGAAGCAAATAAAGTTCTAAAGGAAAGTATCAAATTTTCTGTATTTTACGTAGTTTTGGTAGAATTTTTTAGTATTCAGGAAGAATCACACTCAGAATAATTCGGAAACTTGTAATTTAGATCATTTGAAACATTTTCATAAAATAAATCATAATTTTATCATGAAGCAAATAAAGTTCTAAAGGAAAATATCAAATTTTCTGTATTTTACGTAGTTTTGGTAAAATTTTGTAGTACTCAGTAAGAATCACACTCAGAATAATTCGGAAACTTGTAATTTAGATCATTTGAAACATTTTCATAAAATAAATCATAATTTTATCATGAAGCAAATAAAGTTCTAAAGGAAAGTATCAAATTTTCTGTATTTTACGTAGTTTTGGTAAAATTTTGTAGTACTCAGTAAGAATCACACTCAGAATAATTCGGAAACTTGTAATTTAGATCATTTGAAACATTTTCATAAAATAAATCAATGATTTTATCATGAAGCAAATAAAGTTCTAAAGGAATGTATCAAATTTTCTGTATTTTACGTAGTTTTGGTAAAATTTTGTAGTATTCAGGAAAAAACACACTCAGAATGATTCGGAAACATATAATTTAGATCATTTGAAACATTTTCATAAAAAATCAATGAAATCAATGATTTTACCATAAAGTTCTAGTCATAAAATGAGGCATTTTTATTTTTTCTGTAGTTTTACGTAGTTTTGTGATTTTTTTTGTGAAAATAATGGAAATTTTAGAAGCTCATCATAATCCTGAGATCATAACGGAAATTTTGATATATAATTTTATGGGTTTTGCTAACATTTTAGCAAAGTTATTGTGTTTTTGCAGCGTAGCAAAAATGTTCCCGCTTGAGTCGCTTTTCGGAAATACACGCGGAAAAAAAGTTGCTCCGACTAATTTAGTCGTAGTTATTAGAGGATTGATCAAATCGAGATCTGCAAAGTTCTAGGCTCATCTGGAGATCCGTACAAATCTCTGGAAAAAGGAATCATCCAGATTGGTTGAGTTTTGGCTGAGAACCAGCGAGTTGAAGTTAGCGTTCCAACTTTTTTTCCGCCTTGGACGGAGGAGTGTTAAGGAGCTGCAAAATAACTTTATGTATGCATCACACTTGATGTGTAACAAAGTCGTCACAAATATTAATCAAACATATTATCCTGCATTGATTTTTAACAATGAGTATTCCCAAGTAACATTTTTTTCCAGGAGTTCTACAAGAGCTCTTCAAGATAGCTACAGCATAGCAGTTTGGACCGCGGTAGGATAAAACTCTCTTCAAGTACTCTTCCAAACTCCTGAAGAAGTTTTGAAGAGAATTTTATCCTACCGCGGTCCAAACTGCTATGCTGTAGCTATCTTGAAGAGCTCTTGTAGAACTCCTGGGAAAAAATGTTACTTGGGTTTTAGCTTCATTTGTTTCAAAATTATGAATATTAGTTAAATTAGCATGTTGACAGCTCCCATACAAACTGAGCGTACCCCTTGTTAGTGGATGATGGCAGCCTTTGATATTATTTAACCAACACTTTTGAAAATGGCGTATACAGTAGTTGCTCGGTAACTGGGCGTTGTTTAACTGGACTGCTTTTTAATTGGGCGCTCGATAACTGGGCCGAATGGATGCCAAAATCATTTAAAAAAAATAAATAAACTAATTTCAAACATTTATTTAATTCAAAGTCACAATTAAAGAAACATGAAAAGTATGCATTGTAAATAACTCTGAGTTAATTTTATTTTTATATTTCATCTGGAAAATATTATGCATTGGTGGTCCCCTCATTATTTTTTGTTCAACCCAGTTAACGAGCAGCATTCGGGCTACGTTCTCAGCCCAGTTACCGACCAAATACTGTAGTTTAAATAATTATAGTTTTGCCTTGTTTCGGTTTAAAACGACAAAATAAGCAGTCTGAAATCATTTTCTTTAAAAACTTGTTTAGATATACGCCACGTTCAAATATTTGTGTAGAACAGTTGAAGTGAGCCTGCCGCGAAAACCGTCACGAAAAAAAGTTTCCCATGCAAATTTCAAGTTACGTATCTAATGGGCGGACTCCGACGAGGCCCACTGGTCATCTGTCGGTGAATACGCGCAACTCACGAAAACTGTCATCTTAGGGTCTTGATGGTTTTCATTAATACTTATGTTCTTGAGAACTGATGATTGCTAGACAATTGTGATCAATTGAACATAAAGCACTAGGCGGCTCCATCAAAATGTACTGGGAACTCATTTGAAAAATCATTCAAACATTAAAAAATAATAGTGTTTTAGAATCGGGAATACATGAAAATTTTCACAAAAAATACGTATTTTTCCTGTGTTTTGAGAATGCAATTTTTTCTTGAAAAACTACTTCAAATTATTGTTTTTTCCTATATGGATAGGGCTAGTGATTTTTACGGCCTTAAAATTGAAATTTCGCGGCATGCCAATTACAAAACTTTGGAATTTCACGGCAAATTCACGGTACTCAAAAATCTGCTTGAAATAAAGCAAAAAATATGTTATTTTAGTACTATTGTGTGGAGGAAAGTAACTTTGAGAATAAACAATAGTTTAGAAAACAAAATTTTCCCTCCTGACACAAAATATTCTTTGATATTTTTATGAGTTCATGAGTGTCCAGTTTTACATCTGAAAGTTTTTAAAATTTAAACACAAAATAATTTGCTTCAGTCTTTCCAAACGAAAACCCTTCTAAATTTACACAAAGTAGCAATAAAATATTTGATTATTTCGAATAAGTTTAGGCAAAGCTTCATTTACAACAGTTTTTGCAGCATTTGGTATTGACAAAGATTTAAAAATAAAACATCTCAAACTATTTTGCGATTTCTTTCATTAAATTTCACATTGTGTTATCCGTGGCATGTTCCAATCAATGGTCATTTCGCTGTATATTACATGTGAAAATCAGCATTTCGATAGGGATGATCATTTTTTTCCAAATAAATATATCCAAATTACTCATGCAATATTTTATAATTTATTTTAACGACTGCTTTCAAAATGCTCGTCTTGTGGTTTGCTTCAGTTCAATAATCAAAGTTTTAAACAATGAGGAACAATTATTCAAGTGATTTTTCGAATTTTGTGGCATTTCACGGTATTGACCAGATTTCACGGCCAAAGGCAAATTTCACGGATTACGCGGCTTCCGTAAAAAGACAAAATTTTGAAAATTCTCAAAATTTTCACAAAACTACGTATTTAAAAAAATACTCCAAGTTTTTTTTTGATATGAGTATCAATTGACGAGTTTTTTTCTTACATTTCGATAGTAATATTATTTTTTGTGAAATAATCAAAATCTTCACAATACTTCGTATTTTCGAAAAAAATACAATTCGTTTTAGTTTTTTACAATAAGAGAATGGATCGGGATTTTTTTAATTCATTTCGATAGTAATAATATTTTTTGTGAAATACTCAACATGTTTTTTATAAAACTATGCCTTTTTGAAAAATACTAATATTATGTTTCTTTTTTCAAAATGGGTTAAATTTGATTCGTATAATTTTTCAAATATATCGGTAGATTCTTTTTTGGGAATACTTAAATTTTTCACAAAACTACTTATTTTTGAAAAAAAACTCTAAATTTCAGTTTTTATTTCATTTGTTTCATATAATTAGATTTTTTTGATAAAAACTGATATTTGAGTTGATTATAAAATACTTAGTTTTGTTTGACATTCAAGTGTTTACAAAAATTTGTGTCATTACTTTTGAAATCTATGAAAAATCTCGATCATTTGATACCCATTTTAAAAAACATGATATTTGGATTTATTTTTTTTTTGCGAAGATACTGGGTTTTGCAGAAAAAGTACTATTTTTAAAAAAATGGAGTATAATTTTTGAAACGTTTGAAAAATTCCAATAATTTGATTCCCATATGGTAAAAAAATACATTTTCAGTACTTTTTCGAAAATACGTAGTTTTGTGAAAATTTGAGTATTTCGCAAGAAAATATTATTACAATCGAAATGTATGAAAAAAAATCCGATCATTTGCTACCTATATTATAAAAAAATAATTTTTTTATTGTTTTTTCAAAATAACGTAGTTTTGTGAAATTTTTTGAGTATTTTCACAAATTACATTTGACTGTTTGAAAAATCCCGATCATTTGATACACATATTGTAAAAAAACTTCAATTTTTAGTATTTATTTCGAAAATACGTAGTTTTGTAATTTTGTTTAGTATTTTTAAAAAATGTGTGAAATAACTTGTGAAATGTATGGAAAAATCCCGATCATCCCCCCATATAGCAAAATACAATATTTTTTTGAATTATTTAGAAAAACATTGCAAAATACTGGAAAAATACGTATTTTTTGTATAAATTTTCATGTAATTATAAAAGCAACGGATAGCTGGCATCATCCCGATGCCAAAAGGCATTTTATTCGCTTAAATATTGCATTGACTTAAGAGACTTTCCATTATAAAATAAGTAAAAAAAACTGGTTTTATATTTAGAAAACTCACCAATCAGACAATGATAAAATAATAAGAAATTTAAATGTCAACTTTAAAATATTACTAGAAGCAAACTATTTGAAAAAAAAATCATTATCATTTGGTAAACAATAGAGGTGGGCAAAACCGCTCTTTTTTAGGAGCCGCTCATTAAAAAGAGCCGCTCTTTTGAACGGCTCTTCCGCTCTTTTTCAAAATTTGGAAGAAAAGTTTTTTTTTAAAGAATCGTGTGATTTTATAATTTATTTCGCATTGGACATTTATAAATTATTTGATAAAAAAAATTAGAACTGAAAACGAGAAGATGCCTTTGAAAACCATAGATCTAGGTGGTCTCTATGTCAAGATTTCTACTCAAACCTATACATTCGAGTAATTGAATGACATCCAAGCTTAAATCTAGGAAAAATTGCTATTTATTTAGAATTGCGTTTATTTCTGCAAGAATTGAACTAATGCTTACATTTCATTTGGAGAAAATCTGTAGATTTTTGGTAATATTTTACAAATTATGTAACTTGAAATGCTCAAATTTGTATTCTGGTAATACCTTAATGTACAATTAGTTGTAAAATGAAAAGTTTTTAGCATTTTGTTTAGAACATTATTTACTTCTGAGATGCATTTTTATATGCATTTAAGAGCGAGTCCACGAACAGGGCATACCCCTTTGTATGGGACGTCGTTTGGACCTCACCAATCTGACTGAAATTTTCAGGGGTTGTTTGTACATATAAAACTAGCATCTGGCCAAAATATGAGCAATCTAGGTCAACGGGAAGTGGGGCAAATCGGGACAAAAAGTTTGAAGGTTCAAAAACGTCAAAAATCGTAAAAAGGCTGTAACTTGGGCAAAATTCAATTTAATTTAAAAATTTAAAATGCATCTGAAAGGGCTTATAAAATGCAACAAAATGCAGGGTAGAGCATCCCAATTGGTTGAATCTAAAGGGAGTTATTGGCATTTTAGTGAAAAAATAGCACAATTTTCAAACATAAATAAAAAAGTGTTCCATCCAGATATCAACTCGGTTCGACCTGCAGCTTGTAGGGGACATCTGGGACTACCATCTGAGACTGAGAACGCTTTGGGTAAGGCAGTTTAACATATTAAATAGACACTTTTACTTTTAGTGAATTTTTTGGTTGTAAATTTTTGCTCGAAGGACCCCTTAGATCCCATTTTCTGATGATAATTTTATCATATTCGTGTTTCTGAGACAATTTCACAATAGAAACATGCATAAAAATGTTTATTTTCATCCATTTTAACCCTTTCAAAAATGAAAGTTAAAAAAAATCTTCGATTCACATTTATTGAAATTCAAGTTCGTTTCCAAGGATACTAGATGACACCAGAAAAAAAGCAGCATCTTATTTTTCTTAACTTTCTTTTTTCAAAGGGTTAAAATGGATGAAAATAAACATTTTTATGCATGTTTCTATTGTGAAATTGTCTCAGGAACACGAATATGATAAAATTATCATCAGAAAATGGGATCTAAGGGGTCCTCCGAGCAAAAATTTACAACCAAAAAATTCACTAAAAGTAAAAGTGTCTATTTAATATGTTAAACTGCCTTACCCAAAGCGTTCTCAGTCTCAGATGGTAGTCCCAGATGTCCCCTACAAGCTGCAGGTCGAACCGAGTTGATATCTGGATGGAACACTTTTTTATTTGAGTTTGAAAATTGTGCTATTTTTTCACTAAAATGCCAATAACTCCCTTTAGATTCAACCAATTGGGATGCTCTACCCTGCATTTTGTTGCATTTTATAAGCCCTTTCAGATGCATTTTAAATTTTTAAATTAAATTGAATTTTGCCCAAGTTACAGCCTTTTTACGATTTTTGACGTTTTTGAACCTTTAAACTTTTTGTCCCGATTTGCCCCACTTCCCGTTGACCTAGAGTGCTCATATTTTGGTCAGATGCTAGTTTTATATGTACAAACAACCCCTGAAAATTTCAGGCAGATTGGTGAGGTCGATGCGAGATGGGTATGCTTTGCTCGTGGACTCGCTCTTAAATATTTGGAACTAAATTTTCAATTCTCAAAAAAAAATTAATACTTAATTTTTTTGGAAACCAATAAATTATATGTATAACATAATTCATGCCATCCTGAAATGGTTCTTTCAAAAGCCCGGAGTTTAAAAAAGAACCGCGGTTCCTTTTTTGTGAGCCACGGTTCGTTCGCTCTTTTCAGTGAACCGGCTCTTTGAGCGGCTCGCTCTGTTTTTGCCCACCTCTTGTAAACAATGAAAAAAAAAAAAAACTTGTTCAATATTGATAAAACTACCAAATTGTAAATAAAATCAAAAATAATTCAACATTGATAACCTCAACAACGAAAATTTTGCAAATATTTATATACCATTTTTTATCAGATATAATATCGGGACCACATATAGAATAAAAAACAGCTTATCATTTTACCTTTTTCTTTTGTATTATAAATGTTGAGCATGAATTTAAAAAAAATCTTATGTTTTAATGTTTACGTCTCTCTCTTTTCAATCCTAGCTTCCCTTTTGAATAGATGTAATATGGCCAAACTAAAAGTATATCAATTTGATAAAAAAAATGCTATGATACAAATTTGTTGTACAAATTCATTTCAATTAAACCTTTTTTTATTATATTATCTGTAATACTTTTGTGAAAAATTATTTTGATTTAGAAGCTATAAATAACAGCTTAATAGAGCTATAATTATATAAAGAGTTTTTTTAACAGGTCCTCTAAACATATGAAAACAAATAACTAGATTTTTTGTAGTTTTCATTTGGATGAAACTTCGTATGTACCTTTTTATGACAAAGACTTGCAAATTAAATTGTCCAAAGTATCAATTTGTGTTTCTATGCTAAATGTCTTGGATGAGAAAAAATGCAAATTTTTGCACATGTTGGTCAAGATTCATTTAGCAGTGTGGTCAATTTTTCAAAAAAAAAATAATGTAAAACTGTGGAGAAAAATAAATTTTAAAAGAAAAAATTCAAAGAAATGAATAATTTCTCTTAAATATGGTATTTAGACTATGAGGGCAAATTGTTACTGAAACACAGCTCCTGAAACAGGAGCTAGCATTAAAAATGAGATTATCTTCACATGACCAAAAATAGCGTCGAATTTTTGAGTGTCTAGAAACTTTATCGTGTAATAATCCGATCTATGTTATTAAAAAAAAATGAAAACATCCCTAACCCTAAAAAAAGGCATTTCAAGCTTAAAAAAAATGATTCGAAAGATCGGAAAAATATTTAGCAAAACATCCTTTTTAAATTGCTACAACATGAAAACGGTGCACGATATCGAAATTTCCGTTAAACATATTTCAATTAAAAATAAAATTTAACATCTCAAATTAATTCAATTTTTTCCACAGTTTTTGAAAATATTAGTTTTTTTAATTGCGAACACTGTACCATAACTCAAAAATGGCATTTTTTTTAACTAAAACATATCCAAAATCGAAAATTATCAAAAATAACTTTTTTGTTCAATGCATTTTTGTGCGTGAAAATTGTTTTAGGGTTTACCTTTTTTACTAAGCAATACTTTGCAACTTTGCTCAAGACATCGTATGGAAAAACTATCTCAGAAAATTCGTTCTTGAGATTTTACAGCTAGCAAAATTCTATCAAGACTTACTGTAGTTCAGTTTTTTCTATACATCCAAAATTTGTTCCCAGAAATCACACTTCTTTATTGTCTCAGCAAATGGCGGTGCCATCATTAATCATTCGCTTCGTTTGAGCTCCGCGGTTTGCCCGGAACGGTTCCGTTCCAGGAGCAGGCCAAACCCTGCTCCTGAACATGGCACTTGCAATACACCAGACCTAACCCCCGCCCGCTCCCAAGCAATCAACATGTTTTATGAGGATTTGGGGGAAAATTAGGACAACAGCTTTTTGACTTTTGTGCTGGGAGTGAGCACGTTGTTGGCTTCTCTGCTTGCGTGTATTCCTAGAACTGCTCCCTAGTTGGCACCCAGGGAGTCTCTGCCGAATCTCCGGAACGAGAGCTCTGCCGAAAGACACTGGCACAAATTAAGCTTCGTTTATTTGGTTGTGAACATGTACTTCTGCTGCTTCTGCCGTTCTGTCCCGAGATTCACAGAGGCAAACAAAATGCTCAATTGCAAATATTTGTAAATTTGGTGAAGCTGTTTGTCGAGCGGAGCCACCTCGGTCATGTTGACTGGAAGATGTTCCAACAATCCACAGAATCGGTATTGCAGCCATTCTGGAGTCAAACGGCAGAGGGGGAAGGTCAAAGACAGACCAAATATGCGATATGATGAACTTTAAAATATTCCTTTGCTGAGGGGCTTCTGGTTGAGTCTACTAGGTACCTGTTGATGGGATTCCTGGGGGAGATGTTTTCTTTGGAATTTTCACGGGTAAAGTTAACATTTTTTTCTGGGCTGACGACCTGGTTTGTGAGGACTGTTGATTACATTGCAGGTTGTAAGTACCGATTTTGCGTTTCTTTCAAGGGATTGGTGTTGAATTTTCTGTTATCTTTAAAACTTTTGTAATTGCACTGAGTTTCAAAACTCAAGTAAAAACATGCAAACATCTGCAAAATAAAATAAACTACTAGACCTCAAACTGATAAAAAAATCAGAAAGAGTTCTTCTCACTTCTGGATGGATTTCGTCACTTTTTTCGTTTTCGAAGCAACAGCATTTCGAGCATGGTTGTAATTGCAACGAACTTCCTTCTGTCCTAGACGTTCCCCCGCTGGCTGCACAACCTTCTCAGCATGGTGTGGATGGCACCGGCTATGCAAAACCTGTACCAGAGAGGATAAAAATGGTGCTCCTCAACATTCCAGCAAACACCATCCCTGAAGCCGGTTGCAACCACTTCGGAATGTGCCAGCGCTGCGTCGTCGTGGCCAAATGAAAATGCCCAGCCCAGATTTATTATTAAAATCTCATCTATATTCTGTGGATGTGTATATTTGATGGATAACCAAAGACCAGCCAGCGTTCTTTCCTTGGCGCTGTGCATCTGAATCTGGGCAGGGCGAAAAAAAAAAGAAGTCCAGCTTTGGCCACCAGAGAAGGTTGCCTTTTTTGTGCTGACTTTTGCCTCGAAGGCCCCAACTCGACAAATCTGGAACTGATGGATTTCGCATTAGCCTGGTTCTCGGAATTTTTGGTCTCTGATTTTTGTTGTTGAAAAGAAATAATAATTACTAAAGATAGTTTCGGATGAAAATTCTCTTTGAGGACCTGTTGATGATGGAACATTGATTCGAAGCATGCTGAAACGATGGTTCTAAAAAATTCAAACACAACCTCCCAAATTATCGATCAGCTTATACACTATTCTCTTCCTCCTTCTACCAGATACTCATCTGGTGTGAAGTTGTAATTACTAGCATAACACCAACAATCACCACCGCCATTCACGGGCAACATCGGTGGCCACGTGTCGATCCCACTTGACACCCCCCTTCTTCAGCACACTCCAAAAGTGGAGGAAAAGTGTTGATAGCAGTCTCGAAAGTGCAATCCACTCAACTACCCTCTTCACACCGTCAACCCATTGAGAACACATGCGGTGCGCCGAATAGAACCATTTATCGAAAGCTCACTCGAGTTATGGGGGACCCTGTGATGGAATCGATTAGGGGAGGGTTGGCCAGAGTGTCCTCGCAAGTTACTCGTAGTTGAATTCCTGACTGTTCGCATTCTTAAAATTGCAATTTTTGATCGTATTTAGACAATCCCAGATATCTGGAAATAAATAAAATGTCGATTCGTTATCAAACGAACAGAACGAAACAGTTTAAGAAACTATTTAAGTTTGTTATGGGATCAATAAAAAAAGTCCATTTCCCGGGAATTTCCAAAATTCAACCGAAAGTATACATTTTTGTAACTTTTTAACAAAAATATTTTCAAAAAATGCATTAAAAAAATTAATTAGAGAACCTAATTTGATTTTATTCATTTCAATCTACTGTTCATATTGAACTAGAATAATCAGCTTGTCTGTAAATTTCATGTCAAGGTTTAATTCAGATAATGTTTATTTCTGAAGTATTCACAACTGGTAATAGATCTTACCTTATTATGGAATGAAAATAAACTACTTTATTTTTGGTAACCTTTTCCAACAAAAAGGTTCTTATTATGATTATCTGAAACAAATTGCTCTGTAAGGAGTACTTTTCTTTCAAGAATTATTTTAAATTAAGAAAAAATACTTAAAAACGGTACACGTTAACCAAAAAAAAATACTTTTTGATTGCAAATTTGATTTTTCTTCAAAAAATGATTTTAAATATTTTTTGGTCCAGTTTTTTGATATTTGAAAAAAAACATGTATTTTTTTCAAAAAATCATGTCTCCTAAACCAGATTTTGCAACATTACGCTCAATGGCTCAGAAGATGTTTTTTAGTCCGCTAAAAAATATGAGAAAATTGCAAAAATTAAAAATACGTATGTTTTTATTCTTGTACCCGTTTTTTTCAAAAAAAAAAGTCCTAGTCATTACCAAAAACTTTGCCGAATTGGTGATCAAAAAATCCAGTCTAAAGATACAGAATTGCATACATATTTTGAATGACCAGCCCACTTTTGGCCATACCCCATACAAACAGGCGGCCAAATTATTTTTTTGCTTTTCAAATGTTTTTTCATACAAATTTGAGTATTTGTATGGTATTGAGATGGTATTTGTAGATATTTATGACTTTTCATGTTTTTCAATAGTTGATTGTATATAATAAATAGTGTTTTCATACATTTGCAAGTACAACAGAATTGCGTATAGAGCAATTCCATGTTAAATAGGGAATCGGTTGTACCCGACCCTCTCCGATTTCAATAAAACTTTGTAGACATGTTATTCTAGGCATATATAAGCCATTTTTATGGTATATGCAGCCAGTTACACTCGATAATGACATTTGAGAAGGGCGTAAGTGTTTTAAATATTTTTGTATTTCGTAATTTAAATATTGCTGCATCTCGGAGCCGTTGCATCGTATCAAAAAGTGGTCAAAGACAAACTTGTAGGAAATTTGATGAGCTTCCCGTATTCGGCTTTTGAAAATTTTGACGTTTAGAGCACTTTTCAAAAACAGTTTCAGTTAATGATTTTTGTATTTTTTTAGGTGATTTGCTCCATTCTGCATTTTTCGTGAGTCTTTTTGTAAAATCTAAGGCTATTTTCACAAAAATTTTGAACGAAAAAAAATCGTGGGCTCACCTTCAAATTTTACTATTAAACTCAAAAATCAAAAAATATCATAAAAGTGGAGTGTATTTTTCTTTCAGTGTACTTTTTCGGAAAGCCCGTCAAATTTCCTACAAGTTTGTCTTTGACCATTTTTTGATACGATGCAACGGCTTCGAGATACAGCAACATTTAAATTACGAAATACAAAAATATTGAAAACACGTACGCCCAACTAAAATGTCATTATCGAGTGTTACTGGCTCCATATACACAAAAATGGCTTATATATGCCTAGGATAACATGTCTACAAAGTTTCATTGAAATCGGAGAGGGTCGAGAAAAAAGTACATAAAAAAATCCTGTTTTGGGCTGGTATTGCTCTATATATTGTATTGCAAGTTTATATTATCAAATAATGGATATGCTAATACATCCCCACTTTAAGGACACAACCCCTCCCACCCTTTTCACGAAAAACGCAAGCTTTTTACCCTATTTTTTTATTTTCAGCTTCCGTATCTCCGTAGTGAACAAACTTAGAGCTTTGAAAATTTGAATTTCGATTTGAACTTTCGAGAAAAAATACCAAAAAATATTTAGAGAAGGTCACTTTTTTGAAACTTGGCCACCCAATGTACCATTAGGGTGTAATATCAAAATCGATTTTCCAGCACAGCACTTTTTCAGTTCCTTTTGGGGCCTTAAACAACTCCCCAAAGTTTGGGACCGATTGGTTTAGTCCTCACTTTGCGCATTTTTTTGGTTTTTGATATTTATCAAAACCACGTTTCATGCTATATCAAAACCGGACTCATATTCGGATGCTCTAGAATGTGCTCTACAACTTTGCCGATGAGAGTATGGTGCTAACTTGCTCCTGAAAAAAGATATAGCGTCCTCAAAACTTGTCTAAATCGTGATTTTCGAGCAAAAAACACGTTTTAGACGAGTTTTGAGTTTCAGGAAAGCAGCATCGAGCATCCAAATATGAGTCCGGTTTTGATATAACTTGAAACGTGGATTTGATGTATATCAAATTCCAAAAAATGGTTTCCCCAATACAAATTTATATGGAAAATTGAATCGCTTTGTGCAAATTGAGGACTAAACCAATCGGTCCCAAACTTTGGGGAGTTATTTAGGACCCCAAAAAGAACTGAAAAAGTGCTATGCTCACTAAATTTGGACAACCAAAATTGTATGGAGACTTGTATGAAAAAACTAATGTTGTTATATTGCTTTTTTAACAAGGGGACAAAGTTTCATCCAAATAAAAATATACAAAGAAAAGCCGATTTGCGAAACCGTCGAAACCCACTCAATGAGGCAATGCTCCCCTAAAAATCAACAGTTCGGGACGTGCGCGCATGAAATTTCGTTCAGCGACCACACTCCTTGATCAAATCGGGAACAGGAATGGCGGGAAAACTTTGGCCCACCCTTGATTTTCCCTCCGTTGCGAACCACCAAACCAATCACCATTTACCAGCAGACTCGAGATGGGGGGAAACTCCTCTCCTACCAATCAATGCAGTTTTTTATGGGAACAGGGAGCATCCATAAATTGCGTGTTTTTTCCGCAAGAATAGTTTGTTGTCATTGCAGTCAACAATAGAGCTTCTACAAAAGATGGAGGTGGTGTACTGACTTAAAAATGCTTTAAATTGTTCATCTGCCCGCCTTAAAAAGCTCTTTACTGAACAAAAAATCGTATTTTTTAAGAGTAAAAATAAATCAAATAAGTTTCGGAGGTCGTGATGGCTGTTACGACGTATTGCAAACTAAGCAGAGACTTGTTCATGTACACGTTCTTCCCAGCAATCATGCTGCTCCTCCGAAAAGTACAGGAAAATGATGGAGAATGGACACAAAGAAACGTGCGGTGCATGGTTAACAAGAGCGCGAGAGAGTGAGACGAAATTGCAAATTGGTATTGCAAACCAGTTACTTCTGGGTTGTTGGAGGCTGCAGAAGCAATGAGATCAACGAAAAAAGAAATAAATCAAGGGAAATGCTGGCATTGCGATTTGGACAGAAAAAGCATTTATCATAGCTTTGGGACTTGAGAATTTAATAAAATTATTTAGTTTTCTTATCTTTACTTTTTTTTATCAGAAATTTTCAATTTAAAAATTTCTTTTCAAGAAATGACCTTCATATGAACGTTAAAATATTTGAATCTTTTTTAAAATTTTTAAATTACAAGTGAAAAAAGGTTTGCAGAGCAATTGTTTTAATTCATTACCGATTTCTTTACAAAAAACAATATAGAATGCAATAAATTCGCTTAAAATAGTTTCATAGAACTTCTACTTCAATATTTCACTACCAATAGACCACCCTTTCCCCTCTTCCTACTAATTTTCTCACGACTTTTCCAGTTTCAGAAGAGTTGACGACAAAAAAAGCACAGAAACTTTTCCCTTCACATTGTTGCAACCAGCAAATACACCTTAACTACGTTGTTGTAAGTGAAGTTGGTCTAATTTAGAGTGTATTTTTTGAGTGGGGGTGGGCAAAATAAACTTTCCAAGAGTTTCTCAGCACACCGGACGAAACCTGTTGACTGAGTGCGCTCTTCCGCTAGCAGTTGAGGCTGAAAAATTTGGTAAATTAACACCAACCCAATGAAGTTGTAACAGTTTAAAACTGCCGAAACTCTGCCTAGCTGCCAATTATCGTTACTTTGAAAGAAGGAAGCGTGAGAAGTGTTCGGAAATTGCCGGATCAACGGCGGGGCCAAATTTAAAGCTGACTTTTGAGAAACTTCCATAATTGATGGTTCAAGTTGCCGACTGAAAGTCGCTGTTTAAGGGGCACTGAAAATTTAAGCTTCCCGCGTGATCAACTTCGCACACGATAAAATTCAATTTATACCAAAAGAACCAACTTCCACAGAGAAAAGCAATATTTCATGGCCCAATTTCGTGACGAAGCCGGCAGCAATCCATTGTTCGTCCTTTTTTTATTTTTGGGGAGGCGGAAAATGCACTGATTTTATCACAAAATGAAGACTTTGAATTTTAAGCGGATTCACCCTCCCATTCGATGGGCTTCCGACTTTCAACCTGGAACTCTTCTAGTGAGTCAGTGGTGGGTAGGTGGCCACACGTTTAATTAAGGATAATAAATTTTGGATTTGAAGATTTTATTACCTTTTTGGCTTTTTGACTGCCGTCTCGACAAAGTCTGTAGGGGGCTCGACCGGGGGCTTTCGCACGAAGGCGATGGATAGCAGATGCTTCAAAAGGTTGATTTTCCATTCTCGGTCGTTTAATGCGAGGTAATTAAATTTTATCAAGCAGGGAAGTTAAGACTTTGTGACACTTGCTACTTTCTATTCTGGTCACGCGAGCGTCAAAATGTTTTTTTGTGTGTTCTAACCTACAAACTTTTGTTTGTTTTCCATTTTAAATTGTTTTGATGACACTTAGTGCGTCCTTCCCGGTCCTTCCCGACCAAAACGATTTTCCGAATCCCTGGAATTTTCATATTTTGTCACGGGTAGAGCGTCCAATTTCCCGTCCCGGAAAAAAAAATCCTGGATTTCCCGTAAAAAAATATTGCCCGTTCCCGTTCCCGGAAATTAACAAATTTCCCGGGAATTCCCGAAATTCAAGCGGAAGTACACATTTTCTTGACTATTTGGAACCATTTGTTTGAAAATGCTCTGAAAAATATAAATAAATAAGAAACTCAACATTATTTGGTTCAATTCATCTTATTGTTCAGTCCATATGGAATTCATCAGATGATCAGAAAATTTGATATTAAGATTTATATATGATAATGTTAACCCTCTACAACCTAACCCCGGCTTTAGACGGGCTTCGATATAAAAAATCGCCAAAAATCAATTTTCCAACCGATTTTTGATCTTTAAAAAGCATTGGAATGAAGTGAGCGAGTTGTGGTGCTATAACCACGGCAAATAGTGTCCAGGGCATTTGTGGAAATACAGTGTCCCATCCTCGAGGGTCCCGGAGCACCAAAACTTCTTAGCTGGTGGCTCCCAACGATTTATTGCTCCTACAAACAGGAACGTGAGCGGGGGATCCCCACGTTTCTTCCTCCCCTGTCGATTCAGAAATGTGTTGTTGTTTGAACATTCGTGTTCAAACTAAATCCAATTCAAAGAATCATCTTTGCGGTAAACTTTACGCAGTTGGCCTGGCCGCTTTAACGTTTGTGATGTTCAAAGCAATTTATTGCATTGGGCACTGCAATTGTTAATAATGACAAGAGGATGCTAGGCGTTAATCACCTAAGGCATTTTCCAGGATGCCCTCGAAAGACTGGCTGCGCTAGGGTTAGATTAGATTAGATTAGATTAGATTAGATTAAAAAGCATTGGAATGAAGAACTCTTAAAATTTTAGAAAATTACAGGGTTGGAATTTTAACTTGTTTTATGTGACTTTGCCAATGTTTTTAAAAGTGTAATTTTTTTAGGGGTCAACTTTGGCTGTGTTTTTTACTAACATTTCCTATATTTTCAGTAAAAAGAAGTATGCAGTAATTTTTGTAGTGCCCCAGACTAGCATTTTTTTTAATTTAAATGATGATGGTGCCATTCTATAGGAGAAAATGTGAAAAACATGCAAAAAATTGAAAAAGTAAGTGTAAAAAAATGAAAAAATTAGATAGGCAAAATGTAATTATATTAGGTGGTAGAATAGGCCAAATACTACCAAAAACAAACATAAACTGAACAAGATAAATGCAAATTAAAATACAAAAAAAAAACAAAAAAAAACAAAAAACAAAAGAAGTAAAGTTTTTCGTAGAACAAAAGTTCCTCAAAATGACCTTCTGAACACGGGAAAAATAAATATTTTCGAAAAAAAATTTGGGCAGTAGAGTGTTAATTTCTGAAAAAGTAATCTACTTTCACGACCCCCGGGTCTTTTGTGGGCTCTGTTGCAAGTTTCTGCTCATTTCTAGGCGTCCGAAGGTTATGTGTGGTGAGTCACCCAAAACCTCTATTACGCAAATGCCGACGTTTTACTTCCTCATCCGATAGAAGGCCAGGAGGATAAGGCGGGAATCGAACCCGCGCCCCCATAGCAACTTAGGGATCGGCAGCCGAAGCCGCTAACCACCGCGCCACGAGGCCCTTCTGAAGCATCTGGAAATAGATTCACCTTAATGAAAGTAAAATATTTAAATTTTGGTAAGCTTTTGAAGGAATAATTGGGGCTATTTAATTAAAAAAAAATATGATAAGCCTTTCCTGCCAAAGCAAAACTAAGATTTTTACGTTTTTGTATTCCATGATCGAATGAGATGAAGCTTTTTTTGATATTTTAAATAGGTTTGTGCAAGAAGAATAACTTCAATTCGTTTAATACCTAGTATTCAAGAAATAACAATTCAGTTATGGTAAAATTAAATAATAAAAGAGGTAATATTCAACCTTCCATAATTACAGCTTCCAAATTTACACATTTTTTACTGTGAGGTTAAATACAAAAAATAAAGAAGATTGTTGAATGCTGTTAATTTATCGTATAATTTAAATCGTGTTTTTCATCTATGAAAAATTATAAACCTGAATATTGACCATATGGCATAAATAACACCATTAGAAAAATTCATTGACAAACAACTTTGTTTTGTTACAAACACAAACCTATGTTTAAAAATTCTCCAAAAATTCAAAAAACTTTAAGTTTTAAAAATGATTTTTTTAAGGAAACCTTCAAAAGCTTTACTTTTCTGTTCAACAGCTGTTTAACTCTCTCAAACTGGTCACAGTGGCAAGTTTGAAAGAAATTTTATGATTGTAAAAATTGGATTCATTTTACTCACTGTCCAAACACTTTTATTAAAAAAAATACTTCTCATCAAAAATACCTTAAATTGTTATTTGATGTATTGTACCATTTGAGCCTATCAAATTTAATTAAAATGAAACTTTATTGAAGTTGTATGATTTTTTAACATACATTCAAGCTTTTTATTGATTTCTCACTTATTTTAACGATGAAAATCGCTGTCCTATACAATTTTGATGCAAAACATTGATCAGGGCCATTTTCAATAAATTTAAAACTTCCCGAGAAATCCCGGGAAATTGGTTGGAAATTTCCCGTTTCCCGGGAATTGGACGCTCTAGTCACGGGAATCCATTTCGGGAAATGAAAAAAAAAAACATATTTTGATTTGGAAATTTAGATTTGGTTGTGGAAATAGATGAACCGGTGAATACTTAGTAATTGATAAAAATTGTATACAAATAAAACTTATATTCCGCATATATCAGCAATAATTTGGCTACTAAGGGATTTCTTTCGATTTCAGTTTACAGATCCGCAAAATGCCCTGCGCTTTTAATATGTTATATTCAGTTTATAATATTTTTAAAATACTACTTATTACATTAACGAATTTTTTTGATTTTAAATTTGAAAAATATTTAATTATTTTTCATCAAACATCAGCCTCTGCAACAAATCAGGACAAATGTAATAAATTTGATACACAACTTTAGTATCATATTATTTTCTGTAATCTAAAAAAAATTCGAAGATTTTTTTAAGTCATATAAAAAAATTATAGAAAAGTATATTTATGAAACATTTATTCAACTTTAATCACATTGGATTAAAAATTTATTGTTCATTTAAAATCCAATGCATAACAAAGAACAAAAATCAATTATTGATTTCTTTTCAAATATCTATAAACTGCTGTCCTTGTTGAGATTGAAGTGTATATTATTATTAAAATATTTCTAAAAAATGGTTGTTCAATTTTAAATCAAAGTAGGCGTCTCATGATAAAATTTCTGCGAAATCGGTTCTGATTTGGTGATTTGGTAAACAAATTGTCTCTTTTTTCAATTAAAAACTGTGTTTTTTTACCTAAAATCACATAAAAAATCATCATTCTGATCTCAATATTGCCAAACCTGCATTTTTTTTCTAATAATTCTAATTGATAATATCTCTTTGAGCATGGGCATAGCTTCCCCTCCGTTGCTGAACAAAACCGCAATCTAGGAGCACTGCTTCCCTTATCAACATGAACGCTGAAAAGATAAAACACTATGGTTGCTGAAACAAGATCAGTTGCAAATAGGTAACAGTCATTGGTCACCAACTACTCCCGCCATGTCATTTTGCAGATCTAGATTTTAAGGGACAGGAAAGGGACTTCTAGTTTTCGTGGAGAAAATAAATTAAAATAACCTTATGACATCTAAAAGAAAATTCTCTCGCAGCGAAAAACTAATCTTCCTGTCACACGCCCCTTCATCACAATCAGGCCCGCCCACACACGTGGTGCAAGTGTCATTTCCCTATTTTTCCCAGCTCTTTTCTGTCTGGGCGTTTATGCAATATGCGCTTTCTTTCCCCCTATCCGTGCATTGTCACACAAATGCTTCCAATCATATTAGTTTCGTGACAAATTCAGCACGCCCCCTCCTTCGCCTCGCTTCGGGAGATCATTCCGACGTGGAGAAACCCCGGGAAGCTGTGATGCACACTCCAGAATCACGTAACCAATCCTGGAGGCACCGTCGTGGGTGGGCGGGTGTCGGGGAAAATTGCAATTGATCAGGATATCTTCCCCTGGAGTGCCATTCTGGAGGAGATAGGAAAAGAATCGAACGCGCACTGTTGGAAGTAGAAAATACCGAAAAAGATGAAATTTTAATTAAATTGGAAGTAACATTTTCAAATCAACTACAAAATTGTAAGTATTTTGATTTTCGATTTTAGAACATCAAAGATTATATTGATTTCCAAGTAAGATGCTCTTCTTTTCATCACAATATGGTTAAGTCTTATCACAGTGGTCATAACATAATCAGGAATGTTGCTCTCTTGGGGCCACTTTTGCCAATCCCACCATCCGGGATGGATGAATCGATACGATTGTTAGTTTTAATGGCTTCCAATCAGATGAAGCTCTCAATCTCATTCCAAAAAGACAACCCTCAAAAGTGGCCACTCCAATGATAGTCAAACCGCTTTGATCGATTGAAAGCAATCGTGAATAATTTTACTACCGATTGATAAATACAGTGTCGAACCGATTGCTGACCTTTTTCTGAATCATTTCGAATCAGTGTAACAAAAAATACTATTTTGCAACATCTTTTTTTAATTTTTTGTGAAATGGTGAAAGTCAAACCTAGTAAAATTTGTGAAAAAATTGCATTCAAGTTGCAGTTCAAATTTATGTTTCAAACCCGATAAAATTGTAGTAAAAAGTTTGCAAATTGCAAAGTTCTCCTTTAAAATGACTTTAAATCATTCCATCTCTCTCTCAAATTCAATCACACAGTCGATTTCCATCTTCAACTTAACGACATCCCATCACTCCCACTTGTGAGCATAATTTAGCATTCAAGCAAATTGTTGGCACCATCGACGTCAGCGCGCCCAGTCATCTTGAATGAAACCACCACCAGCCATTCATTGCGCGACGACCACAGCACCACCGCCAATATCGTAATCAATTTGGATCGCGGTGGTCACGGTTTCAACTTCCTCCTGCTCCGGTTTGAAATGGCCCTGTTGCGGTCACGAGATTCGCCACCACCCAGAACCACCCCCACGCTTTTATGATCTTAACCAACGAACCTAATTGACCATCTTGCAGCTATTGTTGCAGACGCAGTGATGGAAAACTCATCGTTATTTTAATAATCTTTAAAAAAAAATCTTAAATTTAATCTTAAGAAAAATTTATCTTCAACAAAATTAAGCTCGCAACTTCTGCTTTTTCCCCAAAATTTCTAGCATCCCTGCCAAACAGTACAGTGTAACATCGCTCAGGTTCGGAGTAACCCCAACAAGGCAGGGCCAGGGCAACAGGCCTCCAGGAATTGAGCAATTTGCAGCTGCCAAGGAAGCGATTAAGTTAATGGAAATTATAATTTCCTCCTCGGCGAGCCGTTCCAGTTGGCAATGCTTTCCCGGAACAAAAGTGGCAAACAGAGTAAAAGCTCCTCTTGTTTCGAGCAGCTACTGAGGAAGGCAATGAACTTCTTGGAGTTGTGTGCTATACACCTCGGGAGACGTCTGCAGTTGGCAGCGTAGCTCTGGCCTTCAAAGCGACTGTGACTGCCATGGGGTTGATAGGAAGATTAATCTAGGAGAAAATCTATTTCCTGCTAATCTGTGGCTTCGGGAAACACTTTTGATGATTGGTTTTTCTAATCATAGTTTTTAATTACACAGCAATTTCAGCCTGAATTGAAGGTACTTAAAATTACAGTCATGCCTCGGTTTTGCACTGCCCCGGTTTTGCACCGTCCAGCTGCCTCGGTTAAGCACGGCCCAGTGCTTAACTGAAGCACATAGCTTATGTGTTTTTGGATATAGGGGAGACATTGGCTTTAATCGTATGAAAAATCATGCAAACATAAAAAAAATATTGTGTTTTGGAATCGGCATGATGTCAGTTATCCATTAAAATTATTATTTCATGAAAACTTCACAAAAATGCGTATTTTTCCTGAATTTCGAAAATGCATTTTTTTTCACTAAAGAATCCAAAAATATATAGTTATTGCAATATGGGTATTAAATGATCAGGTTTTTTCATACATTTCGGATGTAATAACAACATTTTTAGAAAATACTCAAAATTTTCACAAAACTACGTATTTTCGAAAAAATACTCAAAATTTCAATTTTTACAATATAGGTATCTAACGATCGGGATTTTTTCATACATTTCGAATGTTATAACAACATTTTTAGAAAATACTCAAAATTTTCACAAAACTACGTATTTTCGAAAGAAAATACTCAAAATTTCCGTTTTTACAATGTGGGTATCAAACGATCGGGATTTTTTCATCTATTTCGAATGTTATAACAATATTCTTTGAAAATACTCCAAATTTTCACAAAACTTTTTTTTTCGAAAAAAATTCTCAGAATGTCAGTTTTAACAATATGGGTACCAAACGATCGGGATTTTTTCATGCATGCAAGTTTTGTGAAAATTTTAAGTATTTTCAAAAAAAATATTATTATTTTCGAAATGTATCAAAAATCCTGATCGTTTGATAAGCATATTGTAAAAACAGAAATGTTGAGTATTTTTTCGAAAATTCGTAGTTTTGTGAAAATTTTGAGTATTTTCAAAAAATGTTGTTATTACATTCAAAATGTATGAAAAAATCCTGATCGTTTGATACCCATATTGTAAAAACTGAAATTTTGAGTATTTTTTTCGAAAATACGTAGTTTTGTAATTTGTTTTAGTGTTTTCAAAATATGTTGTTATTACATTCGAAATGTATGAAAAAATCCCGATAGTTTGATACCCATATTGTAAACCTGAATTTTCTTTCTAAAATACGTAGTTTTGTGAAAATTTTGAGTGTTTAAAAAAATGGTTTTACATGTGAAATGTTTGAAAAAATTCCAATCATTTGATACCCATATTGCAATAACAATAATTTTGAGTATTTTTTCGAGAAACATTGCATTTTCAAAATACAGGAAAAATACGTATTTTTGTGAAAATTTTCATGAAATTATAATTTTAATGGATAGCTGACATCATCCCGATTCCAAAACATTATAATTTTTTGATGTTTACATGATTTTTCATACGTTTGAAGCCAATGTCTCCCATATAGCAAAAAATTCCATAAGCTCTGTGCTTCAATTAAGCACTGGGCCGTGCTTAACCGAGACAGCTGTACGAATCAAAACCGGGGCAGTGCAAAACCGAGGCATGACTGTACCTAATCAATAATCACAAATAAAATCCATTTCCAATTTTGGTAGAAAATCAATCAGATTATAAGTAACGCCTTCATACAACTTTTTTATACTTTCTAAAGTACTACATGCTTTTTTAAATATTGCTAAAAACCCTGAAACTTCATAATTTTAAAAGCATACAAGACAAACGAATTTTGATTGAATTTTTTAATTAAATTTTGATTACTCTTTAGTTTTTGATTTGATTTTTCATCATAACATTTGTATTTTTGGCAATTTTATAATTTAATAACCTTCCTTGCCTTCGATAAAACCATTAACCTTCACCAATATTTAACTAAACTAAATACTTTTGCATTAAGTACATAATCCGTATACCATCGTGAGCCATTTTCAAATAAAAATTTGGCCCTCAAGTCAAAATTTTTGTCCACCTCTGTCCTACAGTTACATTGCCCCAAAAATCTTAAATTTTCCGAAGCTACTCCCGGATGAACGAGGATGATTTAGTGACCATAAAGAAACATTAAATTACTTTTTGGGAAATGTTGACGATTTGTCAAATTGTTGGTTCGAAAATATGGTGGTGATGTTTTCACAAATAATTAGTATTTGCAAAATTGTTAATTTAAATTTTAAATGGTGCTAGAATTTGATCATATTCTTGAACATAAATTTATTATTTGACAGATTCTCTTAATTTTTTTTTCGAAAAGAATAAGTTGATGTGTTTTTAAGGGAATTTGAAAAAAAACTAGGAATTACATATGTTTAAGAACTTTTATTATCATTTATATATATTTTTGCCTTCCATCTTGAACCTTTTGCGAATATTTCTATACTATTTATGAAATAATTTCTTTCAATTCCTCTATTTTTCAAAAATGCTGTTTTAAACCTTATTTTTTAATCTACGTGAAGTTTATACATAATTTTAGTTAAATACATAGTTTCATCGCACCCTATCGATACGTACTTTGACAATGTGTTGTTGATTTGAACTAGGTACAAACAATTATTCACGTCTACTTTTGCTTTCAAAAATCGTTCTTCCACAGATGGTGCAATTGTGCAAGTTTCAACAGGTCTAAACAAAAAAATAATATTTCTCACCGTCACTTAAAATTGTATGAATATTTCAAATTCCTCTTCAATACTAAAAAAACAATCATTATTCGGTCTTTTTTCATTTCGTTTTCCTGACCAAGTTGACTTAAAGAACGGTTTGAAAATAAAGTTATTAAACTTCAATCTGGACAAAACAAAAAATTCTCTAACGTTGTTATATTTGTTAATCACGGATTCGTCAATAACAAATTTTTGAGTTGTAGTTCTAGTATCAATGGAATTGATCAAGTTCACCTTTTTGCATTAAGAACGAGCAGGACAGACTCTTTGTTTACACTTCGGCTTTGACCCTTTTACATTGTTTTGCTTGAATTTTCTGAGTACAATAACCCTTTGTACGAATACAAAGAGTTTTGAATGGATTTTTAAATCAATTTTGAAAAATTAACCTCGCGGTCCTTCTTGACAGAAAAGGCCCTACTTGACAGCTCGTTCGAAGGGGACCAAAGTTGATCCATCGAAAAAATGTTGTCTTGTCAAATTTTTTTTTGCATTAAAATGAAAAAAAGTGATCAGAAATGGTTTTTGATCGTGTTTTTTAACGTTGTCGATAAAAATTGACATAGGGCTTTAGCACCCAATTAAAAAAAATTAAAATATAAATATATGGAGCCTAATATTTCAAAAGGGCAATATTATTATAGTTTACATAAGGTGTGAAAGGGACACACTCTTGTCTAAAAAAGTTATGTGCCCTAATGAAATGGCAAGCACGATATATAAATTTCTGAATTATTTCATTTTCCATACGTAATGTGTGAATGGCCCCGCGCGCAGAAACGTCAAAACAAACGCGATGCGCGATGTGCAAGTAAAAAGAAAAGCGCTTGCAAGTAAAAGGGTTGCGCTTGGTCGAAGGAGCTACACAATTTTGAAAACTTGCCCAAAATTAAACCTGGGTCATCATTTGACGAAAGCGGTAACTATTAATCTTTAAATTACTTTGTAGGTGAAGCGAATTTCAGATGTAAACAAAAAAGAAATAATTCTGCAAAATCTAGTAAATGTCAGCAAAACATTGGAATGTAAACAAAATCTACTTGCTGCTCACGCCAGGTGATGTTTACCTATGTTTACATTACAATTACCAATCTTTTTTATACTGTTTATGCTCACTTTATCACCGATTTAGGATGCAGAATTCATTTTGTTTACATCTAAATTCATCTAGGAATCCGATCATAATTACTTTTTCTGACTAAATGTGCGGTGTCTTTGCCGTGCCGTGAGCAAACTGTTGTCAAAAAAGGTAAATATCTAACAAAAGAATGTAATTTGGCTAATGTCAATGTGTAAACAAAGAGTCTATCTTGTTCGTTCCTAAGGTAAACATCAACTGAGGGCTAGATTCTTTGTTTACACTTCGACATTGAACCAATTACATTGTTAAGCTTGATAATATGACCGGAATACTAGACGAATTCGCGCCTTGTTATATATTTGTTTGAGATTTCTTTGCAACACAACTCTATTTTTGTATTTATTTACAGATGCTGCTATTTCAAACTGAGGAAAAGATTACTTTTGCAGACCAAATCGATTTTAATTGGTTTGATTCAACTTCAGTGCATAACGGATTAGGGCAATAGGTTATTTTGCAATTCCAGGTTTATCATTTCCATTGTTTACTTCTGTTTTTCTGTTTCAGATCGATCGAATTGAACTTCCATTCGGCCAAAACCACGATCCAGACCTTTCTGAAATGATCAAGCCAACTTTAACAGGGAACCTGGAAACAGAATCGCGTGGATTTCTTCGGAGAAAGTGGAGCATTTCGCAGCATGTTTTTGTTTGTATGATAACAAGTTGTATTCTGGAGCAACATTTGAAAGGGACGGTACGAAATTGCTCTTACGGCCTTCTTCCCATTTCAACACATGAAAAGAAAGGCCGTAAGAGCGATGTCGTACTGCTCCCTTCAAATGTTGCATGTTTATTTATTACCATTTTTTTTTTTCATTTAGTTTGTTTTCTTTTTTTCAGGTTGAACTCAAGAACAACAAGATCACCAGATGAACTCTCGGTTATCCGACGTTGCACGACTGCGCCGTTTTCCTTCAGAACAATCTTCAGAACCGGCTGCTGAAGTAACCTCTGGGACCCCTCCATCCGACCAACAATTTCCAAAGAATGACGGAGATGGAGCTGATCGTGGTGTACAGCTTTGGTCAACTCTACCACAGCGGATACCTCCCTGAACTGTGTTTTTTCTTCTGTATTAGTTTATTCTAAGATTTTTTTGTGTTATTTTCTCTTCAGTTTAATTTGTTGCCAATTTAGAATCCCGCAAACTCTCCATCATGTTTGAATTTAAAATCCATATATCATTAGGACAATTCAGACAAAAATATAATATATATATCAAATAAAATGAAAAAAATAAATAACCTATTTGACCAAAGCAAAATTAATGTTTTCTAGCTCAAAATTCCGAAAATCCTTGAAAAATTGATGTTCATTCGAATTGTTACAACTGTTCCCCAAAATGTAATGCTCCATGAAAAATCACTGAAATAACTATTTAAAACCATAAAAATACCATTTGAGAAATGGTGAAATCCCTAAAATATATACGCAAAAATGAACTTTCAAAAAGCACTTGACAAAGTGTCGCTAGAAGAAAAAATCAAATAGTGAATATTGCTAACAACATATATGGGGAATAGTTCACTATTTGAGAGACAGTGAGGAATTAAAAAAAATATTTACCAAATAGTTGCTATACAATTTGGTAAAAGGTTGATTGAATATTTAACAAATGATTTTCAAACGGTTTTTTTCTATGCGGGCTATCAAAGAGCTCCCTCCTCAGCTTCAACTCAGTCAGTCAATGTCAGTAGTGCATTGTGCTTTGTAGCACAAAGCCACAGCAAGCTGGCAACACTGCCACCAAAAACCCCGAACCCAAATTGGGGGGACGTGCCTTCAACGCTAATGAACTATTTAGCGCGGAAAATGGAAAAGCTCCCCTCCTTTCTTCTCGTATCCTGCTGCACCTCTTTTCTAATTAGCATATAGGTAGGTGTGCGTTTTCATCGCCGTTGGCTGCGTCGTGTGGGTGAGATTACATTTGGGGCAGGCAGACTGTGGTTGGTACAATGGTCCGGATACCTTGGAGGTGTGCCAGCACGTCACCAGTTCACCTACAAACTCACCAACATATTACAGGGAGACTCATCCAGCAAACAAGGCGTTGCTGGCAATATCTCTTGACGCAGAGAAATTCTTTTACATAAAGTGAAGAATTTATTTTAAAAAATATTTATAAAATAAATTTAAATTGTTATTTAGCGAAACAAAATCAAAATTCCTAAAATTAAAAATGCGTTACGAAAGAATGTCACCAACATTGTGACTAACGCATCCCGTGTGGTGACACAAACATTTTTGTGAATGTGTGCTGGTTTTTTTTTATGAAAAGCAAGAGCGAGTCCAAAAGAAATGAAGAGGAAAATCTGCAGAGATCATTGATTAAGATGGGTACCTCGGGTCCTTTTTGTTTGTGCTTGTCTGCGTTCTTCTTTATGTTTTGGGAAAATGTAGGTCATGAAGACAGTTTTGTGGATACTTTCTGCTCGGTTTGCGACGTGTTTTTGTTGGTAGTTTCGTAAAACTTTGGGAAATCATTTTTCCGTCAAGTGTATATTTTTAAATAAATTACAATTTAATGATAAAAACAAAAATATATAAAAGTTCTACATAGGTGACACTATAAAATAAAATTTGAAACCATTTCGATGTGTCATATAATCTCATGAAATTGTTATTTAAAGAGCTTCAGACTTAAGAAAACTGTCTAAGTAAAGTTTCAAGAGCGAAAAAAACTCTTCCAAGAGTCCCATTACCTAGTTTTACGTGCCACCTGATTCCTCGGTGAATTTACCCCTTTGACTATAAAGCGTACCGGAGAGGAAGTTTCTGCACACGTCTGGCCCCAGATAGACGCGTGTATGCTATCTGCACGTGGGCATAAAACAGGCCACTCAACGTGGTGTCGTTTCTTTCACTTTGAAGTCTTGTTTTACTTGAGAAAAACAAATCCTTTCATCATCATCATCATCATTTTCAGTGTCGTGGTCGCTTTTAGTATCTGTGGGGAAAATTATGTACTTTGACATTATTTAAGTTATTCAAAATTATTTTACTAGGAAAAAATAACTCAAAAAATAATCATTTAAAAAATCTTTTAAAAAGAATCAAAACTCCACCGCCTTGAACGACCTTGGTTGCAGCGCAAGGTGCGAATCGCAAAAAAAGGCTTCAACATGAAAAAGGAAAAACCTCTTTCTTTTAGCAAATGGCGCCACTTCACAGCTACATTTTACCCCCGCGGGAGGGCTTTCTAGGTGGCGACGACGACGACGACGGTGATGATGATGCTGATGAAAGAATAACGAGTGGCACATTCATCCTGGTGGCTCGGAGGACGAAAATTTTGCCCCAAACTACACTTGTCCTAGAAAACGAACCCTTCAGCTGCACACACTCCTCCGTCAGCGAGAGAAGTGATAAAACAAATATAAAAGTTCTACATTTTTCTGTTTGCCCTAATTGTTAAGGGTTTTTTAGGAGAGAGAGAGAGCGAACTTTTTAAAAGCGAAAGCCAAATAAATTTTCTCTAAATGTGGAACTGGATTTTATTTAAAGAAAAAAAAAGAACGAGAAATTTTGAGAGGCCAACTGTGGGAAAAGGATTGCGATGAATGCCATCATTAGGACCAGCCGGCAAAAGCTTGAATAGTAGGTACTCGAATGATTTCATTTAGAATGAATGAAAGTAGAAACGATGAATGGAGGAAAACGAGCTTTCTTGTACGGATGTTGGTGAAAAAGTTGTTCACCCGTTTAAATTGGAAACACGTGCACCTCTACAGATTTCGAGTTGAAATCGTCTGGTGGATTTTTTTTAAATATAAGAGTTGCAGATAATTTTTTTTAATCTCATGTTTTAAATCACACAACTCCAAGATCAAAAATCAAATTAAAATTTTAAATTATTAAAAACGTCCATCAAAACGACCCACCACTCTTTGCATTTTCACATTCCCCCACAAAACTCACATGATTAATGGACAAAATATTTAACTTGCCCTTAAGGAAGACAAATACGAAGCTTTCAATCCACTTTTCCCCCTCAAGCTTCCATCATCTTTAGGCTCGGAGGCTGCCGTCTCTGACGGTAGCGTCGCGTTGCGTTGTCAGCTTGCCATTTAAGGCAGTCATTATTTTGTCATTTTTCACGCGTTACATACACTTACACTGTAGCACACGTACTAAAACGCACACACACATACAGAGTTGATTTTGACATGGCTCCGTATTTTGAGAAGCGATATTAAATATTTAGAAAATCATATTTTTTTTTAATTCAAAATTCTATTAAAATTTAACGATTTGGTGTTGATAAAAAATCTAGGTTGTCCGGTATCATGATTTACTCGTTCAGTAATAAAATTCCAGAATTACCAGACCTAATTAATAATTTTTGAATTACCTAATTACCACCAATTAAAAAATATCGTATAAATAACTGGAAAACTATTTCTAAGCTGATATCCAGGGTTAGTGAATTTTCACGACTTCGCAGACAGCATAGAATTCAACAGTTTCCGCGAAATCCCTAAAATTCAAGGATTTACCCAAGCGTTTCCACGGAAAGAAATCCTGTCAGCGGATCTGTTTACATTGTAAACAATTTGTTCTAAAAAACGTTTACGTATGTTATCGATCCGTCGTCCGTTCACATTTGCAACGATTATGATTACAAACAACATCAAATTTGCTTACATAACGCAAGCATAACGCTTTCATGATTCTGCAACGTAATGCATACTTTCAGGCGTTACTTGAGGAGAAAGCCAGAAACCCCTGCAAGTATGCAATATGGTGTAATTACATTAATGGGTTGCTTTTCAATTTGTCCGTTAAATTGTAGAGAAAATCGGATTGGTGCAGAAGCGCTTATTACTTGCCACTCTGCCAATTACACTCAACCCCCAGTGGTTGGTCATTTTTTCGTTTGACACTTTTTAGTTTGTACCTCGTTGGTGACGAACTGTCACTTTTTACACGGCGCTCAAGCACACAATCAATAGAAACGTTTGGTAGTGGATGTGAACTCCGTGTAAACGGGTGTCAAACTAAAAAGTGACTCCGTTCGTTTGACAACAGGTGGTGTCAAACCATCGGGGGTTAATCCAATTACTGGTCCAAAATGATCAATTGCATAAATTACTTAATTACTTTTCACTATGATAAAAAATATATAATTTAATATTGAATAAATTTAAGTATTTATTTCTACGGTTCTAAACAAAATTATTTATAAAAGCTCATCCGATAGCTCTTTTAAAATAAAACTTAATAAAATAATAATAATAACACTCAATATCAAGCAAAGAACAGATAGTATATATTTGTTCAAAGTCTTAAATTATGCTTTTTATTTTTTCTTTGTATCAATCTGGATATTGTGGATTCTGCGTAATTTTTTAAATGAAAATAGCAGAATATTTCAAAAAAGTTTCATGTTTACACATCTAGAATCGTATCCAAGCTATAGGCGATCAAACGTCAAAATTGTCCCCACTAGATAATGTCCTACAGCGAGTGAATTGGTTTAAAATTTGGAATTGTTTTATTTCAAATATGTATTATAAAATTGACACTAGTATTTAATTATACCATTTCAGGTAAAAAAGTAGCTCAATTGGTATGAACAAAAATATTTGTTTAAGTGCCAATTTAACCTGTTCATTATCTGATTAGAAATTCCGTTATGTTTCACGTTTCAACCAATCGAACCCTTATCAATCAATTGCAGAAGAAAATTATTTAAGTTGACTTACGTCATGTATATCATAAAAGAAGAAAAAAAATGGAAAGCGTAGCTTTAAAACAAATTGCAGGCTTATTTCTACTTCATATTTTTAATTATTTTTTTTCGACGCAAAATATTTTTTTACTGTCTTTTATTGCAAGTCGAATGTCATTAAAATATTGAACTTGTTTGAAAAAAGGTTCTAATTTTTCGAGCCAAACATAAACTGAAAAATGTTTACAGCGGCTCTTCATGAAAACTGTGAAATTCATCATAAGAACATTAAGTTTTAAAATGGTTTTCGAACATTTCTTTAACATTATTTTGTTCGTTTGTTTTTTCTCAAGCACATAAAAAAATCGTTACCAAAAATACGAATACTGCGAAACGTGACATTTACATTGGATTTCATTTCTGCATTGGAATATTGGTCGATTCAAATTTCTTTTGTCTAAGAAATATTTGGAAATTTTTCAGGAAAATAGCTTAGCTCTTAAAAAAAGAGATATTACAGGACTGTCAATTTCTGCAGATTATAAAAAAAATATATTTAAAAAAACACATAAATTCAAATAATTTTGACTGCCTATTAGAAGGAAAAGCATAAAAAATTAATCAATTCTAATATAATTCTTGCAAAAAAAATCAGATTTTTACAATTATTTAGTAAAAATTAATGGATTTCGGATTCACTAAATATTTTTCACTGGGTAATGTATCATGAAGTTGCCTTTTGTTGTTAATCAGCTTCGCTAAACAACATGTTAAAAATAAATTTTAGGAGAGTTTTAGGAGGGATCCATGGAACAATTCTCTACCAAAACCGGAAAGGGATTTTATTTGAATTTTTTTGATTTGGCTCAAACTTTGTGAGGTCCTTCCCTATGACCAAATAAGCTATTTTGCGTCATTGGTTCACCCATACAAGTCTCCATACAATTTTGGCTGCTGTCCATACAAAAATGGTATGTAAATATTCAAACAGCTGTAACTTTTGAGTGAATTTTCTGATCCTGATTTGGTGTCTTCGGCAAAGTTGTAGGTATTGTTGAGGCCTTTTGAGAAAAAAATAGGTACCGGGAAAAAAAATTGCAGATTTTTTTATCAACATTTTTTTTTACTAACACTCAATTTCCCAAAATATGTATTTTTTGATTTTCGAGATTTTTTTATATGTTTTAGGGGACAAAAATCCGCAACTTTTGAGCCATAGAGAAACATGTTCAAAAAATCTGCCGCCGAGTTATGAATTTTTGAAAAAAAATAGTGATTTTTGGAAAAAATCGAAGTTTCATGCAAAAACAAGTTTGACATTATTTTTTTAATGCAAAATTGAATTTGCAATCGAAAAGTACTTTACAGATTTTTTTATAAAGGGCTCCGTTTTCGAGATATAGCTACCGAAAGTTTGATTTTAGCGAAATATTTAAAGTTTTTCAATTTTTAAAAATAGTGACCAAAGTTCAGAAAACTTGCTGTAAAATTGTCTTAGAGATATTAAAGATTGGACCTCGGGTTGCTAAGATAGAGCCGCTTTAAGGATAAGAAACACGATAATTGAAGTTTTCTTAATATCACCAAAACAACCCACCATTTTCTAATGACCATATCTCAGCAACTATTGGTCCGATTTTCAATGTTAATACATGAAAAATTCGTGAAATTTTCCGATCTTTTCTATTTTGAAAATTTTAAAATCAAGACTAGCATTTTAAATGGGCGTAATATTCAATGTTTAACCCTTTTTAAATTTTAGTCTTGATTTCAAAATTTTTAAAGTGTTTTTTTTTTCGAAAAGATCGAAAAATTTCACGAATGTTTCTTGTATTAACATTGATAATCTGACCATTAGTTGCTGAGATATCGTCATTAGAAAATGGTGGGTTATTTTGGTGAGATTAAAAAAAACTTAAATTTTCGTGTTTGACGGTTTCCACGCGAAATCGACCATAAAAATACGATTTTGAACCGGACCATTTCCGATCTTAATAAAACTTGCTGGATCGTTTGTCCTACTCAAATCAACAACTCCTGTGCACTCAGTTTAGTAATTTACAATGGCATTAGAATTTTAGGAATTCTTTTAGTTTTAAATTATTGGTAAATACATTTAAATTGAAAAAAATCATATCTTTCGAAGCAGATGTTCAAAAAATCAATCGAAAGTGTGTTTAACGAAAATCGTGCGCTCTTTTTAATGAAAATATTTCCAAAAGCCGAAACTTTAATTTTCGATCAAAAAACAGCCAAAAATCCAATTTTCTTCGAAAATCAGGCTGAATACACCCTTTGATTTAAAATTTTGCCATTACCATTCGAAAGAGCGGACAATTTCCCACTTTTCTTCCATAGACACCAAGTTGGAGCGAAAGCGTTTTCGAGTGGTTTGTAAATAAAAACCTTTTTTCGTTTTTTTTTTATTTTTTTCCAAAAAACTAAATTACATGTTTTATGGCAAATTTTGTAACAGATCGCATTTTTAAACATAAAATAAAGTTCTGTTTCCATGTTTTTGAGTTATTCCTTGACGTACCAGTTTCAAATACCGTAAAACGGGGTGACTTTGATAGCCGGGGTGACTTTGATAGGTTTGCGATTTTTCCGCAAAATGAAGAGTACAATTAAAATACGTAAGGAATGGTTCAGAAACATACTGACCGTGGTAGAGAAGTGTTCAAAGTACCTCAAGAAGAACTTTTCATAAAATTTTTAAAGGTTTATAAAGTTAGTTAACTATAGTTAAGAAAATGTTGATGGAAGTCATTATTTTAAACTTCTCAAAGTGTCATGATTTTCTCAATGATCATGATTTTTAATCGGAAAACGAAATGCATTTTCGGATTCTTTGGACAATTTTCCACTAGGAGAAGGTTTAATAAGTTTGTAAATAATAAATATTATCTGTTTTTGAAACACAGCTTAAAAAAAACTTCAAATTTAGAGGCATTTTTAGTTGAACAAATTTCATGTAAAATGTGAAAACTTGTGATTCGTGCTTCGAATTCAGTATAAAATGCAATATAAATCGATAATTTTATAAACAAAACTAGTTTTAACAAATTTCAGGCAAAATTCCGACTTTTTAACAATTTTACCTAAAATTTATATGTATTTAGTTAAAAAGCTTATAAACATAGTTAACTTAACATAAACATTGATTTTTTTCTTGCAAATTATATCAGCTACTTTAGTGATGGTACATTTAACGTACAAATAAAGTTTGAACATCTTAAATATTATTTTAACAAGAAAAACTATGATTATCAAAGTCACCCCGGAATTAAAACTAAGAATTTTTAACGTAACTATTTTTCTAAATACAATTGAAAAAACTTTTTTTCCAAAATTGTGCATGGACTTTGTGTGGCCTACCCCAGTACATGTTTTAAAAATAATAATCTTGAGAAAAACCTTACCTGTTGAAAAATATTCTAAAAACAAATTGAAATCCTATCAAAGTCACCCCGGTTTACGGTACATATAAAAGGATCGAAATAATGATAATGACTAAAGATAACCAAAAAAGGTGCACCTTAAAGTAACATTTCCTGAACCACTTTTATTATGGAAAAATGTTTATCTCACTCGTCAGTGTTGTTAATACCTGCAAAATATTTTTTTTTCCTATTTTTTATGGGTCTTAGGGTGATTCCTGTCGCGTCAGGGCGGTTCAAAGATGACAATTTTGAGTATTTTTTAATAATCATTGTCAAACGCCGATTAAACTGAACTCATGCGTACTTTTCCTTGATAGCCAAATTAGTAACTTTCCATGTACAAACCGGATAACTTAAGTTGGTTTAAACAATGTCAAGTTGTTTTTGGAAATATGTGTTTTTTTTTTTTGCAAAATCGCCATAATTGTCATTTTAAAGCACACCCTGACGTGCCAGGAACCACCCTAATTACCTAACAAAAATTATGTATAAAACTATTTTGGGTAGAGAATCCCGAAGATTTGAAGCCGATCCGAGCACCTTAGAGTTTGGCCATGCCGTTTGCCTGGAAAATTGTTGTAAGTCACTTAGCAGAATTTTGTAAGATGTTCAATAATTTGTCAACGTGTTTTTTTCCTACAATTAAAATAAAATTAAAATCCAACACAGGATTTTTGATTTGTCATCCTGAGAATAATTTAAGTAATAGTAGGACGAAAAGGGAATAAATATCACAGAATTTTACAATTTGCAGCTTTTCTATACAAAATTGTTGTAACTTTTCAGAGATTTGATGAAATAGCATGTTTATTCTGCAAATTTATTCTTGACATAATAAGCTTCAAATCTACGCAAATAGTTTTGATAAACACGAATAAATGATGTGTCCAGATGAATTTGGAAAATAAAATAAGAATAAAACTATTTTGCAGGTATTAACAACACTAACGAGTGAGATAAACATTTTTCCATAATAAAAATGGTTCAGGAAATGTTAGGTTAGGTGCACCTTTTTTTTATCTTTAGTAATTATTTCGTTCTTTTTATATGTATTTGAAACTGTTACGTCAAGGAATAACTCAAAAACACGGAAGCAGAACATTATTTTAAGTTTAAAAATGGGATCTGTTACAAAATTTGCCATAAAACATGTAATTTAGTTTTTTGGAAAAAAAATTAAAAAAAACGAAAAAAGGTTTTTATTTACAAACCACTCGAAAACGCTTTCGCTCCAACTTGGTGTCTATGGAAGAAAATTGGGAAATTGCCCGCTCTTTCGAATGGTAATGGCAGAATTTGAATCAAAGGGTGTATTCAGCCTGATTTTCGAAGAAAATTGGATTTTTGGCTGTTTTTTGATCGAAAATGAAAGTTTCGGCTTTTGGAAATATTTTCATTGAAAAGAGCGCACGATTTTCGTTAAAACACACTTTTGATCGATTTTTTGAACATCTGCTTCGAAAGATATGATTTTTTCAATTTAAATTTAATTACCAATAATTTAAAACTAAAAGAATTCCTAAAATTCAAATGCCATTGTAAATTACTAAACTGAGTGCACAGGAGTTGTTGATTTGAGTAGGACAAACGATCCAGCAAGTTTTATTAAGATCGGAGATGGTCCGGATTTTGAGTGGTCGATTTCGCGTGGAAACCGTCGTTTCTTTTTTTTTAAAGCGGCTCTATCTCAGAAACCCGAGGTCCAATCCTCAATGTCTCTTAGACAATTTTATACCAAATTTTCTGAACTTTAAAAAAAAATATTTTTAAAAATGATCACTTATGGTCACTATTTTTAAAAATTGAGAAAATGCAAATATTTCGCTAAAATCAAACTTTCGGTGACTATATCTTGAAAACGGAGCCCTTTATCAAAAAATCTGTGGAGTACTTTTCGATTGCAAATTCAATTTTGCATCAAAAAATAATGTCAAACTTGTTTTTGCATAAAACTTCGTTTTTTTCCAAAAATCAATATTTTTTTCAAAAATTCAACACTCGGCGGCAGTTTTTTGACCATGTTTCTCTATGACTCAAAAGTTGCGGATTTTTGTCCCCTAAAACATATCAAAAAATCTCGGAAATCAAAAAATACATATTTTGGGAAATTGAGTTTTTGTTAAAAAAAAAATTGATAAAAAATCTTCTAATTTTTTTCCGTGTACCTATTTTTTTTCTCAAAAGTCCTCAACAATACCTACAACTTTGCCCAAGACACCAAATTGATCAGAAAATTCACTCAAAAGTTACAGCTGTTTGAATATTTACATACCATTTTTGTATGGATAGCAGCCAAAATTGTATGGAGACTTATATGGGTAAACCAATGACGCAAAATAGCTTATTTGGTCATAGGGAAGGCCCCCACAAAGTTTAAGTCAAATAAAAAAATACAAAAAATAAAAATGGTCAAAACCAGCCGATTTCGTAGAGAGTTGCTCCATGGTGAAAAAAATTACTTAAATTACTCCAAAATTTCTTTAAATACCAATTAATTACTTTAAATTACTATAAATACGATGCATTACTAAGTAACAATGCATTACATAATTACCAGCTAAAAATCAAAGTAATTATGAATTACTTGCCAGTCTGTGGCCTTGTTGCAAACCCTTGGAAATTTTAACAAATATGTATGATTAAATTATAAATTTCCACTGGAGAAACTTTATCGGCAGCGCTTTGTTGGATAAATGTACGACTCGTGCTGAGAAATCTAATTTTTGCACCTTGTTGCATAAACCACTATTTCGGTTGGCAACACTTGTAGCCCCAACGGGATCAAAAAAGTTGGAACTACAGATACTATCAGTATAAGTTTTATTCATCCCCTAATGTACTGTCTTCAAAAATTTTTGACTATTTTAACAATTAAGTTGTTGCAAGACTTGGTCCGTCAGTTTGACAATTTCTCATAAGAAGACAACAACTTCCATGGTTGTTATGCACCCTTAAGCTACTGAAATTATCCTACATGATTGTTTTGCAAACTTGTTGCATAAACTATAAGCATGTGTTAAATGTGTTAAAACCAGATTTCGATGAAATCGACAGTGTTTTTTTTTTTTTTGTTTTTAAATGCATAACAAGTTGTTGTGACTCAATAGCATTTTTATAGCTTATAAAGAAAGAAAATTTCTTTCTTTAGAAGACGAATATGTAGTTTCTCTACAAGTTTGTTAGTTATGGCTATTGGCTATCAACTTGATAATTTAGAAGTTTATTTTCTAAGCCAAACACACGCTTTATTACGAATCCGAGCGTCAGCTATGCTTAATCCACCAGTGCCAATTAGAACACTCTGATTATCTCAAACCCATAAACAAATCTCCCTCCCCATCAACTCACGATGCATCGTCGGCGTTTCTTCCTCAAGAGCCACTCGAAGAATTTTCGCTTCAAAACTTTCACCAGCCAGAGAAGGCATTTACAAAACGGCAGCAGAGAAAAAAAAAAACCCCGCTCGTTGAAGATCTTCAACTTATGCCGAGTCGGGGGATAAACACACCATCGTTGCTAGCAAGGTTGTTTTTGCTCTGTGCAGCCAGTAAATATGCATTCACTAAAGCTACTGACCGAACCGAGAGGAAGCAACCGAGCTTTGCCAAAGCTCACTTTTTATGAGTTTATTCAGGGTGGCCGAGGGAGGGGGTGGTGGCGGTGGCATTTTCCAGTTTATTTTTGAGACTCTCGACAAACTCTCGACATAATAGTTTTGTTGTCATCTTAGTTATATTTCCTTCTTCGTTTTTTGCTTCTTTTTTTGAAAGTATCCTTAAATTAAAGGCAGTAAAACAGCGGACCCCTCGTCCACCCCTTTTGCAGACTTCCGGTGGAAGAGCATGTTTTTTTTGTTCACTCCACGGTCACTGGATTCGGACTGCTCGACTCGGAAGTGCTTCCTGTTGCTTTTGACTGGCCTTTTTTTACGGTCACCCCGAAGTGGCACTATAATTTCGTTCACAGACGGAAGGATGGCCCCCGTTGGATGACCTTTTTTGTGCACAAGATACCGGCTGTTTATGGGATTGTTTTAAAAGTAGTTTTATTGAATGAAGAATCGGGCGCTGGCGACAATGTTGGAGTTTTACAGTGGCTCTTTTTAGAATTTGTTGTATTCATTTTGAAATTGACTTTACTAAAGTTCATTCTTTTTAATTCTCTTTTCAGGTAATGCAAATCAAAATAGAGGAGATGACTTCATTTTAGATTAAGGTACATTAAATTTTAATTGCAATTACAATGCCGACTGTTCAAGCAATAGAATGAATATAAGAAAAAGGTTCAAAGAATGTTTTGGTAACATTTAAATTACATTTAATATAATTGAATAACTGCTAATATCTGATTAGTTACTTATTTTTCAAAAAACTTTTATAAGTTTATAAATTTCCAGAAAAAAACAAAGATGACATTGAACTTTCAAACTGTTTGAACCTCGACCCTCGGAAGTCACCGATTGCTCTATTCTTACTCCACGCAAGAGTCTGTTGAATCAATACTCTTGTCCTAGTAACCTCACTCTTCATTGAGAAGTGGCTCCATTTTTATTCATTCTCACACATTCACACACACTCGTTCAACGATTTTCCCATCCCCGAGCCGAGATGGATTGCCAGCCTAGGCCGGTCACAATTTTCTTCTTTTTTTCCGAGCTCCCCACTACTGCTGACGGTGATGACGACATCAACAGTGTTGTTGAATGGTGGCAGTGGCGCTGGCGGTGTTGGGGGTAATGGTTGATATTTATTCATGTGAACGTACATTTATTTACATTACTTTGTGCCAACGCCGGGAAAAGTTCTCCTCCCCCGGTGAATGGCGTGTCCTGGAACGGGACCAACCAGATAAAGAGACCATCATAAAGTTTCCATTTTCCACACTCTTGTTAATACATTTCATGCCGGGTCATGTCAGGCTTCCTGGACTTTTTTTTCTTCTTCCTCGTGTTGTACTTGTGCTTTACATTCACATGCAGGAGACTTACTTTTAGGTGGAAAGCATTTTCGTAGTCGTTTCGTACTTGGGGGACCGAATGGAACGGCTAAATTGAGGACGATTTTTTAAGAATTTGCAGAACTTAAAAGATGTGTTGGATATTTCCAGTTTTTTTTTCTAGAAGTAAATTGTATCACTTTCTTCCCACAATGGTGACTTCTATCGACTTTCAATAGTTCGGACTCGTTGGGCCCAATTGCTATTGCTATTTCATCTATACAGTTCAGACTCAATAATCCAAAATCCTCGCCAAAAATACTTGGATGAGATAAAAATCCGATAAATTTGGCAAATCAATTTTCGTGTTATTGTTGCACGTTCAACCGTTATGCTTAATTATAACTTCAAAATGCTCCAAAATGATTTGAGAATGGGCTATCGTTTACATTTTTCAATGATCGATTTAATTATGCTTGAAAACTACGAATATCCGAACTACAGTAACTATAGGGATGAAAGTTTGTTTTCATCTGTTAGGAATCCTTTTTCTAAATTTAAAATTTTATAATTTTGTTATGCCTTCCTTATTGAGGCTTCATATTGAATTTTCTACCAATCCAAAACATTTTCAAAATATAAAAATACGGGAGCATCTAATTTCATCGTACTTCTAATGTTGGCATATCAGCTGTCAATTATAGCTCATAAAAAGCGTTTGCAACTAAACTCGAACTGAATAGGAAGTATTTAGTAATTTTGTATCTAAAGTTTTACAAAATTAGATGCTCAAAATTATCAACTAGGATATTCTTGCACCCTTCGACAAAGTTGTGAGCAATTCCAGCCCAAAACAGGATTTTTAGCTACTTTTTTCTCGACCTTCTTTCAATGAAACTTTTTAGACATGTTATCCTACGCTTAAATAAGCCATTTTTGTGTATATGGAGCCAGTTGCACTCGATAGTGTCATTTGAGAAGGGCGTAAGTGCTAAAAATATTTTTTTATTTCGTAATTTAAATATATCTGTAACTCGATGTATCAAAAACTGGTCGACAAACTTGAAGGAAATTTGACGGGCCTACTGGAAAAATATAAACTGAAAGAAAAAAACACGACACTTTAATAATTTTTTTTTAAGTTTAAAAGTCACATTTAAAGTTGAGTTTATGATTTTTTTTATTCAATTTTTTTTGATAATAGCCTTAGATGTTACAAAAAGACTCACGAAAAATTCAGAATGGAGAACTTCTCCTAAAAAATACAAAAATCATTTACTTAAACGGTTTTTAAGTGGTCTAAACGTCCAAATTTTTAAAACCCAAACGTGAGAATCGATTCTCCAGACAATTTTGCATCAAAGTCTCCATGTTGACCATTGTCCTAAGTCCAATCCTTGTGAAGTTACAGCGGTTTAAAAAATAAAAATGTGGTGGTTTTTCACGGTCTTACGTATAGAAACTTTATTTTTCAGTCTCGAAATAGTAGTTTATGCAACAAGTTGCAAAAAGAGGATTTTTTCAGCACGAGTCGTACATTTATCCAACGAGGTTCACCGAGTTGGATAAATACGAAGAGTGCTGAAAAAATCAAGTTTTGCAACGAGTTCCATACAACATTTTTTGCAATTCCAAAAAACACACACTGAGTGAAATTTTATGTCAAATTTTCATATATTTTGTCAATAAATCGTTTAAATCAAAAAAATGTTACTTTTCAAAACAAGTGCTGAAAAGTTCAACTTTTCAGCACCCATTTGAGTGCTGAAAAGTAGAACTTTTCAGCATTTATTTTGAAAAGTGTTGCTATTCGATTCTGTTATTTTTGGTACAGAAAAGTAGGCTATTTCGTCGTTCAAGAATGACAGGAAAAGTAAGTAGTTTCACGACGGAATTGCAAAAATATTTTTTTTTCAGTGTAGTTCCTTGGATGGTAGTAGGCTGGATAGTAAATTAGCTTACATCAACAATAATACAAGTTATTTAGAAAAGTGGACTGGCTTTCTGGTGAAAATATTTTCGAGACTGAAAAATCGAGTCTCACATATAGAAACTATCATAAGCTGGCCAAAACCCCTGTTTTTCAAAATTTTTATTTTTAAAACTGCTGTAACTTCACAAGGATTGGATTTAGGACAATGGTCAAAATGGAGATTTTTATTTAAAATTGTCCGAAAAATCGTTTTCCGAATTCGGTTTTTGAAAATTTGGATGTTTAGATCACTTCAATACAAAAGTTTAGTAATTGATTTTTGTATTTTTTTAGGAGCGATACGCCATCCTAAATTTTTCGTGGTTCCTTTTGTAACATCTAAGGCAATTTTCACAAAAATAAATTAACGAAAAAAATATCTTTTAAACATGAAATTTAAAAAATATCATGAATGTGGCGTGTTTTTTACTTTCAGTGTATTTTTTCGGAAAGCCCTTCAAATTTCCTACAAGTTTGGCTTTGAACACTTTTTGATACGATGCAACGGCTTCGAGTTACAGCATTTTTTTAATTTCAAAATACAAAATTATTTAAAACACTAACGCCCTTCTCAAAAACCGTAACCGATTTGACTCAAAATTGGCAAAGTTAGGCTTATTGCTGCTTAAAAGAATCGAGCCAGGGGGAGATAAGATGAGATTTTCCAAAATTTTATTTTTTTCTTGTCACCCTAATGCACACCCACTTGTAAGCAATCATGCACACCCCCTTATTTTTTCTACCCCCACAAACAAACATGGATGCACATTAGGGTGCTCAGAAAAAAATGACGCCCCGCTCCACAAGCGGAAACCGTTTTTTTGGGGTTATTTTTCAATCATCGGTGTAAATTTTGTTTACTCGAGCCTAATGTTGGTGAAAAAATGTGTTTCATACAAAAATTACTTTTTAAATCGCTAATAACTTTTCAGGATCGAGTTTTACAGCTTTGGCATGTTCTACAAAGTTGTAGATCATCAAATTTCCTATAAGAATATCACTTTTGAGAATATTAAGATGAAAGCAGAGCGCCCTGCAGAGGAAACCGAAAGAAAATTGGATTTTTCATACATTTTTCCGATTATTCCCATACCCGAGCAGACGGAAATAACTTGGGAATAACATTTTTTGATATTTGAAAATACTAGGCCAGTAACATTTTTTTTATTTATAACAAGAGTTATTATTCGTCGTTATGAATTTTTTGTTATTGGATTGTCTTTGTTATTATTTTTTGTTATTTTAACCAGGGCTGTGGAGTCGGAGTCGGAGTCGGAGCCAATTGGTGGAGTCGGGTCTTTTTGGGGACCTGGAGTTGGAGTCGGAGTCGTCAAAACACTAATAGCTGGAGTCGGAGTCGGATTCGGCTAAATTGTATAAGCTGGAGTCGGAGTCGGAGACGGAATCGTAAATTTCTGATAAACCTAGTGTCGGAGTTGCTAAAAAAATTAAAATGATGTACGAACTTATTTATTGTTCAATATTTGTTGTAATTCAGGTAAATTTCCATTTATTTATATTTTAAATTTATTTATTGAATTGCGTGCACTGCGTTGACAATTTTTTGTTTAATTTATTATTTGGTTCAAGATAGTTATCAGATGCCATGATGTTTTCAAAGCATATTTTTATTGTGATTGGAAAGCTCACTAACAGTTTTTAACAAAAATAATTATGTTTTTAAAACATTATCAACTATTATATCAATCTTCTACTTGGAATAAAACATGCTCATTTTGTATGTAAATAAAAACAAATCAAAGTGTCGTGCCTGAAAACATTTCAAACTGACAAAAATATCTAAAATAAGTTGCAACTAATTATGAAATACAGTTAAACCGGCGCTCTTATGATCGCATATGCAACTTTGCATATACGAGTCATTGAATTTATTGGATATATCGATTACCCCAATGTTTACAATATCTCTACAAATTTCTTAAAGTGTTGATCTTTAAATAATATCGTTGAACAAGTCTAATTTTTTTTAAATGCCTCAAATCGGGGTGATATAATGGATATAATTTAATTTTTTTTCAAATATTAGAATTTTCTCATGATTTGTATTTCCAAGTACGTCTTCTCAAATAAATTCAAAAAAGCTTCAACAAATAATAACTTTGAAAATTGTTTCGTTCAAAACCAGGGTATTTTTGATAGTTACTGCACACCAATTTCTCATTACTAAATTCAGTTAAATTTACTGAAATCTGCTCTACTGAAATTTTAAATAAATTACAACTTGCTGAAAAAAACAATTAAAAATTAGTGTAGCTGGCTTATTAATTTAAAAAAATGAATGTAAATTTAAAGTAGTTCAATAAAATGTTCCATTTTCTTAAACGACAAAATACAAATTTACTCAGAAAATTGTTGTGCTGAAAATGCGTTTTTTTTTAATATTTAAAATACAGATTAGGTGTCGGAGTCAGAGTCGGAGCCGGAGTCAACAAAATTTGGAAAGCTATAGTCGGAGTTGGAGTCGGAGTCAGCTATAGTTGGTAGGCCGGAGTCGGAGTCGGAGCCGGAGTCAACAATTTGTGGAAAGTTGGAGCCGGAGTCGTAGTCGGAGTCGGCTTAACTCAGAAAGCCGGAGTTGGAGTCGGAGTCGGAGTCGGAGTCGCTTGAAATATGACCCGACTCCGCAGCCCTGATTTTAACAACTAATCCGATCACCCCGATAACAGTTGGAGGTATTCTTCCAAAACAAAAAAAAAGTTATTCCAAAGTTGTTTTGCTTTTCAACCAATATCAGACCTATAACAAGTTTTGTTATGATAACATAAACTGTTATTAAACCCTTATGCAAAAATGGATTTTTCATGAAGATTCCATATCACATTATGTTATTTTAACAGTATTTGATATTGAAATGGCATGAATTTTTTTTTATTACCGTCTGTCCGGGTACAAACTTCACCCTCGAGTATAAATGGGGAAATGTTGACCGATTTTGCTCAGAAGAAGTGTACAATTTTATGTATTGCCAGGGAATTAACTATAATTCAATTCTGTCGATTATAGCTTGATTCAGGAGCTCAAATCTATTATACCTTGACGAAACTAAAGCGTTTACTGACATAATCATTCAAAATGTCGAGTTGTTTTCAATTATTTAAGAAAAAACATTAAATTAGGATCATGAAATTTGAAAACTTGAGGAATCAGAAAAATTGTATTCTCGTGAAACCATCTCGCAAAGGTGCAAACTCATCAGTCTTCAAACACCTTCACCTTGTCCAGTATCGCCCATTGTGTGCCCACATAACAACCGCCATCATCGCCCAAAGATTACGTGGCCACGATAATGTCATCATCATCAGTGCAAATCATACCGCTCCGCAGGCAGAACATCGGTCCGGACGTCGTCACTTGGACTCCTTTGCGGCGGGCAGGGCGGACGACAAATCGCACACCACAACCATATTCACATGAATGAAATGGACCGTGATTACCAGATATGAGGTCGATTCTAATGGCTCCACCACAATCAGGCGATTTCCGTGTTTTGTTCCTGTGCTCATGTATGACGGAAAAAGAGAAAAGAAAAAGTCGGGAACACGACTCAAGCGACAATTTTCTTGACCCGCGCGCGATAAGAAAGGGCGTCTATCGGAAATGAATGACGATGGTCGTATCATTTTACGAGCGCATTGGACTCGGTTTCGTGACGTTGATGGCGAGAGGAAGTGGTCGATGACATTGGATGTCGTTACATGGTCAATTTTATTGGCGGCTACCATTTTGGCTGCTCTTTTCTTTTATGACGACTCCATGCTGCAGTTTGGCCGAATCAACCCATTACGCAGTAGTTGGGTTGTTTTATTTGCTTGCGCCAGGACTTGGCAGCGTGTCCATAAAACTGAGGTTGGATAATGGGCGGAATGCGTTCGAGATGAAATTAAGCTGCAGTAAAACTTGTTGTGGTGGTGGGAGAGCTAGACATAAGTTTGCTCCTGGCAAACCTCTTTAATAATGATGATTTGGATTGCAGAATCAAAATTAAAGACCAGTCTTATCAGATCTCAACCACATTTTCATACAGCACACAATACAGGATTAGGCCACTTTTATGATTTTCGTATTGTACATGACTTCCGCCCCAGCTCAAGGTCTCGTGAGACCCTTGCCCAAAACCAAGAAATTCACCTTTATTTCGCCATTTTTTGTTTTGGGATATTTTTACCACTTTTCGAGTTGAAGCTCGAGCAAATGCCCTCCCGGCACGAATCGTGGGCAGTCGCGTAGTTTGGTCATTTTAACGAAAAAGCAAAAGCGTTTATTTATTCATGAAAGTGTCTGAAAACAAACTATTAAATTATTTAGCGTGGAATCAGAAAAGACGTGCTGCTGGTAGACACAACGCGGCGATTCCCCGGAAACGAAACCTTCTACGGGTGAAGTGGGGTAAACTACGGGGACGATAATTATTCTCAAAAAATGAAATTAGTTTCTCTGCAATACCACAAAATTCTAAAATTTCTTTAAATTTCTAAGTTTATTTTTAAACCCAATCCAAGCTCGACTGAACAACAATAAAAAGCGAAAAATAGTGCAAAATTCAAGCAAGGTTGTTTCATCCCATCATGCAAACCTTTTCAGCGTTTTTGAGAGCAGAAGAATTCTCTACTTCCAGGCTGCCACAAGTCAGACGTTTTGTCTGACTCGCTGGTCACTGGTGAACTCCTTTCGTGCCGTGCTCATCTTCGCAGAACTACAAAATTAGCAACAAATTATTAATAAAGCACACAATTTGACGACCTCGAGGAGGGTGAAGGAGTTTGGCGAAAAAGTTGATCAAATTATGCCTTCCACTAGATTCTGCTCAATGAAATTGTTTCCTCGCTTTTCAAATTTAGCGCAGAAGCAAACACATTATTTCAGCATTATTGAGCACACACAAAATTACTAATTCCAAAAGTACACTGAAAAAAGTAAGCTTGTTCATTTTAGTGAACTTTCTCTACGAAACTCTTTAAAACCAATTTTTCCTTTCCGTGTAACGCGCGATACGCACCAGGAAGCGCACAGTTCAAAAAGACCCATCATTAATCTCTGTGTGCACATAATTTAAACCACGCCGGGTAAAATATAGAATTGGGTTGGCTTGAATTATTAACGAAAGAGGTGCGTGCGTAACTTTGCATGCTTTTCCACCCCTTCCCTTGGCTTCCGTTAACCGTTTTACATGACCTACCCTCAAAATTAATTGTGCGCTCTCCCTGGTTCGTTACGCAACGGAAATAAATGTGGAAGTTAGTGTATTACTAATGTTGGATTCAAGCAAGCAAGCGGGATTTCTGGCCTTTGGTCCAGTGGGAAAACCACGTTAAGACATGAATTATTAAAATGTTTGAACATTGTAACTACACTGCGGTTTGGCATTTGCAAAATTGAACTTTGCTGTTTCGTAGTAAGTTGAAGATAAGTCTTTAGCTATAAATATCTTTATCGAAAGTAATCGATGGGAAAAGACAACTGGTTAATGATGGGTGATTTTCATTATGATAAACTGCAGTTTAATGCTGTTATCTTTCGTTCAATCAAAAGTACTGAGCAAGATATGGATTTGCGACTAGAAATAGGTTGAATTACCAATTCAATACATCGATTGATTAAATTATTTTGAAAGGTCATTCATACTTCACGAAGTTCAAATCAATTACCTACAATGTTTTTTTAACATATTTCTATTCAAAAGAACTTGTATTATTCCTGTCTCAATTACCAAGGTATATTTTTAGTAGATTTCCCCCCGCCGAATCCGAATTAACAGAAAATTTGGCGCATAATTTGTTAATCTTTTCAGCAACAGCTTTTTAATTTCAGAAAATTTTCAATATTGCGTATCGTTAACAAGATTTTCGTATTTTCGTATTTTCAAGATTTATTTTTCATTTTTGAATTTCGATGATACTTTGTCCATCCTATTTCAAAAGATGCCATTTGGCCATTAGTTTTTCCATACTGGTGCAATTTTGCGATTTTCTGGAATTCCTGGTCGATTTGGTGTCTTCGACACAGTTTTGCTCGGAGAAATATCCCAAGTTTAAAGACATGTTATCACTTAAAGATGAATTCTCAACATATTTAAGTATTTTGACATTTTTGCATTTGATTCATATAACCAAAAAGGCAGGCAGGAATAGTGGAAAGTCTAGCACTGTAGCCATGAATAAAAAATAAAGAGAAAAAAATACAATCAAGCAGTTGCAAATATGTTTCAAAGTAAATTTGCCGTTTGTATGGAGACTTGAGAGGAAGATTTACCTTGCAAGATTATTTTTTGACTTAGGACAAATACTCATATAAAAAATAGAATTCGATATGAGAAATCGTAAAAAATGTCTCAAGTGCCTGGTTTTCTAAAAAACAAAAAAAAAGTTTTATTTTGGAGGGTTCAAATTTTGGTAAGTTGAATACTACCTCTTATTCAGTAATTTTACCTACAATTTTTGCGGAAAAAAAACAATTTTGTTGAATTTCTACGGAAAACATCATTTTTTTACAAAACAGGTATTCACAAATCTTAACCTGTACTATCATAAAAGGTTATCAAGAGATAAAATAACTTTTTGTCAAATAGTGACCCGATTTGAACAGATCTCGAATTAGTTTCAGCCGCGTATTTTCTGGGTGTACATCTGATTCTTCAAAACTTTTTAAAGTTCAAATCCATAATTTTCAATTTCTTTTAAAAATATCAGTTATTGTTCTAATCATTTTTTAAAATTCAGATTCATAATACTCTAAAATCTTTTCAATCAGAAAATGTACTACAAATTAATTAATTGAGAAAACCAAAGTAATTACAATCAAGTTCATGCCCAAACTTTCCAAATGATCGAAATCGCCACAGTCTCTCAATCTGTCCCTTTCAATAAAACAAGTGTTCTTATTCCAAAATCGGAAGATAGATTTCCCCATACCTTTGTGCCGTTCATTTCCGTCCCACCGGCAAAAAAAAACAAACTTTGCCGGCACATCGATTTATTTATTCATTTATAGCAACTCGCAGCTTCTTACAGAAAACTGGGTCTGATAAAAGTTTTTTCCTACCCCTCCCCCCCCCCCCCCCCACATTTTCCGGCTCCCTCCCTTTCCGGCCATGTGATAGTGTGTGTGTATTTTTGGCATCCTTTAGGAGTGCCAACCTAGAAGAAGATGCCTCTTCATGTGCAAGCAAGTTTGTTGTCCTTGGAAATGATGCACCTTGAAGCATGTGTAAGTTACATAGAGAATAACAGTTCAAATTTAAGTTTTTGTATTTTTTAGTTCTCGTTGTACTGTTCTTTTTCATATGATATTTTATTTTTATTTTTGGTTTATTTTTTCCTTTTCAACCCCTGTTTGATCGGCATCCTTAAGGGAAAACGACAGATTCCCACATTGAGTTGTTTGTGCCGCGTGATGGAATGCAATTAGTTGAGAAACAATTTGGGAAATATAGTTTCAAGTGCCACCACAGTTAGGTCGAAGGGTTCTGCACCATCAGACATATGTCACAGTTGACAAGCATTCCAGCCCATGATGAACCACTGCGTCTTTGGCAAACAAAGAAGGGATCAACAAAACCATATTTTATGTTTCGTTATTTGACGTTAGCATGGAACGATGATTTCTTTTTGACGAGGTATTCAATTGGTATGGAAACTTACTCCAACTTCAAGTAAAGTTAGAAGTAATCTTTGAGTTTAAATATCTTTTATTTCACATTAATTTTTTTCTGATTTGGCCACACAATCGTAATGTTCTTAATAGAGAATATTATTTCAGCTTCTAGAAATCTAGACTAAGCTTACACAAAATAACACATTAGGAAAACTGAAGGGATAATTTCGATCATTTACACCCTACTGCAAAACCTTTCTCTTCCACCTGTGACTAAAACCCTTTCTCACAAGCTCTCCCTACAAGCTTAACAGGAAAACTTTGCTCCTTCCGGAAAATTGCTTCCTTCTCAACGTGATCACTGACTGGCACAGAAACATCCGGTTGACCCTTTCCGATCTAATTCACTCCAGCAGCCACGTGGGATGAAAATTGGAAAACACCGCCGGGGAAAAACTATCGAAATCAATTATCGGATTGAGGACTCTGTGTGTGCGATGTCCTTTCGGTGTGCCTTTCAGTCGCCGGGATTTGCTCTGGCTTCGTGTGAGAATTTCTTTTTTCCCTCCCAGGGTTTGATCTCTTTTTACCAGCTTGACATGGGAATCCTTTTTATTGCACGTGTGTGGCTTATCCCCGGTCGAGCAAATACAAAAGAGCATGTTTCGAAAGGATTGCTGCCATGCACGGTGGGTGGAAACGGCTTGAAGTGATTCTAAAATCATCAAAAACATAAATCTTGAATCTTGAATCTTGAATCTTGAATCTTGAATCTTGAATCTTGAATCTTGAATCTTGAATCTTGAATCTTGAATCTTGAATCTTGAATCTTGAATCTTGAATCTTGAATCTTGAATCTTGAATCTTGAATCTTGAATCTTGAATCTTGAATCTTGAATCTTGAATCTTGAATCTTGAATCTTGAATCTTGAATCTTGAATCTTGAATCTTGAATCTTGAATCTTGAATCTTGAATCTTGAATCTTGAATCTTGAATCTTGAATCTTGAATCTTGAATCTTGAATCTTGAATCTTGAATCTTGAATCTTGAATCTTGAATCTTGAATCTTGAATCTTGAATCTTGAATCTTGAATCTTGAATCTTGAATCTTGAATCTTGAATCTTGAATCTTGAATCTTGAATCTTGAATCTTGAATCTTGAATCTTGAACCTTGAATCTTGAATCTTGAATCTTGAATCTTGAATCTTGAATCTTGAATCTTGAATCTTGAATCTTGAATCTTGAATCTTGAATCTTGAATCTTGAATCTTGGATCTTGAATCTTGAATCTTGAATCTTGAATCTTGAATCTTGAATCTTGAATCTTGAATCTTGAATCTTGAATCTTGAATCTTGAATCTTGAATCTTGAATCTTGAATCTTGAATCTTGAATCTTGAATCTTGAATCTTGAATCTTGAATCTTGAATCTTGAATCTTGAATCTTGAATCTTGAATCTTGAATCTTGAATCTTGAATCTTGAATCTTGAATCTTGAATCTTGAATCTTGAATCTTGAATCTTGAATCTTGAATCTTGAATCTTGAATCTTGAATCTTGAATCTTGAATCTTGAATCTTGAATCTTGAATCTTGAATCTTGAATCTTGAATCTTGAATCTTGAATCTTGAATCTTGAATCTGAATCTTGAATCTTGAATCTTGAATCTTGAATCTTGAATCTTGAATCTTGAATCTTGAATCTTGAATCTTGAATCTTGAATCTTGAATCTTGAATCTTGAATCTTGAATCTTGAATCTTGAATCTTGAATCTTGAATCTTGAATCTTGAATCTTGAATCTTGAATCTTGAATCTTGAATCTTGAATCTTGAATCTTGAATCTTGAATCTTGAATCTTGAATCTTGAATCTTGAATCTTGAATCTTGAATCTTGAATCTTGAATCTTGAATCTTGAATCTTGAATCTTGAATCTTGAATCTTGAATCTTGAATCTTGAATCTTGAATCTTGAATCTTGAATCTTGAATCTTGAATCTTGAATCTTGAATCTTGAATCTTGAATCTTGAATCTTGAATCTTGAATCTTGAATCTTGAATCTTGAATCTTGAATCTTGAATCTTGAATCTTGAATCTTGAATCTTGAATCTTGAATCTTGAATCTTGAATCTTGAATCTTGAATCTTGAATCTTGAATCTTGAATCTTGAATCTTGAATCTTGAATCTTGAATCTTGAATCTTGAATCTTGAATCTTGAATCTTGAATCTTGAATCTTGAATCTTGAATCTTGAATCTTGAATCTTGAATCTTGAATCTTGAATCTTGAATCATGAATCTTCTATTTTCAAAAAAGTTAACTAAAATGACTTCACCTTGAAAACGGTACACTTTATCAAATTTTATCTAAAGTACTTTTTGATTTTATATTTGACCGAATCGAAAAATCGATTATTAGAAAAAATCAGTATTGATTAAAAAAAATCACAACTCGATCAAAGAGTTTTTGCGCAACCTGGAAATTTCTGAAAAGTTTGCATTGGATGTCTCCTAAAACTTATCAAAAAAAAAAATAAAAATGGTATTTTTTGCAAATCATCTTTTAGTGTCAAAAAGTTTATTGAAAAATCAACAATTTTGTATTACCGTGTATCTTTTTTTTCAGTGTAGTCCTTATCTATTCCTACAACTTTGCCGAAGACACCAAATCGATCAAAAAAAATCCTTCGAAAGATACAGATTTTAAAATTTTCATACATCATTTTTGTACGGATAGCTGCCAAATTTGTATAGAAACTTATATGGACAAACTAATGATGCAAAATGGATTCTTTGAGCATACCAAAGGCACCAAAAATGTTTCAGTCGGATAAAGAAAATACCAAAAAATTAAACGACCGAAATCTGAGAGCTCAATATTATCCCACTGTGCAACAAGGGACTTGATGTTGGTGAAAATCTCCCGAGCTCTTGAATGACTTCATCACATCCATATGTATCCGAATTTGTGCCTCAATGGATTGCAACGCTCTGAAATTGGATTCGTTGCTTTGTTCGAAATGAAAGTGCTCCGTGAATGGGATTTTTTTTCAGTTGTGTTACGGTAGAATACATTTATAAAAGATTACTCAAATGTCCACAACAAATGTTTAACTAAGGTTTCGAAATTTGTTGACCAAAATAATTTAATATGGGTAATTCTCCGCCAACTCACACAGCAGTTGCCCCGACCCCTCTTCGATTTGCGTGAAACTTTGTCCTAAGGGGTAACTTTTGTCCCTGATCACGAATCCGAGGTCCGTTTTTTGATATCTCGTGACGGAGGGGCGGTACGACCCCTTCCATTTTTGAACATGCGAAAAAAGAGGTGTTTTTCAATAATTTGCAGCCTGAAACGGTGATGAGATAGAAATTTGGTGTCAAAGGGACTTTTATGTAAAATTAGACGCCCGATTTGATGGCGTACTCAGAATTCCGAAAAAACGTATTTTTCATCGAAAAAAACACTAAAAAAGTTTTAAAAATTCTCCCATTTTCCGTTACTCGACTGTAAAAATTTTTGGAACATGTCATTTTATGGGAAATTTAATGTACTTTTCGAATCTACATTGTCCCAGAAGGGTCATTTTTTCATTTAGAACAAAATTTTTCATTTTAAAATTTCGTGTTTTTTCTAACTTTGCAGGATTATTTTTTAGAGTGTAACAATGTTCTACAAAGTTGTAGAGCAGACAATTACAAAAATTTTGATATATAGACATAAGGAGTTTGCTTATAAACATCACGAGTTATCGCGATTTTACGAAAAAAAGTTTTGAAAAAGTTGGTCGTCATCGATCATGGCCGTTCATGGTCGCCCGCGACAGACACGGACGACGAAACAAAGGGGAACGCAAAAAGTAACTTTTTCAAAACTTTTTTTCGTAAAATCGCGATAACTCGTGATGTTTATAAGCAAACCCTTCATGTCTATATATCAATTTTTTTGTAATTGTCTGCTCTACAACTTTGTAGAACATTGTTACACTCTAAAAAATAATCCTGCAAAGTTAGAAAAAACACGAAATTTTAAAATGAAAAATTTTGTTCTAAATGAAAAAATGACCCTTCTGGGACAATGTAGATTCGAAAAGTACATTAAATTTCCCATAAAATGACATGTTCCAAAATTTTTTACAGTCGAGTAACGGAAAATGGGAGAATTTTTAAAACTTTTTTAGTGTTTTTTCGATGAAAAATACGTTTTTTCGGAATTCTGAGTACGCCATCGAATCGGGCGTCTAATTTTACATAAAAGTCCCTTTGACACCAAATTTCTATCTCATCACCGTTTCAGGCTGCAAATTATTGAAAAACACCTCTTTTTTCGCATGTTCAAAAATGGAAGGGGTCGTACCGCCCCTCCGTCACGAGATATTAAAAAACGGACCTCGGATTCGTGATCAGGGACAAAAGTTACCCCTTAGGACAAAGTTTCACGCAAATCGAAGAGGGGTCGGGGCAACTTTTCCCGATTTCGTGTGAGTTGGTAGATTAGATTTTTTATCAACTCTACTCCTATTACATAGATAATTTAGAACAAAAAAAAACTTGAAAAAAAATATCAGCAAAGCTTCTTCCTATTTTGATGCAAACTGCGTGTAACTGCATGCATGAAGTCCCCCCAATGTGATGTGCCACAGTTAGTCGGAAGCGGCGGGTGTAACTTTTTAACAAGCTAAATGAGGAAAAATGTACGCGCTGGGCAAATTTAATTACGCTCCGTGGAATTCGTTTATGCGGGAACAGTTTCATTTTTTATGAACTACGCGGCCAACCCACTTCATCAAAAGGTGGGTGCAAAGATTTTCACTTTTTTGATGAAATGTAAACGGTTTCAAAAAAAATCAGAGCAGACTTTAAATCAATAAAAATTAAACGAAAATTCACTTCCCAGAAACATCCAACCAATTAAAAACTGATCCCACCAACCACGCACGCAAAATGTTTATGTTTTGCCTACTTAGCGAAAAACGACACAGCAAATTTGGCCTAAACTTTTCCAAATACCACGAAAATTCCACTCGTCATCCGAGTGCGCCAATCTGATTTACAAACCGCGAACTCGTCGGCGGAGCAACGGCCCGAAAACTGAAATTCCCATCACACAGATTTCATTTTATTTACCCGGGTTCCAAAAACAACTTTAGTTGGGAAAATGCCGCAAAAACCAGCTTGTTAGTAGCAGCACCAGGAACCGGGAATGCCGAGATAGGCTTCCGGATTTGGGGTTTGTCAGGCCGGGCGGGAAAACTTTTCACTGGGCATATTTTCCCTAAGAGGTTACTATAATAGTTAGGGGAGATTCGTTTACAGTGTGAGTACATTTACGAAATGTAACTGGGGCTGAACATTTTCAATATAATTTTGAAACTGCACTTGGAGCTTAAGTTGTAGGACGCACACCTAAAAACATGCCAATTCTAAAGTAAAATTGAGATAACTTTAACTGACCTTAACACCGGAAATCGACTTGAAAATTCACCTGAATCAGAACTAGAAAATTCTGATAGATTATACGATTTGAACTTGGAACAATATATCGATTATAATTTGATCATTTGACTATTATCTTCATAACAAAACTTACCAAGTTAACTTTTTTTTGAGCTGAACATATTTTTTTTCAAATTTCAAGTGACTAATTTTCAAAAAACACCCACTCTCAACGACCCTCCCCTATCTCCGTCCCTATCGCTCACACATTTCAGCGGGTTTTATGTCTTACTTTCGGAAAATTAGTTTTCGGCGCGTGGGAAATTGAATTTCAAGTGATGCTTTCGATGTGCTGAACTTGTTTCCACCAACCAACTTTTCCCCTCTCTTCAAGATAAAAAATAAACCGCGATGCTCGTGAAAATTCACAACATAATGTGGCCGCACTCTGTTTGTCGGGAAATAGGCCCGTTTGGAGGGGTCGGCTTCACATAAAGTCGGATATGATATGGGGCTGAAAAGTGTTGGCAAAGTGGTGTTCAAGTGTTTATGTTGTGGGGGTTTAGAGGGGTTTGCATGAATTTTGTGTGCTGGACAGTTGCCTTTTTACAGCTGGAAAAGCGTAATTCGGAATAACATTAGAAAACTTTTCAATTATTTAGCAACAAAGCCTATCAAATTATTAAATTATATTTCTAACGATTTACTTAAAGATAGACAGACCCAGCCAAGGTCAGCTTAAACTTTTGGGCCACCAGACACTGCCTAGACGGTCTCGCCAACATAAATCTTGAAGTTGTCCCCAAGAGGAGGCCAAAAAGTTTGGCTCGAGATGGACGAGATATGGGAGGTTATGCCTCATATATGAAAGTTTTATGGAAGAGAAGTAATCAGGCTTTGTGATCTTAGGTTTCGAAATCATTTTCTTTCATACATTTTTATTTTTCATTAAACATATATATATATATTTATGATTATACTGCACATGTTTAAATTAATCCATACAACTGACTTGTTTTTCTTCTAAAAATCTCACAATATCCAAAGTCACGTCCCACTTTTGGAATTCCACATAAAATATTGACTTGTCAACTTGTCAGTGCGCTGCCGTTATTCAGATACCGTTTTTAATGGCAGGCATTAAACAGAAATCGAATATCGATCATTTAAATCACGTATTCCTCAACAGAGATTACGTTCAAAAAAAACTCACAGCGTCGAACTGGATATAAATTTCATTCATCAACCCAACTCCTTCGCCTCCTTCTTATCGCACAAATTCCAGCTGAACCCCGGAGGTGATGAAATATATCTGTTCTCAAATGGTTGATATCATACCACACACACACACGTGTTTTACACCGCCCGAAACAGGCCACATCACATTTAACAAGATGTAATTCCGGTCTCCCCCACCGACTCCACTGAAAATTGGTAGCAAGGATGTCTGTTCTCTCTGTTTGTCGGAGCCGGCGGCAAACATTTTCCAATAAATCCTGCTTTAAGGTAAGCGAGCAAGCACGTAACGGTACTTTGCAACACTTTCCTGATGTGGAGCAACAACAACAACAAAAAATGCGATCTCTCAGCGTGCTGACAACCTGATTCAAACACTGGGAGGTGGGGCAATTGGGGTAAGCGTTTAAAAAAATGCCAAAAAAAATAAAAATAATTTTTAAAACAGAATTTTATCCTGTCCTGTCCAAACTGCACAGTAAAAAATAATGTAAATTTGAAAGCTGTAATTTTGAAAGGTTGAATATTACCTCTTATATGATGTAATTCAACCTCAATTTAGACTGAAAAAGTGACATTACTCCAGAAAAGAGGTAAAATTACACATTTTCAGAGGTAAAATTACACCTTTTTTCTGACAAAAAAAATGTACCCCTTCCCAGATGCAATATTACCATGATTTTTTTTTCTGTGTGGTTATGTTGCTATCTTAAAAAGCACTTGCATAACTCTTGAAACTACCAACCGACCAATTTGACATACAAAAAAGTTAAACGGGTTAAAACAATTATTTTTTTTTAATTTTTTATATACCCCCCAAAGAAATCAACAATTTTTTATACCAAAAAAATATGAAAAGTAAAAAATTTAAACTATTTGAAATTTTTCATACATTTTCACTAGTTTTGGAATCAAGCACTCAAATGTTCACAAAAAAAACGTATTTTGTTTAAACTGCTCAAAATTTCCCAAATCAGTTTCAAACAAAACGTAATCGTGTATGCTTTTTCATTTTAATCAGAGTTTTTTTTTTTGCAAAATACCCGAATTTTCAAAAAATACTGTATTTTTCGTTTTCGAATTTAGAGTGCATTTTGAATGTTTTAAATTTTTGTATGGAATACTAAAAAAAAACCGTATTATTTGAAAGCACTCAAATTTCCATAATTTGGAATAAGGGAGTGTCCTTTTACTATGTAACGCAAAAGTTTGGATTTTTGGATCCCCTCCCTCCCCTCGAAACAAAGTTTCCATAAAAAATTTAAAAAATATGAAGCATTACACGGCCTTCGACCTCCCCTACCCCCCAACTTCGTTACGTAATAAAATAACGCCCCCATATGGTTCTGAAGCGATTCCAAATTCTGCACGCATTTTAAGGTGAAGCCGTTGATCATTTTCGAAGAAAATTAATCATCACTTTAAAAAATTGTGTATTAAATTCAATTTAACGAATTTCAGCACCAAAAGGAATAAGCATGTGCCGGTTGTTGCCATCTTGAAGCCACTGAAAGAATTTTTGATCTAAATCAATTGTGCTTCAAAATTTATATATTTTTGTGGCACAGTCATTGACGTCCTATTTGGCAATCAATGATTAATGACGATTTCCATAACTTTACAAGAAATGGGATAACCGTTACCAAAATGAATCAGCATGTGTAAGGCACTATTCTAAACAACTTGTTGAAGGAATTTTGTCAAAATATTGAAAACGACGCAAAATTTATATCTTTGAAGGAAAAATCATGATAATGATGGAAGTCTTCACGTTTAACTGTTTAGTCTGTTATTACAATAACAATCCAATAACAAAAAAAAACATAACGGCGAATAACAAACCTTGTTATTAATAACATAAAATGTTATTGGCCTAGTATTTTCAAAAATCAAAAAATGTTATTCCAAAGTTATTTCCGTCTACTCGGGATCGGCCGATTTCGATTACTCAAATTTAACATTGTATAAAGCTTTTGTTGATTTTTGTTATTGTTTAAAGATGAACTTCTAGTTAAAATGCTGAAGTTTTTAATATGACTGTATTGATAATTTGAAATTCTTGAAACTTTAAACTATTTGTCACAAATATCCTTCTGATGATTTCTTTTTTGATTTATCGTGGAATTTGTTGTATTTTGGCTGCAAAACTAAAATAGGTAAAAAAGTTAACTAACAAATTATAATAAATCACAAATGCGCACTCTTGCCCCGGCCTTGGGGCAAGTATGCGCACTGTACGGGCTAGAGTTCGCATTTGTGATTTTTATAGATTCTGCTTACATCTCGAAGCACATATTTTTTTTGAAAAAGTCTAGTAATACGTTTTGAAGGCAATTGATATAGATTCCTTTTGATAACAAGGTCAAAAGATAAATCGTTCATAAATCGTCTATCTGGCAAGATATAAAAATATATAGTGGAATTAAAAGGAACAACTCGTCTTTTTGTATTCATAGTAATGCATTCTGCTCAAACACTCAACCAAACCACAATATATTTTATTCTTTCGTTTAACTAACTTAAATAATCTGATAATTTTTATGATCATGGTGCATTTTTTTAAAGTTTTATCAGTCAGAAGATAAGAAAAGAAGTGAAAATGAAATATCCTGTCTTTATGTTTTAAAGAAGAGCCAAAGAATTTTATTTTATTTCCTGATAATTTAAACATATCAAACATCTATATTTAATTTTTTTATTAAATGACACTTGAGCATGAGCATGGTTGACTGCCAATGAGCTGCTACTCCGTTATTGACAGATCAGCTGAAGTTAAACAATGAATCAAAAATGATCAGTGGGAGCCAACCATCCGTTCACTGTTTAACCCCTGAAGACCCCGACTTTATTAGTCAATACCGGCGCCCTCCCAAGAAGCCTGCAGTTCAACGAAAGGGAGGAATGTTAGTCCGATAGTTGAAGTTGCAGACTCATCAAGCACACAGTTTTTCGCTATATACTTGTTGATACCGCTTGAGACCGTTGAATCCACAGCATCTCCTTCAAGCATCACGTGATTAATTTTTTTTGGGTTAGTGGGATAAGGTATTGGCTTTTCGATGCCTCCCGAGCTACGACGCTATGGGGAGGACTTTCATAACAGACCCGTCGGCGAGCCTTCCGAGCAACGATGCTATGGGAAGGTCTTTTTGGTTAACACACAAAATCACTCACACACAGTTATGTTGCTCCACTATTAACTCAACGATCCAAATTGTCAGTGCGTCTTTCGTTCATTATATAGAATTGGCTTTTTCACCACAAAAAAAAATTAAAACTTATTCGAAAAATTTAAACACAATCCACCCGACGCCGTGCCTTCCGATCAACGATGATATAGGAAGGGCTTTGAAAATCACAAAAGAAATCACTTTTCATTCGCATATTTTTTACGACCACGCGCTCCCTTTGCCAATTATGCACTGATGACGCTGCATTTCAGAGGGTAATCTTCTCCTCGCAGCACACAATACACGATAAAAATGCGAAACAAAAGGCACACAAAAAAATCACTTTTCACTCCGAATATTTTTTACGACCACGCGCTCCCTTTGCCAATTATGCACTCTGCACTCAAACAGCGACACAAAAGAGACGGAAAATAACACGAAAAAACAGGACTGCGCGTCCCACAAGCACCGCACTACTGATGCCATTGTTTAATTATAATGACCAATCACCCCATGCACTCGAACAGCGACACAAAAGAGACGGAAAATAACACGAAAAAACAGGACTTCGCGTCCCCACAGGCACCGCACTACTGATCATTTTATTAAATGACACTTGAACAAAAAAAACCAAAGACCACACTTAGTGTCTAAAAAAGATATTTAAAGATGAAGGTTTGGATCGAATAACCAATAGAAGCCCACGTTAGAGCCCAGGTCGACAAAGTCCTTGTACTCCGATTTCCATAAAAGAAAAAAATGGAAAATTCAACTTCACCCCACTGATCCCTCTAATTCAGTGCAAAAATTGTTAGGCTGCAGGTTCTTCGCTTCTACAAACGAGCAGCTCAGCCAACCCAATCTTGACGGAACGGGATCAACCAGCTTCCTCTGTAATGTGCTTCGCTCGCCAAACAAACACAGTTCGTGTACAATAAATCAACAAACCGAGATAAAGATGTCAGTCAATTTGTCACCCATCCAGCAGTGCCACACACACACGTGGTATTTGCTCGGAGTGGTGACTTGTCTTCTAATAAGAGAGTGTGGATTTTTGGGACCGGATTAATGTTCAAGTTGAGAGTTTATTGAGGTTTGGACCGGATGACCTACGGCGTGGGGGATTGACAGAATGCGTGACAGTTTCTTGGTTACAGGGGTGGAGTGACACTTTTATGAAGAAAGTTTTTTAATCTTGTCGAGACAAATCGTAATGTTTGAAGTTTGTGGGTTTTAATAACTGTCGAATTTAAAGTATTTAATTTGTTATCACAGCGACCTCAGTCAAATTGACGCCAAATGTATACTCTATCTATACTGACATGTCACATTCGTCATCATTAAACAAGCATCACACCACCGTGCTGCCAAAGTGACAAATCAAATTATTGTGTTATTATTTATTGGCCTTGTTTCACACGTAGCCACACACGTGTCAGCTCAATCGATTATGATGACACTTAACCCTCGCTTGCCCCATGATCTGACCTTGTATGCGAGAGGGGAAAAGTCAGCGCGCGAAAATCGAAACCACATAACCCAAACATGACCGCACGTGTCAGCCGGCACCAGATTAACACATACCATAATCGCAATGTGGACTTTTCCCGCGATAATGGGGGGTGGCTTTTGTGGGCGAACTTGTTTATCTTACCTCATCCCGGAAGAAATTTGAAAAAAAGGTGGTGGCTGTGTTTGGCTATGAATTGCATTATTATGCTGAGGTGTCATCCGCTAGCTGGCCAGTGCTGTAGGTAGTTAGTTTAGTTTGCTAGTTAGTCACTATGAATTAATTTGCATCTGGTTGTGCAAGCCAACGGCTAATGAATAGTCATGTACTGTACTGGTGACTGGCACGTGGAATGGGATAAATTTGTGGACGCGCGTGAGTGTGTTTGTGGACGTGGAAAATGCATAATTAAGTCCCGTCCAAACGAAATCGATAATTGCATCGCATCTGCGAGAGGTCAATTACGATGTGCCACCGTTAAGTTAAGAAAAACAGTAAATATCAAAACGCCATCATTGACTCATTTTCGACCAAATGGTCGTGTCTCAATCAAAATGTTTGTCTTTTTATTTAGACGTTGATCTTTTTTTTTTTTCTTAAGACTTTGATCATTGTTCGGTATCATCGAAGAGAAAACCCCACCGCGCGCAAGCCCGTGCGCCCACCGTGTCAACTGTCAGTTCGGACAGTTAAACGCGGGGGGATGGCAACTCTATTCCGACCTAAGCAAACTGACAACAGTCGACATTAGCACGGTTGTCAAATGAGAGCCCACAACAAAAGCACTAACTGTCAAATGGTAGCCCATAACAAATCATTGTTTGGGTTTTTGGTTTTCAAATTTCCCGCAATTCAAACGATAAATATCTGAAAAAACACGTGAATTGTGTTGCTGATGGTAAATTCTATCATATCATTGGAGATTCCATCCCAATATTGACTGAAAATTAATATCGAAAAGGTGATTTTTCTGTTTACCTTTTTTGCTTTTTTTCTTTATGTCGATCAAACAGTGCACCCGTACACTAAGAATCGGTATTACACATTTTTCAGTTTGGTTTTACACATTTGCATGATACTTTTGAGTTTAACCAGGATAACACACTTCGTGTTACCAAAGTAATATGTATAATACTGATTCTTAGTGTTTGTTATCTGAACTTCCAAGATGGTGGCTTCTTCGCTACCCCCTGGTTAAACGTCAGAAACATCATCCGAATAACGCGCGCAAAGAGGCGCTCGCGTCAGAACACGTCCAACCGCCAACGAGGCAACAGTCGCAACAGAAAAAGATCGGAAGTGAAGAAGAAGTGAAGTGTAGTGAAAAGTAGGAGAGGAAGAAGAAGGAGAAAATAAAACAAGAAAATCCAAGTTCCACTGTTTTCCTGCCTCCTGCGGTCCCGCTGCCCTAGAATACAGTCCACTGTAAACATATCGACCAGCCCCAAACAATCATTGTGTTTAGTTTTTGAATTCTTCATATTGTACATTAATTTTAAGGAAAAGTGTCCGAAACATTACAACGATTAAAAATTATAGCATTTAATTTCATTTATGTTATCAGCACATATTTCGAATGCATGTCCAAAATCCTCCGAATAAAATTCAATTTGCCCAGATCTTAAGATCATTACACATCCTTCTCAAGACAAACGACAAGTAATTAGTTGACTCTCGACTCCTATCCACCGTAAACAACCGACAACACACGACAAATCGCCAAGGGAAATCACACAAGGTGCCACCACGTGTATAGCGAAGACACCTAATTTGCGCTAAACAGTATAATACACACGTGCACACGTGGTGCTGAAACTTGCGCATTACTGAGCTGATTTATGCCCAATTCCCATGGGAAACACTTCGGTTAGTAAGCTCTTCTTTTCCAGCGGGGGAGGTGGAGAAGGTAAACACGGTGATGTTGGCACAGGCCGAACCAGGTGTGTCACCAGGTGGTCCCCCAAGGGGGTGGTTGTTGAGCCCAAGTTGAGCCTGCTGGTTGGATTAGTTTTAATGGCATTTGGGACTTGTGACTAAAGTAATTCATCAATAATATGTATATAACGAGTTATTGAAACTATAAAGTTTTCCAAAACTGCGTGTCACAAAGTAACAACAATTAATAACTGCGAGAAGCAACGATTCACCTCCACCGTGTCTCAGTTCGGCATTCCGTCGCAAATCACTCCAAACCAGATGTCTTCCCCACTGACTCCCCCTCCACCATTCCCTCCCCCTTCCGGCTAACTTCAGGAAACAGGAAAAAGTAAACCGCTTTTCCTTTCCATCCACTGCAGTGGTACTAAATTGTGGCCAACCGCGAATGTAAACCACCACATCAGAAGGAAGAGAGAAGCGAAAAAAAAGCTGCTGCTGGAATTCATAAATTACCATTACGCAATTCGCATTTTCCTCCAACTGGGCCTCAAGCTCGACTTGACACCGGTTTTGCCTTATGGTAATGGGTGGGAACAGCGATGACGACGACGACGACAACAATAACAACCAGTAAAACGCATAAAACATCATCAGCAAGTAGTCGCTGGCATTTTGGGTTGGGTAAAATTGAGTTAGGAACGCCATTTTGTGCAGTTCAAAATGCTCATCTTTTGACCTTTACAGATCTCGAAGATTCGATTTCAATCCTGAGATATTGAATAAAAATCGTAAAAAACTCCGTGCATTGTTGTCACTCTGTAAGTGCGACAACTGGCCAAAAGGATTTCAGGTCAGAACGCGTATGACACACGTAAATGCCCGTCTACTGTTAACATTTGTATTTAAAACTCTGGACTCCGGCAATCAAATTCAACCAATCTTCTGGACAATGCACAGAATGGTCAACCAAACAAAACGTGTTTGTTATTGTTTGCATTGAGTGCTCTATTTTTTGTTTTTTTTTTTTTTTTTTTTTTTTTTCAAGGTAAACATTAAAACGAGTTTTTCTCGCAACGTCAGAAAGCGACGTGCGACAATATAGCACGACGACGATGAAGTGCTACCGGTGGGGTCTAAGAATGTTTGAAATTATTATTGTTTTTCTTTTGTTTAAATATTATATTTATGTAAACAAATTCCAGCAAAAAAAACTTTTGCTGATGGACAGATCTCTGAGATTTCGGTCTTTCGATTTTTTTACATTTTTTTTATCCGGTTGAAACTTTTTTGGTGCCTTCGGTATGCCCAAAGAAGTCATTTTGCATCATTTGTGTCTTGTTTTTGTTTCATTTGATACATGAAAATTAAAAAAAATCTGTATCTTTTGAAAGAATTTTTTAATCGATTTGGTGTCTTCATCAAAGTTTAAGGTATGGATAAGGACTACACTGAACAAAATTATACACCAACTATTCAGAAATTTCCAGAATGGGCAATTTTTGATTCAATACGGCTTTTTTCAAAAATCGAAATACTGGTCGCAAAAATTGTTTTACTTCATTTTTCGATGTAAAGTCGAATTTGCAATCAAAAAGTACTTTAGTAAAATTTTGATAGAGTTCACCGTTCGCAAGTCAAAGCCTTTTTTAGGTAACTTTATTGAAAATATTCGAAGTTATCCATTTTTTGTAAATAAGTGCCCATGTTTGCCCACCTTTGAAAAAAATATTGTTGAAAAACTGAGAAAATTCTCAATTCTTTGGTACATGGTTTTAAAACAGAAAAAAATGATGTTTTCTAAGTCTCACCCAAACAACCCACCATATTCGAATGTCGATATCTCAGCAACTAATGGTCCGATTTTCAATGCTAAAATATGAAACATTCGTGTTCTTTTCGTAATCAATATTTAAAAAAAATCAAGACTAACAATTCAAATGGGCCAAACACTAAATATTAAGCCCTTTTGAAATGTTAGTCTTGATTCAAATATTTTGAAAATATTTTTTTTGAAAAGATCGGACAATTTCACAAATGTTTCATATGTCAACATTGAAAATCGGACCATTAGTTGCTGAGATAAACATCATTTTTCTGTTTTTAAAACTTTGCATGGTAATATCTCAGCAACTAAGGGTCGTATCAACAAAGTTCAAAAAAAGCAAAATATAGAAAATTTTCTCAACTTTTCAAAAATATTGTTTGCAAAAGTGGGAAAACATGGGCACTATTTTTAAAAAATGTGAAAAATAAATAACTGAGACTATTTAAAAAAAAATACAAAAAGAATATTTTACATCGAAAAATGAAGTTGAAAAATTTTTGCGACCAATATTTCGATTTTTTGAAAAAAATCATTTTTGATTCAAAAATTCATACTCGGTCAAAGATTTTTTGCACATCCTGGAAATTTTTGAAAAGTTTGCATTTGATGTCTCCTAAAACATGTCAATAAATGAAAAAAATAAAAATAGTGTTTTATTGCAAATCAAGTTTAAGTGGCAAAAAGTTAAATAAAAAATCACTAAAATTTGTTTTACCATGTATCATTTTTTCCAGTGTATTCCGTGTAGTCCTACAACTTTGCCCAAGACACCAAATCGATAAAAGAATTCTATCAAAAGATACAGATTTTTGAATTTTTATGCAACATTTTTGTATGGACTTCTGCCAAATTTGAATGGAAAAATATATGGACAAACTAATGATGCAAAATGGCTTTTTTGAGCTTACTGAAGGCACCAAAAAAGTTTCAGCCGGATTAAAAAATACAAAAATTAAAATTGAAGAAAAAAGACCGATTTCGTAGAGAATTGCTCAAATCAGAGTCAGAGTTAGAGTCAGAGTCAGAGTCAGAGTTAGAGAGTCAGAGAGTCAGTGTCAGAGTCAGAGTTAGAGAGTCAGAGAGTCAGAGTCAGAGTCAGAGTCAGAGTCAGAGTCAGAGTCAGAGTCAGAGTCAGAGTCATGTCTTCTTAAATAAGTTTTAAGTATCTTAAGACGCTTGTACTGTTATAAAATTTAAATCAAAATAAGAAATCTTTCCACAACCACACCGTGAAAAGCTCACACACACAAGTCCACCACAGTCTCTTGCCAAAACCAGTCCCGCAAGGCATTTTCATGCCGGTTTGTGTCCATCCACATTACAACAATGGGAAAATGAAAGAGAAAATTCTGTCCCATAAACAGAACAGCAGAAAATTCCGCCGAGAATGTATGTGCGTGCGTGTGCTTGAGCTTGGTGTGGCAAATGAACGGCCAAGCTTTTGTGACAGCAGAGGACACGGGCAATATGTTGTTGGCCAAAAATGTTGTTAACGGCCGTCGTCGTCGTCGTTTTTGCCCTGACCGGCCGGTGTTCACTGCCCGTTGCTCATTGTTGGCGGCTTCTGCTCGGTTAAATTGACCGACACCGAATCCAATCGAATCGAGAAAAGGATCGGAACCGGTTGCAGACGGCAGAAGGAGACTCGATCAAGAAGCTTTTTTTTTATGTCGTGTTTTGTGGTTAGGTAGTAATTATTGAATGTTAAGTTGCTCACTTGATTGCTTGAACTTGAGCAAAGTTTTGAATGAATATTTAAAAAATATTATTTATGTCCAGTTGATTTTAAAAAGCACTAATCATTTTTCTCATCGTTTCAGGTAACCATATTGAATTCAACAATCAAATCAGGTAACAGAGGCCAATGTCACAGATCATAATATTAAACTTGAAATGAAACTTTTTCCAATTAACTTATCACAAAAACGGAATTGCAAAAAAAATCTATTGAAATCCTTGAATAGAGAATAGGCATTATCTGAAAAAAGTAAGGCAAGAAAATAGAAAAAAACTAAAACAACAAAACTTTTCCTGATTTTGAAGTTTTGATAAAATTATTGCAATGAAACTGGATAAATCATTTCTGCTTCTTTGCAATTCATTGTAAATGCAAAAGTCACCCGAAGAAATAACACAGGTTTTCCTTTATCTTGACACAATCCAAACAAGAAATAAAAAGCTCGTCGCGCTTATTCCCTCCATCCCGACAGAACCCAGCAAATGCCTTCTGGCTTTCCGATTTCAAGTACATCAGTCCCAGCGGCAATTGTTGGAATGAAGGTTATTTTTAACGAAACGGCAACGAAATAAAATGAGCACAGAAATGATTTCCACAGAATACAAATGTGTATATGTGTGTTTGTGTACAGTCAGTTAAAAATGTGAAAGAAAAACAAACCTCCTCCCCTCAAAAATGTCACCCCCAGAAAAACGACTTTCCGTTACTTTTCCCTCCCTCCCACGTGGAACATTGAGCAAAAAAAAGTCAGCATATGGTTGGTTATGTGTGTTTGCAAATGAACCGAAACGACACATCCATGCATGAGAATTTTCCGCGTGGGAAAGCGCTTTTCGCGGTTGGTGGAAAGAGCGGGAGGGAATGGCAAACATCAGCCAAGCCCGAGTCACGAGACGAAGATGTCACTTTTGTTGGCAGCTGGCGGAGAAGCCAAGACTGCGGAAATATAAAACAGCTCCGGGGCATCATCCTCAGTGGCGGTGGATCTTTTCGACTTGATATTTCGTATGCTTTCTGAGAGAAAATACGAAAATTTCTTCCGTTTTGCTACTGCTGTTTAGGTGGAGGTGGAAAGTCGTTCGCTTTAATTCCAGCTGACTGGCTTCGATCGGAAGTTGGAGCATTTTTGGGATCAGAATACTGCTTGAAATTACTTGGAAGGAAAGAAGCTGAGTTGGATTATCAGGTAGTTCAGCTAGTTTTTAGGGCTGTATATTTTTATGAGAAACAATTCACATTCAAAGGTTGGCTGAAAGCTAATCCTGCGGTATGCTATACATAAAATTGAACTAAACTTGATGCATTAATTTGAAACATTCCCTGATTCTTAACAAACTAAACTTATCAAGTATCTTAACGAAGTTATAGTTTCGCCATCCTTGCTGAGGAAAGGCTATAGAATCACTCGAAAGTAAACTTCTTTATCACATTTTTTGACCCATCTTCATCATTGACGTTTTGATGAAAATGATGTCAAGATTTGTCATCCTCTGGCTGAGGTCAAGGGTTGCGGGGACAAAAATATAAAAAATATATAAGATTTGATATAACAAGCTACAATTTCAACAATTCAATGAAAAGATGCTTTGAAAATTCTTTACACAACAGTATTGTTGGTTTGCAATCATTCGTTTGAAAAAAAAAAGATTTCTGGAAAATATTTTTTTATAATGTATACAACAGCCAACTAATTTGAATAAATGGAATTTGCATCAATCTTGCAACAAAATTCTCGGGATTTTTTTTTTAGTTCAGGATCACCCAAATCTATAATTTCTAAATATTTTCCCTAGCATATTTCTCAGCATTACACTTTTTTCTAATATCTTTAGGTCGTTTCAAATATTTTTCAAGTATATGTTCCTTGACTTCAAACAAAGTTGAGAAGATTCAAAAAATGACAAAAAATATACATTTTTTGCAATTCCGAAAAACGCTTTTTGAGTGGAATTTCATGTCGAACAATCACCGCGTTAAATCACCGTTCAAAACAAAAAAATATTGAAAAAAAACTTTTTGATACTAGTGCTGAAAAGTAGAACTAGAAGTAGTAGAACTTTTTCATTCTGTTATTTTTGATAGAGAAATGGAGGCCGTATGTCAGAAAAAGTAATTAGTTTCACGACGAATCGACAATTGACATGCGTTGAAATTTCATTTTTTTCCGTGCAAAACTTAACAAGCCCAAACAATAATTCAATGTTTTCGCAAATCGACATTTCTATTGATTTGGTGTCTTCGGCAAATTTGTAGATAAAGTAGAGGACTGTGCAGAATAAAACGGTACACGGAAAAATGGTGATTGTAAAAAAAACTTTTTTTTCTCAAAAAAACAAAATCCCAAAAACTGCTTTTTTATTTTTAAAATTCTATTAGTTTTGTGGGACAAAACCCCGCATCTTTTAAGCCAGGGGTGCTCAAAGTTTTTAGATGCCGGGCCAAATTTGAATGTCAAATGAGCATGCGGACCAAACGCAAAAAGGGTAATTTTAAAAATAATAATTTATTATTGTAATTTAAAACTATATTTTTTTATTTTTTCGTACTATTTCCAAAATAGAAAATTATGATTTCCAGCAGTTTTGTTGATTTTTTGCGGGTATTTAAAAATTTGTTTGATTGAATGTACATGTATTTTCATTGAAATTTGAATGTGTTTTGTTTTGTAAAATGTCTCTCGACTCTGGTAAAAAAAATATACACCTGCAATAATTATTTTCAAAAAATGTAAGATTCGACGAGCATAAACCTTCTAGCAAAAAAAAAACACATTTTTTATCCCTGTCCATCGAAAATTCACTTACATTTCAAATTATTTTTGAACGAATCCGAATATGCTCAAAATGATTCTGAACGCAGAAAATTAAATTAAAATGTGTAAGTTCGCTTGAAAAAAAAATTGCCCCTGATTTTTCGAGCCGATTTTAACGGGTGACAAAAGCTTTGAACAATATTTGCAACCGCCTTATTCCTCCGATTTCAACATTTTGTCTGCCAAATAAAAACAAGAAAGTCAATCAGATTCGTTATCCAACTGTCATGAGTTCGAATTCCGAGGTGGAAGATGTCTAAGTAAATTTGAGGCCCAGTGCATAAAAAGGTCATTATGACTTTTAAATTGATATGTTTCATAAAAATTTCCAAAAATGTTTGATGGAAATTTCGGTATTTGCTTATATCATTGAAATTGTTCAAATTAGAGCAATTCTCTACGAAATCGGTCTTTTTTCTTCAATTTTAATTTTTGTATTTTTTAATCCGGCTGAAACTTTTTTGGTGCCTTCGGTATGCCCAAAGAAGCCATTTTGCATCATTAGTTTGTCCATATAATTTTCCATACAAATTCGGCAGCTGTCCATACAAAAATGATGTATGAAAATTCAAAAATCTGTATCTTTTGAAGGAATTTTTTGATCGATTTGGTGTCTTCCGCAAAGTTGTAGGTATGGATACGGACTACACTGGAAAAAATAATACACGGTAAAAAAAAATTTGGTGATTTTTTTATTTAACTTTTTATCACTAAAACTTGATTTACAAAAAAACACTATTTTTAATTTTTTTTATTTTTTGATATGTTTTAGAAGACATAAAATGCCAACTTTTCAGAAATTTCCAGGTTGTGCAAAAAATCACTGACCGAGTTATGAATTTTTTAATCAATACTGATTTTTTCAAAAAATCGAAATTTTGGTCGTAAAAATTTTTCAACTTCATTTTTCGATGTAAAATCAAATTTGCAATCAAAAAGTACTTTACTAAAATTTTGATAAAGTGCACCGTTTTCAAGTTATAGCCATATTTAAGTGACTTTTTTGAAAATAGTCGCAGTTTTTCATTTTTTTAAATTAGTGCACATGTTTGCCCAGTTTTGAAAAAAATATTTTTGAAAAGCTGAGAAAATTCTCTATATTTTGCTTATTCGGACTATGTTGATACGACCTTTAGTTGCTGAGATATTGCAATGCAAAGGTTTAAAAACAGGAAAATTGATGTTTTCTAAGTTTCACCCAAACAACCCACCATTTTCTATCGTCAATTTCTCAGCAACTAATGGTCCGATTTTCAATGTTAATATATGAAACAATTGTGAAATTTTCCGATCTTTTCGAAAAAAATATTTTTGGAATTTTCAAATCAAGACAAACATTTTAAAAGGGCGTAATATTGAATGTTTGGCCTTTGTGAAATGTTAGTCTTGATTTGAAAATTCCAAAAATATTTTTTTCGAAGAGATCGGAAAATTTCACAAATGTTTCATATATTAACATTGAAAATCGGACCATTAGTTGCTGAGATATTGACGATAGAAAATGGTGGGTTGTTTGGGTGAAACTTAGAAAACATCAATTTTCCTGTTTTTAAACCTTTGCATTGCAATATCTCAGCAACTAAAGGTCGTATCAACAAAGTCCAAATAAGCAAAATATAGAGAATTTTCTCAGCTTTTCAAAAATATTTTTTTCAAAACTGGGCAAACATGTGCACTAATTTAAAAAAATGAAAAACTGCGACTATTTTCAAAAAAGTCACTTAAATATGGCTATAACTTGAAAACGGTGCACTTTATCAAAATTTCAGTAAAGTACTTTTTGATTGCAAATTTGATTTTACATCGAAAAATGAAGTTGAAAAATTTTTACGACCAAAATTTCGATTTTTTGAAAAAATCAGTATTGATTAAAAAATTCATAACTCGGTCAGTGATTTTTTGCACAACCTGGAAATTTCTGAAAAGTTGGCATTTTATGCCTTCTAAAACACATCAAAAAATAAAAAAAATTAAAAATAGTGTTTTTTTGTAAATCAAGTTTTAGTGATAAAAAGTTAAATAAAAAAATCACCAAATTTTTTTTACCGTGTATTATTTTTTTCCAGTGTAGTCCGTATCCATACCTACAACTTTGCCGAAGACACCAAATCGATCAAAAAATTCCTTCAAAAGATACAGATTTTTGAATTTTCATACATCATTTTTGTATGGACAGCTGCCGAATTTGTATGGAAAATTATATGGACAAACTAATGATGCAAAATGGCTTCTTTGGGCATACCGAAGGCAACAAAAAAGTTTCAGTCGGATTAAAAAATACAAAAAAAATCGAATGACCGAAATCCTAGAGAACTGCTCATTAGACATATTTTTGAACAATATAATTGTGTCGTAAAATGGAAATCAAAATTTGGATAAATCATCAGTTTTATATAAAAATAAAAAAGATTAACATAAAAAAGTTAAATAGAAACCTTCATTTTAAGAAGCATAAAATCATTTTACAAATGGTCAACGGGCCATTGTACATAATCATGCAAAAAATGGGTCTGCGGGCCACAAAAAATCACTCCGCGGGCCATACTTTGGTCACCCCTGTTTTAAGCCATTCAGAAGTATGGACCAAAATGTTGCCGAAGAGTTTTGATTTTTCTTTTTAGATAGTGTTCTTTGTAAAAAAATTAAATCTCAAACTTAAAATTTGTTGACCTCATTTTTTATGTAAAATCGAATTTGCAATCGTAAAGTACTTCACAGTTTTCAAAATATAGCCATTCAAAGATAAATTTTGTCCGGAAAATTCCGTTTTTTTATTTTTTAAATAGTGTTTATGATTGTTCATTCCTGGACGTATTTTTTTCTAAAAGTACATAAAATTTCCTACAATTTCGTATTAAAAGCATTGAAGAGTGGACCACTGGTTGCTGAGATACAGCGGATGAAAGAAAAAGAAACAGGAAAATTGTTTTTTTTTATTCTCACCGAAACAACCCTCAATTTTCTAAAGTCGATATCTCAGCAACTAGAGGGTGACGAGCGGGAATTCCCGGGAAATCGACAATTTTTAGACCTCTCGATTCCCGGGAAATTTGGTCGAGACTCCCGTGAAATTTTAATTTTATAAATATCGAAGCCAAATTATATAAACTAATCAGAAAAACATTTCAAAATTTGAAATTGTTTAGAACATTGGATGTTCAATGTAAGATGTTCAAGTTCGAATGAACCAATGCTTCTCTTATCTTCTTATTCAGAAAGTGTAAAATTTTTACTTATCAAAAATTCCAATAGCTATAATTGAGAGAACTTAAAATAATGTGGACCCCAAAATTTACCTTATAGCATACTTAGCAGTTAGACCCCAGGAAGAAAGTCTAATGTTTTAAAAATATATTTTTTTTATTTATTATTTCTAAGATGGGTAATTCTCTACCAACTCACACGAAATCGGGAAAAGTTGCCCCGAACCCTCTTCGATTTGCGTGAAACTTTGTCCTAAGGGGTAACTTTTGTCCCTGATCACAAATCCGAGGTCTGTTTTTTTATATCTCGTGATGGAGGGGCGGTACGACCCCTTCCATTTTTGAACATGCGAAAAAAGAGGTATTTTTCAATAATTTGCAGCCTGAAACGGTGATGAGATAGAAATTTGGTGTCAAAGGGACTTTTATGTAAAATTAGACGCCCGATTTGATGGCGTACTCAGAATTCCGAAAAAACGTATTTTTCATCGAAAAAAACACTAAAAAAGTTTTACAAATTGTCCCATTTTCCGTTACTCGACTGTAAAAAATTTTGGAACATGTCATTTTATGGGAAATTTAATGTACTTTTCGAATCTACATTGACCCAGAAGGGTCATTTTTTCATTTCGTCGCCATCGTGCTAACTTGTCGTACGTGCATTTTGGGCCAAATTGAGTTAAGAACGCAATTTTGTGCAGCTCACAATGCCTCATCTTTTGACCTTCACAGATCCCCAAAATTCGATTTCAATCCTGAGATATTCAATGAAAACCAAAAAAGCTCCGAAAATTTTTGTCACTCTACATATAAAAGAAGTTTCAATCCTGTCGTGCTATCTTGTCACTCCTTGAAAATTGATGTAAGTGCGACAAAGGGCAAAGGGATTTCAGGTCAGGATGCGTTTGACGCACGTACAAGTTAGACTACCGTAAACATTTTTAATTATAACTCGGGACTCCAGCAACCAACTTCAACCAAACTTCGGGACAATGCACAGAATGGTCAGCCAAACAAAACGTGTTTGTTATTGTTTACATTGCGTGCTCTCGTTTTTGTTTATTCAAGGTCAAACATTAAAACGAGTTTTTCTCGGAACGTCAAAATGGCGGGTGCGACAAGATAGCACGACGACGTCGATTTAGAACAAAATTTTTCATTTTAAAATTTCGTGTTTTTTCTAACTTTGCAGGGTTATTTTTTAGAGTGTAACAATGTTCTACAAAGTTGTAGAGCAGACAATTACAAAAATTTTGATATGTATACATAAGGGGTTTGCTTATAAACATCACGAGTTATCGCGATTTTACGAAAAAAAGTTTTGAAAAAGTTACTTTTTGCGTTTCTCTTTGTTTCGTCGTCCGTGTCTGTCGCGGGTGACCATGAACGGCCATGATCGATGACGACCAACTTTTTCAAAACTTTTTTTCGTAAAATTGCGATAACTCGTGATGTTTATAAGCAAACCCCTTATGTATACATATCAAAATTTTTGTAATTGTCTGCTCTACAACTTTGTAAAACATTGTTACACTCTAAAAAATAACACTGCAAAGTTAGAAAAAACACGAAATTTTAAAATGAAAAATTTTGTTCTAAATGAAAAAATGACCCTTCTGGGTCAATGTAGATTCGAAAAGTACATTAAATTTCCCATAAAATGACATGTTCCAAAACATTTTACAGTCGAGTAACGGAAAATGGGAGAATTTTTAAAACTTTTTTAGTGTTTTTTTCGATGAACAATACGTTTTTTCGGAATTCTGAGTACGCCATCAAATCGGGCGTCTAATTTTACATAAAAGTCCCTTTGACACCAAATTTCTATCTCATCACCGTTTCAGGCTGCAAATTATTGAAAAACACCTCTTTTTTCGCATGTTCAAAAATGGAAGGGGTCGTACCGCCCCTCCGTCACGAGATATCAAAAAACGGACCTCGGATTCGTGATCAGGGACAAAAGTTACCCCTTAGGACAAAGTTTCACGCAAATCAAAGAGGGGTCGGGGCAACTGCTGTGTGAGTTGGCGGAGAATTACCCAAGAGTGAAAAGCCTTTTCAAGATAAGTATAATTTCCATATCCTCTTTCAAGCATAGCAATCTTTATTTCTAGTTTTTTTTATTGTTATTAATTTCATTTCGCTGTATCAAGGTAATTTCCTTTTTATGTGAATAAGTTTGTGTTTTGTGTTTCGCTTCGTCCTCAATATTATTTTATATTTTGGAAGAAAAAAAACTCTGGAAATCTTTGTAAAATCAAAGTCCGCCAAATGTGAACATTCGTTTTTCCCTGATTGCTATTTCTTCAATGAATATTTAAAGTTGACCATAAAAAAGAAAAAAAAGCTACTTTAAATTGTTGTATTCAGTCGCTATTTATCATATTGCAAAAATACCGATACTGGGAAATTATATTTTAGCTATTTTTTTAACTTCACAAAAATCTAATAACAAGTTCGTACAATTAAAAATCACATTTTTTCCGTGTGCTTTTTAATTTCTGAATAGTCCTCAACTATATTTACAACTTTGCTGACGACATCATATCAATAAAAAAAATCCTTGAAAAGTTAGTTTTTGAATATTTTCGTACCATTTTTGTATGGAGATTTGTATGGGTGAACCAATGACACAAAATTGCTTCTCTGGTGATAAGAAAGGTCCCTACAAAGTTTGAGCTAAATCATTAAAGTACAAAAAAGGTCGAAATCGACCGATTTCATAGTGATTTTTGATAAATTAGACCGTTTTCAAGTTCTAAACATATTACGGTGAAGATTTTTGAAAAATGTTTATTTGTCCTTTCCATAGCCTCGTAGCTCGGGAGGCATCGAAAAGCCAATACCTTATCCTACTCACCCAAAAAAAATAAAATAAAATAAATGCATAAATATTTTTGAATAGTTGAAATTTAATTTAAATTTCAGCTATGAGACTCATCAATATTTTGGTTGGGTTCTTTGAATAGCAAATTTGTTCATATTTTTGGATATAATGCCTAATGCACCTAATGTTGGCATATCAGTAAATTGGTGTCCAATGGCAACTTCTTAAAATGCGTTTTCAACCGAAATCAAGTAATATTTAGCTAAGAAGAAAGTAGGCAAGAGTAAGCCACCTTCTTCCATTGTATTTTTTGTGAATAGATGTAATAAAAAGTGTAAGTCTTTTCTTCTAGTCCACCGAGTTAAATAATTGCGCTGTTGAAAAAATCTGATGTAAAGAAAAATGTATCATTCTAATTTCTGTAAAAAAAACAAATCACTGTTTTATTACATTTCAAACCATTCAATTGCTCATTTTCCTCACAATTCAACACCATTTTATCTCCTTGCCTAACACTTCAATAAATCCCTCCCATAGCAAACAATTTTGCCGCACACGTGTGACCAACTCGGCCAACAGCCAATCCCAGTGACACTTCGCTCTTTCTCTCTCCGCAAACACCAGTTCGCCCCATCGTGCCAAAGTTCAGTGTCATTCAGCACCGTCAGCCCCCGAGGAGGCACGATCACACTTCATATTCACTCTAACCATGTCAAACCGGAAGCCGGAAGTCATCGTCCGTCCGTCCGTCCGTGCCAAAATTGCTCGGAGAAACTTTTTTTTTTTTGGTTGGAAGGTCACCGAAAGGATAAAATTGACGAGAGCCGGCTTGTGCCGCACCAAATTTAATCAATCGCTCAAACATGCAACTTTCAGCAACTTTTTCGGGTGGTTTTTTTTTTCATTTGGGCTTTGCGGGCGTCGTCCTGCAGACTCATCGAAATGGATCCCATCGTGTGATGGGGAGAGCCGGTTTTTGTACGTGTTTTACTTGGTTTTAGTCGCTCTGATACATTGTAGTCTGCGGTACTGGTTTAGGGGAGATTTGGGACATTTGTTGTACTCTATTATTTCTTAAATTAATTATAGAGTCGTGCAAATTATGTTTGCCAGGCTAAAATTTAACACCTGACGCATTGTATTAAATCATTTCAAATAAAATTATTTATTCCTATGTTCCCAAGTATCTCCCCGTACTAAGTTGCAATTTTCACACGTTGCAACATACCAACCATAAAAGATGACCGGACAGTAGCAGTGGAGCCCCTCAGCTGGAAACTGAAATATCGCCGACGCCCGTGGTCGAAGTCTCATCATCATGGGCATGAAAGGACGTACACGTTTGATGACTACGGTCCAGTTGGATGTCCGAGCTGGTACTCTGCAGCAAGACACGGTCAGTTCGAGATGATGAAAAAAGTGCCAAAAAAGGCTGAGTTTGGACCGGATATCGAATTGCGTCAATTGTTGAACTATAAATATTTTTTAAAGCAATTTTAATGTTTATGGAGCTAAGCAACATTCAACTATATTTAAAAAATTATAATCGTCAACAAAACGAAAACTACCTCCCGAGGCAACAGTTTGACCACTGTTAGAATTGCGATCACGGTAGTGCTAAGCTGCACTTTATGCCGGAAAGAACGTTGAATCTTGGTTGAATCGTCGGAATAATTGGTTCCGTCTGGTGTGCACCAATTATGATGGTCTTAAATTGAATCTTGTAACACTTGGCTTAAGTGCATGTTTCAACAGCATTATATAAATTGTTTTGAGTGTTTTTTCTTAGACCACTAAAAATTTTATTTCAGTTTTTAACACCTTAAAATTTTCTTTTAAAATAAGGTCATATAAATTTCCCAGAAATATGAAGGGGGAAAATAAATATCAACTAAATATCGTTGAAAATAGTTGAAAAATGTATTGTTACCCGAGCAGACGGAAATAACTTGAAAAGGTCAGTTTTTGATATTGTGAGAAGATCGAAATATGTTATTGGGATGATCGGATTAGTTGTTAAAATAACAAAAATCAATAACAAAGATTTGTTCGAAGAATAACTTAAATTGTTATTATGTTGTTATTGCAATAACAAACCAATAACACAGAAGGAATCATGAAGGAATAACAAGATTTGTTATTTTGTGCGGAAAGGTGGAGCAGCATAATAACAAAAAATGTTATTGAACTGGTATGTCTCCATAACAAAAAAAGTTATTGTTTTGGTTTATTTGTAATTTGCAAATAAACCTGCAGTTGCCATAACTCCTCTGTACTAGTCAGGGCTGCAGAGTCGGGTACCTCCAAGCGACTTTGAATCCATACTTTGAAGACAACTCCGACTCTGGATGCAGGATATGACGTCAACGACTTCACAGATTCCGACTCCAAGGAAAAGTTGCTGAAAATTTGCTGAATCCGATGCCGTCTCCGAGGTCTCACTCCAGCTCGAACTTCAACGTCAGCTCCGACTTCCTGGCTCTGTGAAAATAATAACAGTTTTTGTTATTCACACATCAAAAATTCTCAATAAATAAATCAATTCCGTTAGGGAATATAACAAAATTTTAAAAAAATGAACTCTCAAAAGTTAATTTTATTGGATTAATTTTAGCTTGAAACCCCATTTCATGGTGAAATAAATGACCCCGATAAAATTGGACAAAATTATTTCATAGTTCTAGCCAATTTTAGTAAAATCCCTTAGGGGGTATATTAAATAATTAAAAAAATCAACTTTCAAAATTTCAACTTTTTAGAATAATTTTAGCTTAAGGATCCCATTTCATGGCCAAAATAATGACCCCGACGAAATTGGTCAAAATTATCCCATAGTTCTAGCCAATTTTAGCAAAGTCCCTTAGGGGGTATATCAAATAATTAAAAAAATCAACTTTCAAAATTTCAACTTTTTAGAATAATTTCAGCTTAAGGACCCCATTTCATGGCCAAAATAATGACCCTGACGAAATTGGTCAAAATTATCCCATAGTTCTAACCATTTTAAACAAAGTCCTTTAGGGGGTATATCAAATAATTAAAAAAATCAACTTTCAAAATTTCAACTTTTTAGAATAATTTTAGCTTAAGGACCCCATTTCATGGCCAAAATAATGACCCCGACGAAATTAGACAAAATTATCCCAAAGATCTAAACATATTTAACAAAAGAAAAAATAATAACAGATTGTGTAATGGACACTTAGAAACTTTTTCATTTGTGCGATTTATGGTAATTTAATTTCTTAGTCAGTATACCGAACGAATAACAAATTTTATTATTAGGAGGGTTTTTGAAATGTATAACATTTTCTCTTATTAGCGTGTTATTAAACATTTTCAATACAATATCACTTCAATACCAAATTTTGTTATTTTATCAGAAACTGTTATTATTTTTTCTGCTTGAAGTTGAACTTCAGGATAAAATAATAACACTTTTTGTTATTTTAACAGGATTTGTTATTGACATATTATTAATTTTGTTATTACCGTCTGCCCGGGTAATCATTCAGAATACATTGTATACTAACTATTTATGTTTTTTTTAATCTAATACAGGCTTTTTGAGCTTTTTACATAATTTGAAAGTTTGGTCCAAAGATCAATTAAACACAAAACATATTTACAAAAATTTATTGGTATTTTGCATATTTTTGACAGTAGTAGTATTGCAAATTTTCGAGCAGATATAAAAAGTATTTTGTGGCACTTTACCCACAAATTTTGAAAACTTTCAATTTAAAATTCAGTTTGTTTATCATTCTTTTTTCAATATAGCTATTACATTTGAAAAGAGCCTAAACCGAATAAAAAATTACCCGCTCGGGCTCAAAATTTTTCTGGGGGTTTCTTGGCCAAAATAATTAAACCTATTTTTTTATTTGACCATTAGGGTGACCTACATTGTGCTAGGGTGGTTCAAAAAATGGCAATGCTTGTCATTATTCGCAAAAACCACTTTTATCAAAAATCATATCTCCGCGTCATTTCATTCGATTTTAGCTATCTTAGACGCAAAAGAAAGGTGATTAGTAGGGTTAGTGAAATTTCACGATTTCGCGGACAGCGTGAAATCCGTGAAATTTGGCTTTTTCCGCGAAATCCCGTGAAATTTTATGTTTGTGTGAAATTGTAACAATTTTTCTCAAAATGATTAATATGACTCAAATAGGAATAAACATAATCTTATGAACTACTGTGGAATTAAGTGAGTTAATACCCGTGTTCAATAACTAACATAAGATTAGTGATTTTGACGACTTCGTGTACGGCGTAAAATTCGTGAAATTTATTAATTTTCTCTAACAACAAAATAAATATTTCATGCATACAGAATATTTTAGTAAATTTTATTAGTTTTCAATTGAAAAGCTTGATTTGAACTATTATAAGAATTGTTAAGATTTTTCAATGTTTTTAGAAACTTACCAAGTTTAGTAATATTTTCATTCGCTGTAATAACAATTTTACTGCTATTTTATTTGAATGGTATAGTTTCAAAAGAAATTTAAAGAGTCAGGCTTTGTTTTATTCAAAATAAAATTAATGCTTTGAAATCAACTTTTAAAAACAGATTTTTTCTGAGTTCTGTTTAATTTATTGGATATTTGATTATTTGGGTAAACGATTCCCGTGTTTAAAAAAATACGACTTTTTTTGTTTTCATTTTGAATAATAATTTTGATTTCTGTACAAATTATATAATTTTTTACTTTTGATTTAAAATATACATTTTGAAAAGGGACACACAAACCTTTAAAAAATGTTAATGTGCTAAATGTCGCAAAAAAATCAAATTATTTCACTTTTTGCTGGACAAGATTGTAAAATTTTGATATGAAATTCAATAAAATGAAGCAAATCAGTGAAAGCTTTTTACTTTATAAGTCGAATATTAAAAAAAAGTTCAATAAATGAGAATACGCATGCCCTACATTTTATTTCAAAATATATATAGAGCCCATCCATAAACTAGGTGGAATCTTTTTTTGAAAAGTAGGAGAATTTTTTTTGTGTCACGTTCAAATTTATGAAAGATTTTTTTTGTTTTTTTGAAGAATAATATATAATGAAGCATGAAAAGTTGTTTCTGTGATTCAAACATAAGATTTTCAGAATTATTTTAAAAATTTTTACGTTCCGCGGAATTTGCGTGAAATATGGTGTTTAAAATTGAGGTCGCCGTGAAATTTGCAATTTTTAAGCGTGAAAAATCACTAAGCCTAGTGATTAGTTTAGATATTTGAGAAAAATAGTAAGAAGTTTTAAAAATCTAACTAAACATTTGAAAAAGTCGTATGAAAACTTAAAATGACTAAAAAACTGAGTTTTTCGACGCGCCACGCGCAAAGACAAAAATATGATGAAATCGGCAAAAAAAAAACAACTTTTTCACTAAAACAGCGATAACTTCAAAATTTCATGTTTGGGTACCAAAAAGTTGCGTCTATTAATTACGAAAATTTTGACACCCAAACATATATAGGTCATCGCTGAAATTTTCAAGTTATCGCAATTTTAGTTTAAAAAGTTGTTTTTTTTCTCTTTTTTGTCATTTTTCTGTTTTTGCGCGTAGCGCGTTGAAAAACTCAATTTTTATTTTCAAAAAATCATATTTTGGAATCATATCTTTGCTTTTTTTTTCCAAATAACCAAACTCATCACCTTTCTTTTGCGTCTAAGACAGCTAAATATGATTGACTTGTAAGTTTTTTTGTTTTTGTAGTTTTTTCTCTAGGCTCTGGTCATTTCCAAAGGGGGGACAAAAAAACAAAACAAAGCAATTTCAAGCTCAACTTTTAAAGTTATTAAGCAAATCAAAAAAATGCTTTATGGGACCATCCATAAACTATGTGGACACTTTTTTGAAATCTCATACAAACCCCCTACCGCCCCCTGACTCCCCCTCCCCCAGGTGACCAAGTGGTTTATGAATGGTCCCTATACATTATTACAAAATGCTCTTACCGATAAATTTCAAAATATCAATTAATTTATTAAAGTATCTTTTTCCTTAAATTAGTCTTTTAGGCCCAATCCGATTAAAAAGTGGTTTACAACAGGGTGCTCAAAGTTTTTGGAGACCGGGCCAAATTTGAAACTCAAATGCGCTTGCGGGCCAAATAGTTATTAAAAAATTTAAATTACGTTATTTTAATTTACATGATTTAATTTCTGTTATTTAAAAAAAATCAATGTAAAATAATAATATTTCAAAAATGGTGACATCACATGTTGAACAATTTATCTAAAGACGTAATTTTATCTATAAGTTAAGTGAGGCTATTGAAAAATCGTTAAGAGCCAGAATTTCACCATATCAATGAAAAAAAAGTTTTAAGCTTCCGTATAGTTTAACTGCAATCATTATTTTCAACAAAAAAATAAGATTCGACAAAAAAACATTTTTGAGAAAAAAATATTTATTTATTTCCTCGAAAATTCACTAACATTCAAATTATTTTCAATAAACCCAAACATGCTCAAATGATTCTAAATGCAAAGGAATACATATTTACTTAATTTCAGCTGATTGCACTTAAATTTAATTAATTTTTGAAATTTTGAATTTTTTTGAAAATATTTTTTTGCTCCTGGGTTTTTGAGCCATTTTTTAATAATAGGGGAGGGGTGGGTTGATCGACAAAAGCTTTGTAAAATATTTGCAACAAACTTGATACTCCGATTTCCACATTTTTCATTATGACTTGCAAATTAATGAAGAAAACTAATATTTTTACAACTATTACAGAATTCAACCTAAGTCAAACTTGAACGTTTTTTTAATATTTCCAAAAATGTTTGATGAAAGTTTTGACAATATTTGCTAGTTTCACGCACATTGAAACGTGTGAAATTGTTTTAATTATAAAATTGTTTGAACAAATTATTTATATGCAAAAGTGGGGATCAAAATATTGATGAATCATAAGTTTTTTTATTAACATAAATTAAAAAAAGATTAGCATATGGGTCATTCCATCTGAAGCGGAACAGCATTTGAAAATTACCCTATCCGATCCTGCTCAAATTTGGCAGGGCTGTTGATACTATCAAAACATGCAAGAATCCCGAATTTCATCCAAATCGGACCACCCCCTCCATTTTTGTACCTCCCCAAAAAATTGACTTTTTGGCGATTTTTGACCAAACCTCCTAGTTTCAAACGACGATAACTCTGGAACCACAAATCTTAGAGGGTCGGTCTTAGACTCAGTTTTGAAGGAAATTGGACGTAGAATCCTTTTTTGTGATCAAAATTTTGATTAATTTATTTTTTCTACCTGTATTGCACAATTGAAAACTTTAAACGGCCGTATCTCAAAACACCCCAACTTATTTCTTTTATTTGACCTCACCATCGTGTTCCCCGGCCAATTTTACATAAGAATCACTTATCGACAGAAATGAATATGTCTCGTTCCAGAGATATCGAATTTTAAAGTTTTGTGTTTTCGAGATTACCTACATCAGCTTCATTCGCCGCATCTGCTAGAAGCACACAGGCGGGCTGATCAATAACTGCTACCTGACCATTTATTGAAATAATATTTCATCATAAATAATCTTTATCAAATTGGGCAAAAATTGACTGTATAACACTGTAGGAAACTGGAGTTGAATCACGAATGTTTATCTGCTCAAAAAAAATGAATGAAGTGAATTTCTGTGCTAACCCACAGGACAGAGCAATAACAACACACAGTAAAGGGCAGAATTGGTTTCCGACGGAGCGAGCAGGAAAATGCAATTAATCTTGTTAGTAACACTGAACAATAAGTGCACGATACATTAGTGAGTAAAAAATATGAACTAAAATTAATAAAATTTGTTTATACGTTGTACTCTACTGAAAGACGATCACTAGGAGCAGGAAAAGGATTTCTGGAAAGTATAAAACTGAAAAATGTAAGAAAATCACAAAGTTTGATCTGCTGCAAAGCGGCTAATTCCCCAAATTTAGTTGCGATGATTTCGACACCGTCCGAACAATAGTATTTTTTTCTTATATCATTCTTGGATTCTTTTAATCAAATGGAGCTGAATCACAATATAAAAATTGATTTAATATTATCAATCTTTAAAACCATAAATCGGATTTGCCAAATTATGGTAAAGTGTCAATAATAAACTATAATAATAATAATAAAGCAGGTTTTGGGGTTTTTGCTGAATGGCACTATTTTGCTACCGCCCATGATAAAGGCCCTAGTCATGGCCTCGGAGGTACTCTAAAACGGTTAGCAACACGTAAAATTACCCAATAAATATTCCTTTCACAAAAATAGATTGATCAAGGTAGGGGAACAGCATCTAATTCCAGCGTTCCTCTAATGTTGCCATATCAGCGCTTTGGCATTCAATTACAGCTGATTAAAAGCGTTTTCAACTGAAATCGAGTGATAAATAGCTCAATAATAAGTGAACAAGCAAGTTTCTATCAAAAGTTTTGCAAAATTTGTTGTTTAAATAGTGAAAATGAGCAAATTGGACGAAACTAGGAGCGAGGACTTAACCTGCCAAACATACTAGAATTTCTAGGTATTAGCTATATGAATAAATATTTGCGTAAAATTATAAAAATATAAATTAAATTAATCATCTCTCAGAACACTAGGTAGCAGTTATTGATAAGCCCGCCTGTGTGCTTCTAGCAGATGCGGCGAATGAAGCTGATGTAGGTAATCTCGAAAACACAAAACTTTAAAATTCGATATCTCTGGAACGAAACATATTCATTTCTGTCGATAAGTGATTCTTATGTAAAATTGGCCGGGGAACACGATGGTGAGGTCAAATAAAAAAAATAAGTTGGGGTGTTTTGAGATACGGCCGTTTAAATTTTTCAATTGCGCAATACAGGTAGAAAAAATAAATTAATCAAAATTTTGATCACGGAAATGGATTCTACGTCCAATTTCCTTCAAAATTGAGTAAAAGACCGACCCTCTAAGATTTGTGGTTCCTGAGTTATTGTCGTTTGAAGATAGGGGTTTCGCTCAAAAATTGCCAAAAAGTTGATTTTTTGGGAGGGTACAAAAATGGAGGGGGTGGTCCGATTTGGATGAAATTCGGGATTCTTGCATGTTTTGATAGTATCAACAGCTCTGCCAAATTTGAGCAGGATCGGAGAGGGTAATTTTCCAATTTGCACTTTTTCGTGCACAGTTGAGATGGAATGACCCATATAAAAGTGTAAAATAATCCTTAAATCATTCAAAATGGGTCCGCGGGCTACAAAATATCACGTCACGGGCCACGTTTGGCCCGCGGGCCATACTTTGGTCACCCCTGGTTTACAATATACTTTAATTAGTTTGAAATCAATTCTACAAGTCTGAATTTCAATTGTACACTGTTTGAATAATTTAGTTGTCAATATTCATTATTTCGTCCCTTGTGTGCTATATTGTGACCCGTTTGCAGTAAAAAGATAGGACGTGTCACAAGATAGCACACAAGCGAAGATTTATTGCCCACTATTTTTTTTTTTCGAATAAAGAGTGGGTAGATAGAAACTTGAAATGAGATGTGCAATAGCTTTATGAACGCCGGAAAATTCATTTGAAATTGTTTTCCATAAAAATTTGGTTAAAGTTTTTTGAAAAGAAAAATTGTCGGCACACTTTGCAGAAGGGAGGGGAGGGACATAAACTTTGAAAAATATTTGCAACCCAAGCACTTTTGATTTGACCTAGCATAGTACCTACGCAAATAACTTTGTTTATCGCTTTTGGTAAAGTTTACCGATTTTTAAACTGCTGTTTAATTCAATAAACTGGAAATAATGAATTAGGTAAAAAAACTAACTAAATTCAGTAATATAATAGTAGTTTTTGCAATTCCGTCGTGAAACTACTTACTTTTCCTGTCATTCTTGAACGACGAAATAGACTACTTTTCTGTACCAAAAATAACAGAATCGAATAGCAATACTTTTCAAAATAAATGCTGAAAAGTTCTACTTTTCAGCACTCAAATGGGTGCTGAAAAGTTGAACTTTTCAGCACTTGTTTCGAAAAGTAACACTTTTCAGCATTTTTTTTTATTTAAACGGTTTATTGACAAAATTCATGAAAATTTGACATAAAATTTCACTCAGTGTGTGTTTTTGGGAATTGCAAAAAATGTTGTATGGAACTCGTTGCAAAACTTGTTTTTTTCAGCACTCTTCATATTTATCCAACTCGGTGAACCTCGTTGGATAAATGTACGACTCGTGCTGAAAAAATCCTCTTTTTGCAACTTGTTGCATAAACTACTATTATGCAACAAGTTGCAAAAAGAGGATTTTTTCAGCACGAGTCGTACATTTATCCAACGAGGTTCACCGAGTTGGATAAACACGACGAGTGCTGAAAAAATCAAGTTTTGCAACGAGTTCCATACAACATTTTTTGCAATTCCGAAAAACACCCATTGAGTGAAATTTTAAGTCAAATTTTCATGTATTTTGTCAATAAATCGTTTAAATCAAAATAATTTTAAAAAGTGTTACTTTTCGAAACAAGTGCTGAAAAGTTCAACTTTTCAGCACTTACTTCAGTGCTGAAAAAAAGAACTTTTCAGCATTTATTTTGAAAAGTATTGGTATTCGATTCTTTTATTTTTGGTACAGAAAAGTAGGCTATTTCGTCGTTGAAGAATGACAGGAAAAGTAAGTAGTTTCACGACGGAATTGCAAAAAATTGTATTGTTCACCCGAGCAGACGGAAATAATGTGGGAATAACATTTTTTGATATTTGAAAATACTGGGCCAATAACATTTTATGTTATTTAACAAGATTTGTTATTCGCTGTTATGATTTTTTTGTTATTGAATTGTTATTGTAATAACAGACTAATAACATTTTTGGTTATTCTTCGAACAAATCTTTGTTATTATTTTTTGTTATTTTAACAACTAATCCGATCATCCCAATAACAGTTGAAAGAATTACTTACAATGCAATGTGCTCTCGCTTGGGAAAATTAATAATTTTCCCAAATGCCACAATACACATACAAACACACTTTATTCTAGGGTGATTCGTGATCCGAGTCGATCCTGAAAAGTAATTAATGTATTTTTCTGGATTTGCTTATAGTGCTTTCAGTCGTCGGACAGAGCTGTTCAGTGTAGAAAATAAATTTGTAAATATTTTTAACCACTCTTAGCTCTCAAGTCTCATCACCCTAACGTGCACGTGCAGCGAATTAACCACCGTCATCACGCACACTCACTAGCTCCTTTTTTCTAGTTTATGATGAGACCATAGTTTGACCAAAACTACGGTTCGTTCTCGGTTTTCCGGAATCGGAACGAGCAAAAACACACAATCACGTGTTGGGTGGTTTGGTTTGTATGTGTGAACCGTAATTTTCGTGCCCAAACGACAACGACGGCAGCGGTTTGCATCTGCATATTTAATGGTCACACACACACACACATACATGCTCGACCACGATACACACGTGGTCAGTTTCGTTTCGCGCCCGGTTCTAACGATTGGACGGCGACGGAAATGGGAATGTCCTATTGGGACAGACACACCTTCACAAAAAAAATGCTGGATTTCATCAAGAGACATGATGGTTTTGTTGACTTTTGCAGATAGCTTGTGACGATTTCGAGCGAGTTTTATGGTAAGGGAAAAGGTAATTGGGTTAAATAAATACCTGCTGGATATCGTTGACGAATGAATCAATTTGGGAGTGTTTGCCTGTGACAGAGTTTCGCTGTTTCAGATGAGAAAATTTTAAAAAGTGCAGCTGAAAATCTTTCAAAAAAATGGAGAAAGCGATTTTAATAACATGTAAAAAAAAATAATTAAACAGTCTCATTGCATCACACCTAAAGTAGTGTATCGACCAACTCTAACAAGATCTATGAAGGTAAACCTTATCGACAGACTCCATAAACCCCAAACGAGACAACCTAATCATCATCGAACTCTCTGCACAAGTGCTCACCTCTGGCTCCCCAGCATTTCTCCGCACATAATCCCGCTATTACAGCTTCTAATTCCCTCGCCGTTCAGCCACTATCGACATCTTCATCAATCATGTTCAACAGCTTATTTATAGAGCTAGAATCCTCACCCAGCAGGATGGCGCGTACATTCCCTTAGGAGGGAAGCTAATAATACTCGCCATCATCATCATCTTCTTCTCCATCGCCATCACCGCGAAAATATCTCAATCGAGCTTCTTCACGGAGAGGTTCCCAACCACGCACCGTCGGTGGCCGGAACCGTACAGAAGGTCGATAATTCGGTGCGTCGTCCCATTTCCGGAGATTACAGTGCCTCTAATAGGGCTTAAATCTGCGAAAGTTCATCGATAAGGGCTTACTTTGTGTGTTTCGTCTTTTGCTGCCGAATCCCGGGATTCCCGGAAGGAGGTAAAGGTCAACACAGCAGCGTCTGTGACAACTGAAGTGGTCTACCGGAAGTGTGTACGTACGTACGGATTGCCGTTTGATTGAGTTGAACAAGTCAACAAGTTGTGCGTTTCTTTTTGCTCAAGTATTTGCTTCGCAAAACTTAGCTGTTGCTATTATGTAGGTATAATGCGAGAGTGCGAGCTAGATGGACATTCCCAGAGATAAGAACGGGGAACGAGATTAGCTGTTGATTGAGTTAATTCAAAATGGATTTGCTTCCGAGAAAGCTTTGGTGTTTTTTTCTCGATTTGTGAACACTGAAACATTTTGAACAAAATAGCATCCTTAACATCATAATGCACAACATGCTTACACAGAAAAAAAAATCATGGTAATATTACATCTGGGAAGGGGTACATCTTTTATGTCAGAAAAAATGTGTAATTTTAACTCTGAAAATGTGTAATTTTACCACTATTCTGATGTAATGTCGCATTCTCTGTCTAAATTGAGGTAAAATTACATCATTAAAGAGGTAATATTCAACCTTCTAAAATTACACATTCCAAATTAACACTTTTTTTTGCTGTGTATATGGAAAGATAGCATTGAATTTCGAAGCATTTGGGTAGCATTTGGGTTTATTATGTTCTGTTATATTTTTTGAAATTTTATAATGCCACATTTATAAAATTTGTAACATTCAAAGGTGGCAAAGATACCATAATTTTGTCCTTTGATATTTCAATATTCCGGTTCCGGACGGAATTAGGTTGAAAAAGATTCCCGATTTGTGGCCCGAACGTCTTCAACAGATGACCTGGAAATATCAAGGAAGCAACAGCGCAGACTAAACTCAAGCAAGAAATGGTACAGAAAATTCGCCGTGATATTAACAACTTTCTACCCCGTTAAAGTAATTTTAAAGTTTTGAATCGCATTATCTCACTCCCCTTTAAAAGAACAAAACTTCATTAGGGTAGTGTAAGCCGAATGTAAAGATTAGATTGAATTGAATAAAGTAATAAAAAAAATCGCATTTATCGAGAAAAAAATATAAATATATATTTTTTGTTTTGAAATAACATCAATTTCCCACCAATCAGCTCGATAAAAGAATCTGAATTCCGATATAAAATTTTGATGCTTTCTTAGCACAAAAAACAACAAATTTACCCCTGTTCGCGTGGATGTCCCATATGGGTAATTCTCTACCAACTCACACAAAATTGGGAAAACTTGCCCCGACCCCTCTTTGATTTGCGTGAAACGTTGTGTTAAGGTGTATTCACATTATACCGCATCCGCAGCCGCAGCCGCATCCGCACAAAATTTGACAGTACGGACGCGATTTCTCCAATGCATTTCATATGCAGCCATTCACACTGTTCCGCATCCGTATCCGCAGTACGGATCCGTATACGGATGCGGAACAGTGTGAATGGCTGCATATGAAATGCATTGGAGAAATCGCGTTCGCACTGTGCGTCCGTACTGTCAAATTTTGTGCGGATGCGGCTGCGGCTGCGGATGCGGTATAATGTGAATACACCTTTAAGAGATAACGTTTGTCCGTGATCACGAATTCAAGGTCCATTTTTTGACATAAAAAAGTTTGGAAAATTTCATTTTAAGGAAAATGTAATGTACCTTTTAAATCTTGAATATCCAAGAATGGTCAAAAATCAAACCTTCCACATTAACGACCCCCGGGTCTTTTGTGGTCTCTATTGCAAGTTTCTGCTCAAACCTAGGAGTCCGAAGGCTTGAATGGGGAGAGCACCCAAACCTCTTTTACTCCGAGGAACCTTCCACCCCAGTGTTTGAACTGACGACCTTTGGATTGTGAGTCCAACCGCCGCCAGCCATTCCACCGGAGTGGGCTTGGTTTGGTGTGTTGTTTGTACTTATGGCATGGAGACGACTCCTACACCTGGAATAACTTAACGGCCTAACAACCAAGGCCGGGACCGACATTTTACTTCCTCATCCGATGGAAGGTTGCAGCAGATGGGAATCGAACCCAGAATCATTCGCTTACCAAGCGGACAGCGTAACCATTCGGCCACGCACTGCCGGCCAAGAATGGTATTTTTTTTCATTAAGATTTTTTTTTAATTTTAAGATATCGTGTTTTTTGTAACTTTGCAGGGTTATTTTTTAGTTTGTGAGCAATTCTCTACCAAAACCGGAAATGGATTTTATTTGTATTTTTTGATTTGGCTCAAACTTTGTGAGGGCCTTCCCTATACCCAAATATGCTATTTTGTGTCATTGGTTCACCCATACAAGTCTCCATACAATTTTGGCAGCTGTCCATACAAAAATGGTATGTAAATATTCAAACAGCTGTAACTTTTGAGTGAATTTTCTGATCAATTTGGTGTCTTCGGCAAAGTTGTAGGTATTGTTGAGGACTTTTGAGGAAAAAATAGGTACACGGAAAAAAAAAATTTAAGGATTTTTTATCAACTGTTTTTTTTACTAAAACTCAATTTCCCAAAATATGTATTTTTTGATTTTTGAGATTTTTTGATATGTTTTAAGGGACAAAAATCCGCAACTATTGAGCCATAGAGAAACATGGTCAAAAAATCTGCCGCCGAGTTATGAATTTTAGAAAAAATAGTGATTTTTGGAAAAAATCGAAGTTTCATGCAAAAACAAGTTTGACATTATTTTTTAATGCAAAATTGAATTTGCAATCGAAAAGTACTTTACATATTTTTTGATACTGGTCTCCGTTTTCTAGATATAGCCACCGAAAGTTTGATTTAAGCGAAATATTTGCAGTTTTTCAATTTTTAAAAATAGTGACCATGAGTGACCATTTCTAAAAATATTTTTTTTTGAAAAGTTCAGAAAATTTGCTATAAAATTGTCTAAGAGACATTGAAGATTGGACCTCTGGTTGCTGAGATACAGCGGCTTAAAGAAAAAGAAACACGAAAATTGAAGTTTTCTAAGTCTCACCATTTTGATCACATTTCTAGCAAAAAAAAATGTAATTGGGCCAGTATCGAAGTGTAAACAAACAGTCTATCATGCTCGTTCCTAATGTAAACAACACCTGACGTGAGCAGGATAGACTATGATGGAAGTTGTTTAGAATGAATTTACGTAAAAAATTTGAAATATACGAAAAGATTTTTCAACTTATGAGTTCATAAGTCAAATTTTAAGGTGATGTGACGATTTTTTTTCATTCAAAGTTTTTTAGAAAATAGCCTTAGATGTTACAAAAAGAATCACAAAAAATGTAGGATGGTATGTCACTCATTGAAAAAAAATACAAAAAAAATCTTTTCATAGGACTGTTTTTTAACGTGGTCTAAATGTCAAAATGTTGAAAAAAGCGGAGGAATCGATTCTACAAGCAATTTTACATTAAATATATTCATAATTCAATGAATGGTAGTAACCTGGATAGTAAATAATCTTACTCAAATAATAAAACCAGTTAAATTAAAAAGTGATCCAAGACAAACTTATGGGAAATTAGACGAGCTTTCCGGTAAAAATATTTACGAGACTGAATAATCAAGTCTATCGTATAGAAATGGCCGAAAACCCTAACATTTTTATTTTTGAATTTATTGTACCAGAATTGAACTTAGGACAATTTTTGGAACATGTCATTTTATGGGAAATTTAATGTACTTTTCGAATCTACATTGACCCAGAAGGGTCATTTTTTCATTTAGAACAAAAGTATTCATTTTAAAATTTCGTGTTTTTTCTAACTTTGCAGGGTTATTTTTTAGAGTGTAACAATGTTCTACAAAGTTGTAGAACAGACAATTACAAAAATTTTGATATACAGACATAAGGAGTTTGCTTATAAACATCACGAGTTATCGCGATTTTACGAAAACAAGTTTTGAAAAAGTTGGTCGTCATCGATCATGGCCGTTCATGGTCACCCGCGACAGACACGGATGACAAAACAAAGTGAAACGCAAAAAGTAACTTTTTCAAAAAAAATTTTTCGTAAAGTCGCTATAACTCGTGATGTTAATAAGCAAACTCCTTATGTCTGTATATCAAATTTTCTGTAATTGTCTACTCTACAACTTTGTAGAACATTGTTACACTCTAAAAAATAACCCTGCAAAGTTAGAAAAAACACGAAATTTTAAAATGAAAAGTTTTGTTCTAAATGAAAAAATGACCCTTCTGGGTCAATGTAGATTCGAAAAGTACATTAAATTTCCCATAAAATGACATGTTCCAAAAAATTTTACAGTCGAGTAACGGAAAATGGGAGAATTTTCAAAACTTTTTTAGTGTTTTTTTCAATGAAAAATGAGTTTTTTCGGAATTCTGAGTTCGCCATCGAATCGGGCGTCTAATTTTACATAAAAGTCTCTTTGACACCAAATTTCTATCTCATCACCGTTTCAGGCTGCAAATTATTGAAAAACACCTCTTTTTTCGCATGTTCAAAAATGGAAGGGGTCGTACCGCCCCTCCGTCACGAGATATCAACAAACGGACCTCGGATTCGTGATCAGGGACAAAAGTTACCTCTTAGGACAAAGTTTCACGCAAATCGAAGAGGGGTCGGGGCAACTTTTTCCAATTTCGTGTGAGTTGGTAGAGAATTACCCATCTAACCTTGATGAAAGCAAAGCGTTTACTGACACCAACTCAAATAATGACGAGTTGTGAAATATTATTTTTCATTAGCAATCTTTACACTTGAAGTATTTTGTTCTGTAAATGTTTTGTATTTTCTAACTTTATAAATATTACTTAAAATAAATCATAAAGCACTGTTTAAATCACTCAGAAGATATCTAGAATAAAGTTTTAATTCAACTTATCTGCATAGGAAACCCATAGCAGAAAGAATGAGATCAAAAATTAGTCTAAATACAATTTATAAGGGTCACAAAGCAAATTTTCTTTCTATTGCACCTGAAGCTCAAGAAAATAACTTAAAGACAGTCTCGGATTTCTAAATGTTGATTTATATATTTTACAACTTTCAAAGGAAAACAAACAGATAAATAATACCTTGAGCACATCGCTAGATCCAAAATGTAAATAATAAATTTCTACATAAACCAGCGAAGCTCACACCCCCCATCAGTGCCACTTGAGGGCATTTCCAAGAAGAGTGCCTATTTATCGAGATAAATTTCCCCTAATTAATGGTTGTTGTCTGAATACTCGTTTCTGGAGCAGTGACTTGTTGTCTAAAAATTTGGCAAGCCGCTACTTAACCACGCCCCACGAGAGGGTGAATTCCAACGAACTTTGAAGGACTTCTACTTTTCCAGCGCGAGGGGAGTGCCTTGCCCTCTTAAGGGTACACTTGAAGTGTGTCCTCGAGAGTTGTGTGTGTGGTTGCACTTGTAGGTAAAAATAGCTTGGTTCTGAAGTGCATAAGTCAAGTTTGAGAAGCTGCAGGTGGGGGTTGAATAGTGGCTTGATTTCGCTTCCTTTGAAAGAAGCCTTAACGAGTTGAAAGAAGCATGAAAAAGTACACGATAAGAGCGAGTGTATATGTGTTGAAAATTTAAAAACCTGAGATTATTTTTAACTTGTTAAAAAACCCACAAGGTTTTCCCACTCAAACCTTACTTTGATTCCCCAAAAAACGATGAAGACATCATTAAACTCTAAAAGGTACATCGGATTTCCCATAAAATGTTGTTCCCCAATAAAAAAAAACCAAACCATTTTGTCCTCGTGAGATGGCCCATATCCCACAGGCAAATCCTCACGCTCGCCATTCATGACAAGAATTTTACGAACAACATTGATCCCCATCATCATCATCGCTGCGAAAAAGCAATTATCAACACCTGTGCTCCCAAAAAGTGTGTTTCCACCACCCCCCGGGCGACGGCAGTGTCTGTAACATCGAGTCGGACCCACTCCACCCATGAACAGGTAGTGACAGCTTTTTCATGTTGTGCCACTCCATGGATCGTGTCTCGTAGCATTCTTTTTTTTGGTGTTTTTTCTTCATTCATTGCCCCTTTTTTGGCGCGATGATGTCGATAAATGGCTTTTCTATGGCAGCCGCGGGCTAAGATGTGCTTTTCGCACACCTCCTCCCCTCCGCCCCATGCTTGATTTTCATAGGGAAAAGTTTTTCTTTTCTTCCATGCATTTGAAGCAGTAAAAATGTTACGCATATGAATGTGTGGAAAATGGATGAAACTATGTTGAAATATCATACACGTTTAATCATTTATAATTCAGGAAAAAGGATTCAAAAGAACGAAATTTAAATGGCTAAACCGGATTTGGTCACCGTGGCCACCGGGAATCGGCTACAACCGAAAAAAGGCCTTTTTGAGACCCCATCTTTGACGACCTGTATCTCCGGCAAATTTTAACCAATCAGGATGCTCCAGGTTTCATTCAACAGGTATTTACCTGTACTTTGACCACAAATATTAATATCAGGGCCAGGTGGCCTACAGGTTCCGGAAATCCGGAATATCCGAAAACTTCATATTTTACTGTTTTTCACGAATATGTGATACCAATACTCTCATGATAGTTGAAATTGATCCATAAACTTACTAAAAACACCATACACGATTGCCAGAACCACTCTGGAGTGTTAGTGGCCACTTCCGGGTAACCACTATGCCTTCGCGACTTGGTGAGCTATGACTGGAATTAGAAATACTGTGTTGGCCACAGGGAACCAGTTCCAGAATGGATCAACGAACAACGTCATGACCGTAGATTGACATATCTTTCAATTTCATGAAGTTTGATATGTCGGATGTTTTTAGGGTTTCTCTCATATTCCGGAAATGTCCCCAAAGGGCTCCGGGAACCAGTTCCAGAATGGGCAGAATGGATTAGGGAACAACAGCATGACCGTAGATTGACATATCTTTCAATTTCATAAAGTTTGATATGTCGGATGATAGGAATTCTCTCATATTCCGGAAGTGTCCCCAAGGGGCCACCGGTAACCGGTTCCAGATTGGCCAGGATGGGTCAGCGAACATCGGCATGACCGTAGATTGACATATCTTTCAATCTCATAAAGTTTGATATGCAACATGATGGGTTTTCAACAAAAAACTCAAATCAACCGTTCATCGGGTACCCGGGAACCGGTTCCAGGTTACCCTGAAGTGGCCACTAACACTCCAGAGTGGTTTTGGCAATTGTGTTTTGTGTTTTTAGTAAGTTCTATGGATCAATTTCAACTATCATGAGAGTATTGGTATCACATATTCGTGAAAAACAGCAAAATATGAACTTTTCGGAAGTTCTGGATTTCCGGAACCGGTAGGCCACCTGGCCCTGAAATTAATATTTGTGGTAAAAGTACAGGTAAAAACCTGTCGAATGCAACCTAGAGCATCCTGATTGGTCGTCAAAGATGGGATCTCAAAAAGGCCTTTTTTCGGTTGTAGCCGATTCCCGGTGGCCACAGTGACCAAATCCGGTTTTCCAGGTCAGTTTCGGAAAAGGGACGTTCTAAGCTTTCATTTGTGACCAAAAGAACCGGAATCGGGCAAAAACTGGATTTTTGACGATTTTTTAATGTTTGGGGTCGAAAAGGACCCCAATACCTTTAAAGTAACTTTTGTTATGGACGCTCCCCTAGGGGTCGTCCAAGGTTTATTTGTTTTTTGAAATGTGTATTTACACTATAAATTTAATGTCAGAAAATTTCAAGGCTCTAGCATGTATATAGCAAAAGTTATGGCAAATTTAATTTTCAAAAAGGCCGAAAAGGACCCCAATACCGTAGGAAGGTTAATATGAAATTTTGAAACCACACATTCAAAATAGACGCAATATTTTGGGAAAAAAAATATGCTCATGAATTTTTTGATATTTTAAAAAATACAGCAGCATGACTGTGACAGTTTATGAAGCATTTCATAATACCTTTTTTTCGAAGAAAATATGCCTATGAAATTTGAAAACTATTTTTGAGATTTTAAGATTAGACTAGACTTTTTCTGTTTAAAAATAACTTTTTTTCAGAACACCAAATTTATATCGCTGAAATTCAGTAAAGTTTTACTGAATTTTAATGCACTGAAAGTTAACTGACATGTGTCACGTCAACAGAAAGTTTACTGAAATTTGTGTAAAATAGTTGTAAAAACAACTGCAATTTCAGCAAGAGAAACTTCAAATTATTTGCTGAAAATTCAGTAATTTTCTTGTTTCAGTTTGACAAATCATTTGCTGAAGATCTGAAAAAAGTGATGATTTCAGAAATCATCACATTCAATTACATATTTTGAACTGAAATGGCAATCCAATAAAAAAAATAGTAGTTTATGCAACAAGTTGCAAAAAGAGGATTTTTTCAGCACGAGTCGTACATTTATCCAACGAGGTTCACCGATTTGGATAAATACGAAGAGTGCTGAAAAAATCAAGTTTTGCAACGAGTTCCATACAACATTTTTTGCAATTCCAAAAAACACACACTGAGTGAAATTTTATGTCAAATTGTCATGTATTTTGTCAATAAATCGTTTAAATTAAAAAAATGTTGAAAAGTGTTAAATTTCGAAACAAGTGCTGAAAAGTTCAACTTTTCAGCACCCATTTGAGTGCTGAAAAGTAGAACTTTTCAGCATTTATTTTGAAAAGTGTTGCTATTCGATTCTGTTATTTTTGGTACAGAAAAGTAGGCTATTTCGTCGTTCAAGAATGACAGGAAAAGTAAATAGTTTCACGACGGAATTGCAAAAATACAATTTCGGCTACCGTGGAGAAATGCTCAATTATTACAAATGGGTAATTCTCCGCCAACTCACACAGCAGTTGCCCCGACCCCTCTTCGATTTGCGTGAAACTTTGTCCTAAGGGGTAACTTTTGTCCCTGATCACGAATCCGAGGTCCGTTTTTTGATATCTCGTGACGGAGGGGCGGTACGACCCCTTCCATTTTTGCACATGCGAAAAAAGAGGTGTTTTTCAATAATTTGCAGCCTGAAACGGTGATGAGATAGAAATTTGGTGTCAAAGGGACTTTTATGTAAAATTAGACGCCCGATTTGATGGCGTACTCAGAATTCCGAAAAAACGTATTTTTCATCGAAAAAAACACTAAAAAAGTTTTAAAAATTCTCCCATTTTCCGTTACTCGACTGTAAAAAATTTTGGAACATGTCATTTTATGGGAAATTTAATGTACTTTTCGAATCTACATTGTCCCAGAAGGGTCATTTTTTCATTTAGAACAAAATTTTTCATTTTAAAATTTCGTGTTTTTTCTAACTTTGCAGGGTTATTTTTTAGAGTGTAACAGTGTTCTACAAAGTTGTAGAGCAGACAATTACAAAAATTTTGATATATATACATAAGGGGTTTGCTTATAAACATCACAAATTATCACGATTTTACGAAAAAAAGTTTTAGTTGCCCCGACCCCTCTTCGATTTGCGTGAAACTTTGTCCTAAGGGGTAACTTTTGTCCCTGATCACGAATCCGAGGTCCGTTTTTTGATATCTCGTGACGGAGGGGCGGTACGACCCCTTCCATTTTTGCACATGCGAAAAAAGAGGTGTTTTTCAATAATTTGCAGCCTGAAACGGTGATGAGATAGAAATTTGGTGTCAAAGGGACTTTTATGTAAAATTAGACGCCCGATTTGATGGCGTACTCAGAATTCCGAAAAAACGTATTTTTCATCGAAAAAAACACTAAAAAAGTTTTAAAAATTCTCCCATTTTCCGTTACTCGACTGTAAAAAATTTTGGAACATGTCATTTTATGGGAAATTTAATGTACTTTTCGAATCTACATTGTCCCAGAAGGGTCATTTTTTCATTTAGAACAAAATTTTTCATTTTAAAATTTCGTGTTTTTTCTAACTTTGCAGGGTTATTTTTTAGAGTGTAACAGTGTTCTACAAAGTTGTAGAGCAGACAATTACAAAAATTTTGATATATATACATAAGGGGTTTGCTTATAAACATCACAAATTATCACGATTTTACGAAAAAAAGTTTTAAAAAAGTTGGTCGTCATCGATCATGGCCGTTCATGGTCACCCGCGACAGACACGGACGACGAAACAAAGAGAAACGCAAAAAGTAACTTTTTCAAAACTTTTTTTCGTAAAATCGCGATAACTTGTGATGTTTATAAGCAAACCCCTTATGTCTATATATCAAAATTTTTGTAATTGTCTGTTCTACAACTTTGTAGAACATTGTTACACTCTAAAAAATAACCCTGCAAAGTTAGAAAAAACACGAAATTTTAAAATGAAAATTTTTGTTCTAAATGAAAAAATGACCCTTCTGGGACAATGTAGATTCGAAAAGTACATTAAATTTCCCATAAAATGACATGTTCCAAAATTTTTTACAGTCGAGTAACGGAAAATGGGAGAATTTTTAAAACTTTTTTAGTGTTTTTTTCGATGAAAAATACGTTTTTTCGGAATTCTGAGTACGCCATCAAATCGGGCGTCTAATTTTACATAAAAGTCCCTTTGACACCAAATTTCTATCTCATCACCGTTTCAGGCTGCAAATTATTGAAAAACACCTCTTTTTTCGCATGTTCAAAAATGGAAGGGGTCGTACCGCCCCTCCGTCACGAGATATCAAAAAACGGACCTCGGATTCTTGATCAGGGACAAAAGTTACCCCTTAGGACAAAGTTTCACGCAAATCGAAGAGGGGTCGGGGCAACTTTTCCCGATTTCGTGTGAGTTGGTAGAGAATTACCCAAATACTCTAAACACCATGCGTCTCCATGAAAATTATAACGCATCTCATCGTATTTAGGGTCACTCAAATCAGACACAGAATTTGGTGTTGAATACTACAAATTTTTGAGCTATTAAAAATTTGTACAAAATTCCTACGAACCGCTAGACCATTCACTCCATAGTTTAGCATAAAAAGGGGTGCTTGCCAACCTGCTCTAATTTGCATAATATTCAACACAAAGCCATCCTTCCTCTCGGTCCAAGTGATCCGTTGACTTCAACAAACCGGCTCAGGTGTCGTGAATTTGTTTGCATTTCTCACCAATTGGACAGCAACAACACTTGAGCTCAGCCATCTGAACACGCCGGGTGCTCGGGGGGACCTGCTGAATATTTAAATCTGTTAGGGTAATTCCAAAACGATTGGCTCCGCTCGCCAAGCTCGCCGGAAGCGCCGAAACAAGACGTGCCAAAGTCAATGTTGATCCTTAATGAGATTTTCCCCTTGCGGAAAAATGGCTCAACTAGCCCTGGCTGCAACAGAGGATAGCGTAATCATCCGTGGCCTATGAAAATATTTACCCACTAACACACACACACTCAGATTCTCTTGGTTCGGCTTGACTTATTGTTGTACGACACCCTTGGTTTCGCTACATCCCAAAAAAGCAGTCCTTCCACGAAATGTCACCAGCAGCAGCAGCTTGGGCCTGGTTTACCCCACTTTGCTTGTCATTGTTGTGGAAAAGGGAGCCAGGCTGGACCCGGAAAAAAGGAGAATTCACTTTTCCTCCTACGTATGAAGATGCGATGGTCGTTGAGATAACTGAGAAACACACAAGAACACAATACAACATCATCGTCATCCTGATTGTGCTCTCATAATGAGTTGAGGAAAGGCTTGAACGTTGGTATGACAATATGTAATGTGTACATAAAATAATCATACATCATGGCAAAATATCTGAAGTGCCATTGTGTACCGGCAGCAGAGGCTTGTAAACAAAATAGCTTTCGAGAGAGAAGCCATCGTCGAGAGTGGATGAAAATTTCGTTATCAAGAGGAAGAGTAGCCGGAATGAACATGTGTACTTGAATGAATTGTTGACAACATGTTTGCTTTAAGCATTTTGAAATTAGGATTTTTTGGATAGAAAGTGTGATGGAATTGATTTTTGTGGAGATTTATTTCCAGTTCCTATAAGATTATGTCTTAAATCTCGATGACTTTAATAAATTTGCCTATTTATTCGAAGTTCTTAGTTCCAATCGTTCCAATGATGCAAAGTTGCTTCTTTGGTCATTGGAAAGCCAACCCCTAAATCACAACCAAATAAAATAACATAAAAACTATAACTACACTCAAAAAAATGAGTTCGCGTAAACGTGAACAGCGTTCATGCCACCGGGAACCAGGAAGAAAACTGTTCAACTTTTATAGTGCATTGCACCATGAAAGTGAACAGTTTTCTTCCTGGTTCCCGGTGGCATGAACGCTGTTCACGTTTACGCGAACTCATTTTTTTGAGTGTATACGAAATCGGTTGTATCGAAATTAAAGTGCTGTGATGTCAAATATCACAGAACTTAACAAAATAATCACTAAGATTTTAAATTCACTAAGGTATCACAGCAAAAAAAAACTGATGGTAAAATAGCATGCAAAAGCATGCACATCACCCTTGCGAAGAAAAAGACACTTAATATTAACAATTTAAAAAGTTAAAGTGTCCCTTTAGAGCAATGGTCACCAAACTGCGGCCCACGGGCTGTTTTTGAATTTACTATGCAATTCGGCCCACTTAGGAATCATCATGTCAAGTCCTCAAAAAAATATATAAAAAACGTTACGATCAAGTTTTTTTTTTAATAAAGAAAAATAAAAATAATGATTATCATTTATTATTATGAAGAAATGTGATATCACAATTTATTTTTGAAGGGCATGGAAAAGGATAAAGTAGTGTTGAATAATTTTCCCAAAGAATTTCTAAAACGTTGTAAATTTCTTCTTGGTTTGGTTACTATGCGGGAAAAAGGGCACTGAATACTTGTTTGACATTTTTAATTGTTGCGTCCAGTACGCGTATTTATAACTATTGTTATTTAAATTTCTCTCAATACAAATGTTGAAAATAATTAAAACAAATTTAAACTAAAATCAAAACCAAAAAATATCAATTGAAATTTGATTATTAAAAAAATGTATGTGTTGATCACTGGGAAATAAATGAATGAATGATTGGAAAATAATAATCACTTTCATTTCGTTTTTAAAAAGCTTAGATTTTGAATATAGTTGTGTTTCTAAAAATAACTTTTAATTATTTTGAAAACCACGATGTTATGAATATCATGCCGTTAATACAAGCAAAATATCCAACACTTCAAGACATCAAATTGGATTCTGTGGACAACCTACGATCCTCCTGCAAAATTTCAAATTTAAATTAATACATCAAATGCCAGCCAAATTTCAGCTCCTTGGAACAAGTGAAAGTGTGGCAAACGATGTTCAAAGCTAAAAGTTTACTAGCGTACTTCATTTTGAAAAACTATCTTTATAAAAACAAAATTAAAAATCTTGATCTCAATACAAATAAAAAATGGTACGAGCTAAAATAAACCGAAGAATCATATATCTATCAGGCAAGAAATATAAATTATACAAATATTGAGCAAAATCGTAACAAAATAAGTAATTTTGTCTCAGAAACGGACTAAATAAAAATCAATACATGTTTATAACAAGTATTATATGATTTACAATTATAAATAATTTAAATTAAAAAAAAACAATTCAATAACAATTTTCATTTCATTTAATTTACTTTGTTGTTAAAGCATTATTTGTGTGAAGTTACAATCCTAAGCTGAGATGTAGACTACCTATCACCAGTTGATTTGTTCAAAGTTGGGAACTGAGTTTGCGGGTGCTTAAAGAATCGAGCAAATCTAAATCAAAATATCTTTCGAAATAGATTCAATCAAATTTAAATTAAAATAACAATACAATAAATTGGAATTCATTTACAAGCCAATTGAAAAAAATACATTTTCAAAGAACTAAATAAAATCAAAATTGTATTTAATTGTAACTTTTAAATCAACTTAAACTCAGTGTTGTTCCGGTATTCAAATCATTGATTAAATCTAATGAAATATATTACTTGCTTTAAAAAAATCAAAAGTGGATTGATTTGTCGTTCAGTTGTCAGATGAATAATAACAATATTTTGTTTTGCTCAAAAATTAAACGCACATTTTTTTTCTAATAATCTTTTAAATACAATCATTTCGATCTTATTTTACAATAAAACACTGATTTTTCAAAATGGTAATACACCATTATACGATGATGGTGACATCCTGTACCTGGGAGTGGTGCATGACAAGAAGCTAAAGTACGACAAGCACGTGAACTACATCATCGGGAAGGTGGATCGGTCCACCAAAGCGCTCTACTCCCTGCTGAATCGGCGGTCGAAGCTGAGCATCAAGAACAAGTCGCTGGTGGTCAAGTGCATCATCCGTCCAATGCTGACCTACGCTGCTGCGGTCTGGGGCAACTGCGCCAAATCGCACCGTAAGCGACTCCAGGTGAAGCAGAACAAGCTGCTAAAGATGGTGCATAACCTGGACCCCTGGTATCCTACCGACGATCTACACGAGCTGGCCGGCGTCCACACCATCGACGCAAGCATCGAAAAGGCAACGAGAACCTTCAGGACTTCCTGTGGGATGTCAACGAATCCGCTCATCGAAGCACTCCTTCGTCAATAACTGTGATATTAGTTTTTAAGCCAAACATAGATCTAGGGTTTTTTCTCAAAATTTATTTTCCCTAAAAGAGCACTCAGCTAGCAAAATCTAAACGTAGAAATATGTACTCTCCCTGCAAAGGCTTATGAATTGATCTCAGTTGAAAGGTTCTCCAAATCTCTGAATTGCAAATGTAACATCCTGGAACAGAACTGCTAAATTCTAATAAAAACACAAATTGAAAAAAAAATTAATACATCATTATTTTGATTCTTTAGCAAAATAAAATTTTCTGTGAAAATGATTTTTAATCAAAAATCCGAAAATATTGTACTTTAAGATCATCATTTGAAAATGAGAGTTCCAAAAAGTAGCAAGCCAATTTTGAAGCTTAAAAATAGACCAATCCAAATATGTTTGCAAACCATTTGAAAAGTTTAAATTTAAAAGTGTCGAATTGAATAAAAATATTTTTTAATATTTTTTTCAATTTATTCATATACTGCTATTTTCAGTGAGTTTTATTGATATTTCAAATGCGGCCCGCGATTATGGCGTAAATTGACAAAATGGCCCGCGAGGTTTAACTGGCTGAGGACCGCTGCTTAAGAGTATTTTTTACTTTTCCCAGCAAGCAAAAAATAAGATAATTTCAATTTCATCAATCACCTTGCCGTCATTTTCAACGCAATCTCAACCAGAGATTCATCGAGAAAAAATGTTCAAAATGTTGCTCAACTCGTTACAAAGTCATGACAGGGCCTGAAAATCGTCAGCCACATCTGCAGCGGGTATCAACCCATTTTCAACAGCCCGGTTAGCTTTCCGTTTTGTTAGCACTTTTAATTACTTGCTCCTAGTTGCTCGCGTTGCTGGCCGAAATATTAATTAACGAATGCGAAAGCCACCTGTCGCGAGTCGGAATCAACGTGGAAGCAAAATTGTTCTACCTTTAATTTTTGCGAGGCATTATCAGCATCGGGAAAATTTACGCTCGGTAATCGTTATGTAGTAGGAATGCAAGATGTGTTTTCAAGAAATTTAAGAAATGTTTTCGTACAAAATAGCTGTCAACAAATTTTCATTTTGTCCATCCACCTCACTAACATCAGCTAGCATTGGCTTATGCCGATCTGGTTCTAGCGTCTGAACGTACCCCCTGCATTCCGGTCCACAATTCAAACCACAACCAATTACCGCATGGCTCGAATCGCATTGACGGATGACAACACTCTTCAAGAACATATTTTATCAAACAGTCGTACATCCCCAATGCCACACATTCCAACACGTGTCCTGCATCGCGTCACCCACATGACATGACCTTTCGAGACAAAAAAAAAGAGGGACTCAGAGGAATGGCATGCAAAATGTGACCGACGGACTCGACGGATGTACGGAGCATGAAAGGATGCCGACTACGGAATCTCGACGTCTGATGGTCGTCATCCTTGTCAGCACAGCTGTTGGTAATCCATCGTGGCTTACGCTGAAACGTTGATGTCATGCTCGCTAGGCACAATTTTCCTTGTGTTTTTATTTTCTTGATAAACAATTTCTCATGTATTAATAGAGATTTCAAACAAAATTCCAAACTTGGTTGAAAATTAAAATTATTATTCTGTAAAAATCGGACACTCAAATACATTAAGAAAACATGACATCAACCCTATATGTGGCGATGCTGCAGAAAGCTGAACCTCAATGCAAGAATGTGCCGACAAGCTTTCAACTTCTATGGGTAAAAGACGCTGGTTTGATAAAGCTGATTGTTATCCGAGCATTCGTTGGTGAAGGTTGTCTGAATCAACATGACTCGTCGCGTCCCGGCGCAAAACGCCGGCAATATTGCCCTACCTGCGGCTCAAGCAGGCAAAAAAGTGGGAATTTCCAAAAGGAAGGTTGAGGCCTCAACTGATGGACAAAAACCGGGGATTTCCAAAAGGAAGGTGCTTTTGGAAGTGACATCGAACAGCAAAAAGACGAAAAAGAGCGACGGTACTGTACCGATGGATGAGGAGGAGGAGAACTCTTCATCGCACGAGGAGCAGCTATTGAAGAACAACAAGTTCGCTGGACTGCCTGACGAGGACCAGGTAGCGGAAGCAAAGGAGAATGAAGTGAAACAGCGAAAGGAGAAACTGCCTCCTTTTTATGTGCGGCAATCAGCAGCAACGATCGACTTTCGAGCGGGGCTGGTTGAACTCATCAAGTCTGGTAAAGTCCAAGGCAACATTCGTCTGTGTCAGGACGGATTTAAGGTGCTGGTGCAATCCAGGCAGCACTATCAACTGGTCAAGGATTACTTGACCGAAAACGAGGCGGAGTACTTCACCCATGATGTCGTCATGGATAAGCCGTACAAAATCGTCGTCAGAGGTCTGTACGACATGCCAGTGGAGGAATTAGCTGCCGAGCTAAAAGTTTTGAAACTGGATGTGTTGGCCGTGCACAAAATGAGCCGACGCAACAAAGACATCAAGTACCGTGACCAGCTCTACCTGCTGCATTTGGCTAAGGGATCGACGACGCTTCCTGAGCTGAAGGCAATCCGAGCGGTTTTCAACATTATCGTGTCGTGGGAGCGATACCGACCAGTGCACCGTGACGTCACACAATGCTTCAATTGCCTGGGTTTCGGCCACGGAGGTAAGAACTGCCACCTGAAGCGTCGTTGCGCCAAATGTGGTACCGATGCGCACATCACATCCCAGTGCATCCAAGATTCGCTGGTGAAGTGCCTCAACTGCGACGGTGAGCACTCGTCAACCGACCGAAAGTGCCCCAAGAGAGCTGAGTTCGTGAAAATTCGGCAGCAAGCATCGACGAAGAATCAGCCTCAGCGTCGTAGAACTCCTCCAGCCCTGGTGGAGCAAAATTTTCCACCTCTTCAACCGCGACGCCAGGTCCCGAACTTGGCACCGTTGCCGTTGGATCCCAGGAAGAGAGCTGAGATGAATCATCCACGGCCGGGTTCCAGCCAGGAGCCGAGACCGCCACCACCGGGCTTCAGCCAGGAGCCAAGACCAACCCAAGAACCAGCAGTTGAGGAAAATGGTAATGATCTTTACACCTCAACCGAACTCCTCAATATTTTCAAACAGATGTCCGCTGCACTGCGTGGATGCAAAACCAAGACCCAGCAGATTGAAGTGCTGACCTCGTTCGTCATCCAGTATGGATCGTAGGTCCCTCAAGCTGCTGAATTGGAACGCTTGCTCCATTAGGAGGAAGAACTTAGAGCTGGTGGATTTTCTTCGCGAGAAGGAGATCGACGTAGCTGCCATCACGGAAACTCATCTGAAGCCCGGTGAAAAAGTTTATCTGCAAAACTACAAGATCGCGACGCAGCTCGATAGGACCGCCTCTGGAGGAGGAGGTGTGCTTGTCGCTGTTCATCGTGATCTCAAGCCACGCCGGCTGCCACACTTCAAGCTGGACATCATCGAGGCCGTTGGGGTGGAAATTCCCACTTCGGTTGGCCCAGTACTCTTCATTGCTGCATACTGCCCACGTCAGGTGAATGCCAGAGATGGTTCAGCAGCAAAACTGAGGAGCGATATCCAGAAGCTGACACGGCGGAGCGCAAAGTACATCATCGCTGGTGACCTCAACGCGAAGCATGAAGTTTGGGGCAACAGCAGGAGGAATCGGAACGGAGTGATTCTGCACAACGATCTGCAAAACGGATACTACAACGTTGTGAGTCCGGATCGTCCAACGAGGGTGGCTCGGTCTGGGAATCACTCAATCATCGACTTCTTCATTACCAATATGGCTGAGAACGTGGCTCATCCTGAGGTGTTTGAAGAGTTGAGTTCTGATCACTATCCGGTGGTTGTGGAGGTTGGAGCTTCCGTTACTCCGCAGCGGCAACCAACCCGGAAAGATTACCACAACGTTGACTGGCAGCAGTTTCAGCAAGTGGTCGACAGCAACATCGACTATGATCAACAACCGGAAACTTCTGCTGATATTGATCGTTCGCTGGAGGTGATCCAGCAGGCTATCAACCAAGCAGAGGCTGCCAACGTTCGGGAGGTTCCTGTTAATTTTAAGGTAACTGATATTGACGTAGATACTAAACACTTGATTAGACTTAGGAATGTTTATAGGAGACAATATCAACGGACTGGGGACTATGACAAAAAGATTTCAGTGAACAATTTGAACAAAATCATACAAGACCGACTTGACAATATCAGAAATCAAGAATTTTCAAAACATGTAAGCCAGCTTGGGTATTATTCAAAGCCATTTTGGAAACTTTCAAAAGTTCTTAAAAACAAACCAAAGCCTATTCCTCCTCTTATTGTTGAGGATTCTCCTTTGATTACATCCGAGGAAAAGGCAAATGCACTTGGGCTTCATTTTGTTAGTTCACATAATCTTGGCGCTTCCATGACCAGCCGTAAAGAAACATCAGTTGCAAATAGTATTTCATCAATCAATGACTCTACCTTTGAATTTCCTGCAGATTCCCATGTTTCTGGTGAGGAAGTCAAAGTTGCAGTTAAACAAATGAAAAATATGAAAGCTCCAGGCTTTGATAACATTTTTAATCTAGTGTTGAAAAAACAGAGTGATCAGTTCTTTCAACATCTAGCCAATATTTTCAATAAATGTTTGCAACTTGGTTACTTCCCCACCAATTGGAAACTGGGCAAAGTCATACCAATTTTGAAGCCTCAAAAAGATCCAACATCGCCAACAAGTTATCGTCCCATTAGTCTTTTGAGTAGTTTGTCCAAACTCTTTGAGAAGGTCATCTATTCAAGGCTTTTGGATTTTACCAACGATAATAATATAATTTTGAATGAGCAGTTTGGCTTCCGAAAGGGACATAATACTGCTCATCAGCTTACGAGAGTAACCAAAATCGTCAAGCAGAACAAGCTTGAGTCTAAATCAACTGCTATGGCTTTGTTGGATGTTGAGAAGGCTTTTGACAATGTTTGGCATGATGGTTTGATACATAAACTGTATTTGTACGGTTTTCCAATGTATCTTATCAAAATTATCCAGCACTATCTTTCGGAGAGATCGTTCAGGGTTTTTCTGAATGGGATTGCTTCTGGATTATTCAACATTGATGCTGGGGTTCCCCAAGGAAGTATTCTTGGCCCACTTCTGTACAATATTTTTACATCTGATTTGCCTACTCTTCCTGGTAATGGTGTGTTGTCACTTTTTGCTGATGACACTGCCGTTATTTATAAGGGTAAAATAACCAGATATTTAGTTGGCCGTCTTCAGAAGGGTCTTGACGTTCTTTCCGAATACTTTGGCGACTGGAAAATTCGCATAAATGCAGCCAAAACTCAAACCATCATTTTTCCACTTTCCAAATCGGCCCGATTTGTCCCAAAGGATGATGTTTTGATTAAAATGAATGATGTTTCAATACCCTGGTCAAAGGAAGTTGTCTATTTAGGTCTCATACTTGACTCGAAACTATTGTTTCGGCAGCATGTAGATAAAATATTGAACAAGTGCAGCATTCTCATCAGGTGTTTGTATCCTTTAATTAACAGAAAATCAAAGCTATCTTTGAAAAATAAGCTAGCAGTTTACAAACAAATAATTTACCCCGTTATTGAGTATGCAGTACCTGTTTGGGAGTGTTGCGCTAGAACTCATAAATTGAAGCTCCAGCGTGTCCAAAACAAGGTACTCAAAATGGTTTTGAGTGTTCCTGGCTGGACAAGATCAAGTGAGGTTCATGAATTAGCAGAAGTTAAAATGTTGGATCAGAAGATTCAAGAAAAATGTTTGAAATTCAGGGAAAAATGTGCTATATCTGAATACCCCTTGATTCAAGGATTGGTTTAGTTTATGGTAAGATTAAGTTAGTTTTAGGTTAGGTTATGTTTTCTTAAGATTTTTTTTCCTCATTGTACCTAGTGTTACAAAAATGATAAATCATATACTTTTAAAGTTAAGAAAATGAACAGTGTTTAAATCACGAAAAGCAAACTAAAGCTGAAGAGCTACAGCTGACCACTTATTATGTAAACCAAATGTAATTATTATAAGAAAGATTCAATAAAGTATATTTAATTCAAAAAAAAAAAAAAGTTTGATAAAGCTAAGGTGAGCAATAGCCACTCGTGTTATATTGAGGTCGGTCTTTATCCTCAGATTGTGAAGGGTGATCTTACGGGAACCCTCGTAACTCTTCACCAACAAAGCCAGTCGAGCTTGTAAGGTATGTTCTTTATATTATAAAAGCAAAACTAAAGAGTTTGTTTTTTAATAATATAAGTTTTTGAGACAATTTATATGTTATCAATTTTGAGCAAATTTGTATCTCTTATTAACTTAATTGCAAATTAAATAAAAAAATAAAACAAACATAAACAGGGGATTTTTACAAACAAGACATTGAAAATAAGCTTATAACTATCTTTTTGACGTTACCAATTCAATTTGGACTTTTTTTAAGTCACTCTGAATATTAAAATAACAATTGTAAACAAAGCTATTTTTAAAACACTATATAAAAAAACTTATTTGGGAAAAATGCATGAACAGTGGTGACCTACCCCAGTACATGTTTAAAAAATATGATATTGAAAAAAGTCTTACCGGTTGAATAATAATTGAACAAGAAGTTATACTGTTGTCACCCCGATTTACGGTACTTCATTTCGTCAAAAAAGCCATTTTTTGGATTCAGCTAAAAATTTGCAAAATCTAGGAAAGTTACTTAAAAACAACTGCAAGAAGAAAAAGTTATCAAAAAGGGGAAAAATCAAGTAAATATGTCTCAGAAATATTCTTTCTGAAAGAAACATTTTTCAAATTCCAGGCGAACAATTAAAAATTACTTAAAACAATAAAATTGCTTTTAAAATGTTTTAAATTACAACTGTTTAGAAAAAATAAATCTATATTTTTGTCAAGCAATTTTTAATCTTCAAAACATATTTGGGAATTGACTAGTGATTGCACAACTTTTGTATTTTGAAAAAATGACATTTTTTGGTAGCAATTTTGAATAGGCTTTGCCTAGCTTTTATTTATAGTGAAAATAAGTATGCCGCAACTTGTTTCATTTTATTTCATTCCATTTGAACAGCTAGCTAATTCAAAGGGGATAACACTTTACTGTATTAAGCAGAACGAATTGAGCAGGGGAAGGAAAACAAAATTTAAAAAAATATCCTTCCATAACATGTGTTACGTTATATAGAATCATTTATTTTAAAGCAATCATTGTAAAAACATAAAAAGCAAAGCAATCCACTTTAACGACCCCCGGGTCTGTTGTGGTCTCTGTTGCAAGTTTCTGCTCATTTCTAGGCGTCCGAAGGTTGTGTATGGTGAGTCACCCAAAACCTCTTTTAAGCAAATGGACCGACGTTTTACTTCCCCATCCGATAGAAGGCCAGGAGGATAAGGCGGGAATCGAACCCGCGCCCCATAGGGATCGGCAGCCGAAGCCGCTAACCACCGCGCCACGAGGCCCCTGTAAAAACATGCCAACATTAAATATCTCGTAAACTAAAAGGAAAACATTGAAATAAAAAATTGATTCTCGTGTAACATTTTCTCAAAAAAACGACTGTTCGGATGAACGAAGTCAAACTGAATTTCGAAAAATTACAGTTTTCCATCAGTATTGTTGATTTTTTTTGTACAAGTTATTTGAAAAAAAATGTCAAATGTGAAATCAGTTAAATGTACTTGTGTTATCATTAAAATGTTAAAGTTTTTGCATTTCTTACAAATGACATGTTACAATGACATGTTATCTGAACAATTTATGTAACGGTGTAATTTTATGATAAAATGAAGTGTAACTAATGAAAAATCGTTGCGAAATTATTCCATTCGAGCAGTTTTTACTTTTTATCTACAATTTATTCCTTATGGCTATGGGAGAACTGGCATTTCTACCACTCGAATCCGGTGCTCCATTAATCGATGTCGAGGTGAGGCCAAAAATATATAAAATTGTTAATTCAAGACAGACTTTTGTCGACAAAAGCTTTGAAAAATATTTGCTACAACCATATTCCTCCGATTTCAACATTTTGTCATTTTGTCAGAAGGTAGTCAATCAGATTCGTTATCCAACTGTTCGAATCCCGTGGGTATAAAAAGAGTTTGTAAAAAGGGTCGTTATGACTTTCAAATTAATATGGAATACTTGTACTTTTTCTATTATTATAGATTTCCACCTAAGTCAAATTTGAACGCTTCAAAAACATTTTCAAAAAATGTTTAATGAAAATTAAACGATATTTACTAGTTTCACTCACATAAAACGTGAGAAATGTTTCAAATAAAAAGATTTTTAAACAAAATAACAGTGTCGCAAAATAAGGATCACAATATGGATAAATCATTAGTTTTTTATTAACCATGATCATTCAAAATGGGTCCGCGGGTCACAATAAATCACTTCGCGGGCCACGTTTTGCCCGCGGGCCATACTTTGGTCACCCCATGGTAAATTGATACTATGTCTTTTTTTTTTTCTTTGAAAATGTATCCTGAATCAACCTTTCACAATCCATGGATCTGGAGATATCACAATTTTAAAAATGAGGTTTTTACAATTTTCAAGAAAGAGGTGAAACTTTGGGGTGGTGCTCAGCGGGTGGTCCAATTTGGATGAAAATTGGGATTATTGGCTTGTTATGACGCTATCGATTGCCTCACCAAATTTGAGCTTGATTAAACAATGTTGATTCTGGTGCGTTGTTTCATATTGTTTCGTATTTGAAAAGCAGTATTTAGAATGCCGTGAAATTTGAATTGTTTATGACTAGCGCATGCCACGAATTTTATTTTTTGCCGGGAAAAACATTAGCCCTATTTACATCTATTCATTATCCGAATCTTTTGAAACAAAAAAAATAGCGAAAAATCAAATGTAATTTTATGGAATTCATTGAGTTACAATTTAACGCTACAGTTAGACTTGTTTTTTTTATATACTCTATTTAGCTTGCTCACAAATTGCAAGCACAGATCCAACCCAAAAGCCAATTCCGTTCCATCAGACACAATTCCATCTCTGTTATTGACATCGGGACTCCGGGATTACGCTGTCGAAATTTGCTCACAAAATGATCCCGGTGCTAAACAACCCGTAGAATCGAATGCCACTTAACCGTTGTTTTAATACATTTGTGCATCCTCCCCGAACCCTTAGTCAAAGCTCGCTAGGTCCAATTTTCTCCTAGACGAAGGACGACGTAACATTTTACGACCCATCTCAAAGCTACTAAAATTTCACTTCAACGAGCTTTCCCTAGCAGCAGGGGGGAGGGGGCGGAGGGAATGTCGGGAAATTTCTCCTCCGGGAGCCGTTCCAATCGAAGCAATTTTACCACTCACGTTGTTTGGACCTTGGTTCGAGCCCCCTCAGGCTATACCGAAATGTTTCACATTCACAGCAAGGACAATGGTGCTGGTGGTGGTGACGATGAGGATTCCAAAATATTCTCCATAAACAGTTCATTTTCAACAAAGATGGGGGAGTGGGACATTTACTGACGTCGGTACTGTCAAATTCGGTAACTTGGGCTAAATTTGCCCAAATTAACTCGCTAGATCAAAAATCAATCATAATTAGTAGTATAAGCAGTTTTGGTTTCAAATAAAACAACAAAACTAAAATAAAACGCTTGGTTATCGTATTAATTTGACCCATACATCTACATTATCGGTAAGTGAAGATGTATTAGGAAAATTCTTTCAAAATTACTACAATGTATTTCTCCAATCTAAAGTCACCCCAAGTCAAGGCTTTTTCCTCTTCATTGTAGGTCAAATTTCGCCCGTTACGATTCTTGTCCAGCTCAGTTCCTTGTGTGTAATTGCAGTCAAATGACATCGCACCAGACCACACATTCACACCCGAAGTAGGGCGGTTCCGAGTCCAAGTTATGTCCATTTAATTGAGACTATCGCAATATTTCAGGCCGGCATTTTCTTGCATAATTTCACTCTCCCAACCCGTGCAAAGGGGCTTGCCTCTGCAGTTAAATCGTCGCCGTAGTGCACTCTTGGTGCATTCGTCATTTTGGGGTAGAAAAATCAATCTGGTTCTATTTTTGTTGTCAAAATGAAAAACGAGTATGTTGTAAATTGATTTTTACTGAAATCACGATTTTAATTGTGACAACGGTGCACAACATTTACAACTGTGTAGTTATTTGCACACGTTTCCCCGTCGTCTGAAATGGGGCCCCGCTGCCAGGAACCGGCAGTGTGAGCACGTGCAATTACGCCAAGGAGTAATAACGGTGATGGTAATCGCCCAAGGAACCTGCCTTCGGTGCGGTTATCTCACGTCGTGGATCTTCCCGGCGGTGGCGGGCGGACAAATTTGGGCTGTGCACTCACATTTTTGGACAGTGCTTGGTTTTAAGGTTGTTGAAATAGGTTGGGAGAAATATTAAAGTTTGGTGAAACCAAGCACTGAATACAATGAAATTAGACATTGTAGAATAAGTTTCAAAAACAAAGTTGCATAAAATATTTTCTCTTAAGTCTAATCTTTTTTTCTTATTTGGTAATGCGCAAAAAAATGAAATAAGTAATTTAAAAACTTTAGTGAACGAAAAAAACGAAGTTGACTTTATAGCTGTCGGCCACCAGTGCTAGTACCAACCACTAGTGTCTTCCTTTTATCTACAAGGACTTCGCCGCCCTGGGCTCCTAAGTGTATGAAAGCATGGCAAGGAGCGACGGTGCCAAATACCCATATTAACACAAAGAATTTTAGAGCGCCCGCCGCGGGATTCGAACCGGCGTCCTCTGGATTGTTAGTCCAGTGCGCGGTCCGATTGATCCACACGGACGGGACAAAACTTTAGTGAGAAAGGCAAAAAACATTATTTTGTAAGGCAACATAGGCTAGAAATTATTATAAAAATAGTATGTTAAGGGTCTCCCCTACCTTTCAAGTGACTCGTCACGTAAAAGACAAGACTACCCACCTAAAAAAGGTGTTTGAACTCGGAATGTGTCTCGGAAGGAAGAGATTTTCTTTATCCGGAAGCCTTTTTCTTTCTTGTGGTGGCGGGAAGATTAATGATTCATGGTGACAAGAAAGGGTTGATGGGCGGGATTCTAGGGCCAACCAAGGGAATTAAAGCTATGCCATCTCTTGACACTTGACACTTGACTGCTAGTGTAAAGGATATATGGCAATATGTCGCATGGGAACACTTCGATAATTTTAATAGCTGAGCAGTTCTCTCAGATTTCGGTCATTCGATGTTTTTTTGTATTTTTTAATCTGACTGAATTTTTTTTGGTGCCTTCGGTATGCTCAAAGAAGCCATTTTGCATCATTAGTTTGTCCATATAATTTTCCTTACAAATTTGGCAGCTGGCCATACAAAAATGATGTATGAAAATTCAAAAATCTGTATCTTTTGAAGGAATTTTTTGATCGATTTGGTATCTTCGGCAAAGTTTTAGGTACTTCCCTACTAACCCCGAGTAGGCCGCGGGTAATCGGCTCCCCTCCCACTAACATTTACACACAAGATCCTCTGTAATTACTTTAAGAACAATGTAATTACAAAAGCCAACTCGGTCCTAACCAGGTCCCAGTACTGAAAAGGACCTAATAAAAATAATTTTATGAAAAATAAGTTGTAGGTATGGATATGCACTACACTGAGATAAATGATACACGGTAAAGAAAAATATGGTGATTTTTTATTTAACTTTTTGTCACTAAAACTTGATTTGCAAAAAAACCACTATTTTTATTTTTTTTATTTTTTGATATGTTTTAGAGAACATCAAATGCCAATTTTTCAGAAATTTCCAGGTTATGAAAATATTTTTTTCGAAAAGATCGGAAAATTTCACGAATGTTTCATATTTTAACATTGTAAATCGGACCATTAGTTGCTGAGATATCGACATTAGAAAATGGTGTGTTGTTTGGGTGGGACTTAGAAAACATCAATTTTCCTGTTTTTAAACCTTTGCATGGCAATATCTCAGCAACTAAGGGTCGTATCAACAAAGTTCAAAAGTGCAAAATATAGAGAATTTTCTCAGCTTTTCAAAAATATTTTTTTTTAAAGTGGGCAAACATGTGCACTTATTTAAAAAAAATAAAAACTGCGACTATTTTCAAAAAAGTCACCTAAAAATGGATTTAACTTGAAAACGGTGCACTTTATCAAAATTTCACTAGAGTACTTTTTGATTGCAAATTTGATTTTACATCGAAAAATGAAGTTGAAAAATTTTTGCGACCAATTTTTCGATTTTTTGAAAAAAATCAGTATTGATTCAAAAATTCATAACTCGCTCAAAGATTTTTTGCACAACCTGGAAATTTCTGAAAAGTTGGCATTTGATGTCCTCTAAAACACATAAAAAAAATAAAAAAAATAAAAATAGTGTTTTTTTGCAAATCAAGTTTAAGTGACAAAAAGTTAAATAAAAAATCACAAAAAAAAAATTTACCGTTTATCATTTTTTTTTTTCAGTGTAGTCCATATCCATACCTCCAACTGAGAATTTTGGCTCGAGCCTCGACTCGATTCAGGCTCGATCTCGAGCCAGATCGACTCGAGGCTCGAGCCAAAATTCTCAGTGGGCTACAACTTTGCCGAAGACACCAAATTGATCAAAAAATTCCTTCAAAAGATACAGATTTTTTAATTTTCATACATCATTTTTGTATGTCCAGCTGCCAAATATGTATGGAAAATTATATGGACAAACTAATGATGCAAAATGGCTTCTTTGGGCATACCGAATGCACCAAAAAAGTTTCAGTCGAATTAAAAATTACAAAAATTACAAAAATTAAAATTTAAGAAAACATACCGATTTCGTAGAGAATTGCTCAGCTAAGAAAAATAAAAAAAATAAGATAAACATGAATTTAAAAAAAATGTTTTGAACTAGTAAGAAGGTCATTCGATTACCGTACTTACGATGTACAGTACATATTATAAACATAAGCAATTCATGCGAGTTTATGTGCATGTGACAGATCTCTGCTCCAATCGACTAAAAAATGACAAATGTTGTGGAATCAGCTTAAGCAACCAAAATTCAAAATCATAAAATTTTAAAATATAGAAAACATATTTCCTAATCATGTGCAACAGTTTGATGATCTAAATTTTGATGGTTTTGAAAAAATGCTTCCTTAGCCTTTGACATTTTTTTGAATGAAGGGCAAAATTAAGTTTCAAAAAATGAAAAATTGTTTAGACTCGTGTAAAGGCCTTTCGATTACCTTACAAACGATGTCCAGTACAGCCTAAAATTTCCGAAGGAAAAATGTCATATATCAGAAATTATTGGTCTGATTTTCAATGTTGAACAATGGAACTTTTGTGAAATTTTTGTGATCTTTTCAATATTTTTTTTTTCATCTTGTTTTGATTATGCGAAACAAGATAACACAAAATATTTTTATTGAAATCTCAGTAAAAAATCACAAAAGTTCCATTGTTCAACATTGAAAATCGGACCAATAATTTCCGATATATCGTGGGTTGAAAATTACAGGCTTATTAGGTAACACTTGGAAAAAATCATTTTCATCAATTCGAATTATTTGTGAGGCTGTATCTCAGAAACTAATTGCCATATTTTCAAAGTCTCAGCTCCTCAAAAAAATTTTTTTTGTTTCTTTCAAGAAGTATTTTTTAAATGGAAAAAAACGAAAAGAAATTGAAAATGTTATACCGTAAAGAAGCTATAACTTGAATACGGCAAAGTTATTTGTGATTGCAAATTTGATTAAGCTTCAAAAAATGATTTTTAAGTTTTTTTTCGATATTTTCCGAAAAAAACGATTTTTCAAAAAAAAATATCATTTCTCCCAAACCAGATTTTGCACCATTATGCACTATTGCTCAGAAGATGTCTTTTTATGGCCTTTATTACATATGAAAAAAAAGGAAAATTTAAAAAATACGTATTTTCGGAATGTAATTTTAAGTGATAAAAATTTTAATGAAAAATATGTTTTTTTTTCGGGTGCCTTTTTGTCTAAAAAGTCCTAATCATAACCTATCCTATCCTAACCTATCAATCAGAATTTCATACATTTAAATACCCATTTTGCATGATTAGCATTAGCATTTGGAGGACGCCCCACCACCGGAAGACTCCACAACTCTTATCCCACTGTTTGGTGTGGTTGTATTAGACCCTCATCCGGAACAATAATCCAACACGGGAGATACCATGTCTTCATCTTTTGATGAGTGTGTAATACTACCCAGGGCATAAGGGAGTCCTGGCCGGGTCCAAGCTATCCTCAGGGATGGGGAGGATCGTTAATAAACACCTATCTAAAGTGCGCAAGGACCCCTACGTCACCTTAGTGGTATAGATGTTTGTAGGGAGGTTTTGGACTCAATGTTAGTAGGAGAGGTAGAACCCTAGGATACACCTCGAAAGGCGTTGCAGGTTGGTTGTAACAGTATTCCTAATTCCAGTCTAGGCTCACCAAGTCGCCATGGCCTAGTGGTTAGAATTTTTGCTTACCAATCCAAAGGACGGGGGTTCGAACCCCGTCTCCACCGAATTTGATTTTTCGTTCATATTCAGCATTTCAAGTATTTCTAACCCAGAACCATTCGCTTTCAAAGCGAACACCGTGACCATTCAGCCACATCTGCTCCCCCACCCATTTTGCATTATTAGTCCCCAAAATTGTTTGGGGACTTGCATGAAATGCTAATGATTAAAAATTGCTTCTTTTGACATAGGAAATGCATGGACAAAATTTCATCCAAATCAAAAATTACAAATAAAAGTCGATTGCGAAATCGTATAGACCCACTCAGAGCTCGAATTCGATGTAAAAAGCAAGAAAATAGAAAAATACGAAAAAAGCATGTTTTGTTCATGATTCAATTAATTGAAGTCCAATACAGAGATACCTCTTTTTACGCGGTGGCGTTACGCTTTTTGTTTCATCGATTTCTCTAAAACCATATAATATTTTTGCAAGCTTCAAACAGCATTTTGTAGATCTGAACAAAACCTTCAAATTGCTATTAAAAGATTCTAAAAATGTTGCGCCGTTCCAGAGAAATCGACAAATTAAAAAAACGTAACGCACCGCGTAAAAAGAGGTTTCTCTGTACAAACCATCGGATAATTGAGTCTGAACTTTATTATACCTTGGGATGCAGAGTTGATTTTTGGATGTTTTCAAACATTCGGACAAATGCGAAGACACATTTGTTTACACAACTTTTACATTACTTATCTCAATTTTAAACACTTCAAGAGCCCATTATGGGACCTTAAACCGACTAAGCAAGAATTTTGTTCACATATTTACACACACACAGACATTTATTCAATGAGGGGCGAGCTTCTTAAAAAATATTTTTTGAGCGGGACTTGAGCCTTACCTCAGTGAGTAAGGCAACAAACTAAAACAACCTTTTGAATGAAGTTTTTCTATGTTTTTCTGATTGAAAATCAATCATTCATGTGGGATTTAAAAAAAGTCAAGGAGGGAATCAAGTTTCACAGAGTACACTAAATCTTGATATCATTGGATATCACTAACAGGATAATTGATAATTAAGAATAACATTGATCCCCTAACTTAAAAAAGCGCATGGGGCTAAAGTTCAAACTGTTTGAAAATTGCATTTCGGAAATTTGTTCAAAGCTCTGATTTTCCTTCCCTCCCAAAAAATAACAGCACCTCTCCCGATAATTGAAGCTTGTTAGCCAGTTATTTTCCGCGCTCGATTGCATCCCTCCCCACATAATACCGTAGGTACGAAGCAAACTTCCACTAATCCGATCACTTTACGCTTAATCCGATCTGGCGCGGTGGCACAATCCGGTCCTTTTTTCCCGAAGCGGTGATCCTTTTTCGGGAAGGCCTCCCCTCCTCCCACCGGCACTGGCCGCCCTCCCGAAAGTGGCCCCGAATGATGATGATGTTAATTTTCCAAATTAGCTTCTCCCAGTGGGAGTAACACTTTTCGCCATTTTCGCTTCCTTTTTTGCTTCTTCACTTGACGATTTACACTCTCAGAAAAAAAGGTAGCCTTTTCCAGCCCACCTTCCAAAAGTACAGCTTTAACAGCTCACCACTGATGGTTTTAGAGGGGGATCCATCACGAGTGGGTTCGGTTTGACTTTTCCGCTGATTCCATCAAAAAGTGACGGTTGGGGAAGCGGCTCAACGATGGATAGCGCCACCGCCGGGGGAATGGCAAACCCAAAATAGAGCAGAAGGGTCGTTTTTCGCGACTCAAAAGTCTGCGGGGATGAGAGTGCTGAGGGAGGTTTGGATTCAATTTACCGAAACGGCTCCCCTCATCAGAGAGAGAGATGGGCAACTTTTTGGCTGTAACCTCGAACCCCGGCTAATTGTGGTTCTGATGTGTGGTCACAGTTAAATGAAATGGAAAACGATCCGGATGGCCAGAGCAGCCTGAGCGGAGGAACCTGGACCGGAACGACCACGCTGACGATGAGATGGGTTTTAGTTTTAAGGACACGAGCGACCTTTTGTGAACGGTTCTGGATCGTTTGTGGATTGGTATTTGCTTAGGGTTAATTACATGGATCATTCGAAGTCATTGTGGTTGAGTTGGGAGCAATTTAATGAAGTGATGGCGTTGAATCTTTGATGATGTTCATACAGAATTAAATTTGATCGCTTACGGTTTTCAGCAAAAAAAAAATCATTTGTTAAACTCAACAAACAGCATTAGTCTGCTCCAACAAGCATGATTTTTGCAGTTTTTCCATCCCAATGAATAGCCACATTATTAGATTTGAATCTCACCAAACTGATGCACGCACGGAAACGCTCAAACAAACGAACAAACCAGAAAAAAAACTCGTCCATTTCCGGCAAATCCCCAGCTGTGGGAAACGGGAGAAACGAACGGCATATTTATTTACCACAAACGTGATAAACGCATAAAAATAGACTGTAGTGGAAGCAATCACGCCCATGCATACTCCTAGGGTGACACGAAAATTGTTATGTTCGGGTTCCTTACATTTATTGGATATTTCGATTAAAAATGAGAATTTGGGCAAAATAAGTTAAATTCAGGGGTCAAAAATAGTAAATTGAAATGAAAAAATAATTACTATATCGATGCCGGTGTTATTTTTTGTACTAAGCTTGCTGGGATTCCTATCTAGATAGTACTAAAGAGCACACGGGAATCGATAAGTAAAATGCTTCTCCACCAATACAAAGAAAGCCAATTTATACAACAATTTTAACACATTTAGGACAACAATCAAGAATCATTGCACATTTTTACACTTTTGCTTGTCACCCTAATACCACACAAAGGATTCCGCATGCTGCGATCACCCACAAGGGTAACATTCACGCACAAAAACTAAGCAGAATACGAAATTTTCCTAAGAACGTCTAGTTCTAGCTTTAGCAAAAGATGAGAAAAAGGGGTAAATTTTCATCAAAGTGTAAATTTATCAAAAAATATTGTTATTCTTTAAATGTTTTAATCAACAAATTGAAATGCAGAAAATTCAACCACTTTCCAAATAGAGGGGGACTTGACCAATCGTTCTCAAATTGTAGGGAATTTGTTAGGACCTCAAACGGTACGGAAAAATTGCGGCAGTATAAAAAAGTTCACATTAAAATTTAACAGGTGCAAATCGTAATGAATTGAGACTGACAATAACTATAAATGCATTGAAAACCATTATCACTTATTTTAACAAGCAAATCAATTTCTCTAACAAAATGTAGTCAAACTTCTTACCACTTAACTTAACCCCATCCTTCCCCTTTTTCTCGCAAAACATTTGTGCCGAGAACGGAGAAAAAAAAGTGCGAACGGATCCCCTGCCAGCACTAATTTGGCCCTAATTTATATGGCTGCTGCCGCAACACGCCATTCCGGTCCATCAACTCAAACCCCAGAATCCAGAACCAACCGCACGCTTGCACACACCCACACACACGGTCCAGATTTGTGGGTTTTCCGTGGGAATTCGAAGAACGGGAGCGAAAAAAAAACACAACTTTATCAATATGAGTGCGATGTTAACGGAAAACGGGGGAAATCCGCTTGTTGAGTGGAACGCAAACACTCAATAAAGGGTCATAAATAAGGCATTGGTTAAGCTGGTATTTTCTGCCCTCAACGAAGGATTTTTTTGTGTGCTGTTCATGAAATTTAGGTTTGAAATAAAATGACATTTAATGTTCAAAAATCATATCCTTAAAATCATTTTTTCGCGATTTTTAATTTTTCTTATGTCTAAAGATCATAAAAAATGTCACTTTTTTTAAATTTTAATGTGATTTTTTGAATGAAATATTTCATTAATATTATAATTCAATAATTGCAATGCCTCAAACGCCAAAAATTTTCACCAAATAAGGTCTGCAAGCCATTGAATGGGAGAGGAGTTTTTTCATAAATCTCCTCCTTTCATTTCGCAAAGAAATTGCTTGCAAAAACACAAATTTCAACCAAATTGTTCAGTTCAAAGAGCAAAATATTCGTTTTTCAATTTGTAATTATAGGTAGAAAAGCAAAAGTTGAAAAAAAAGCTGATGTGCCTTTTAAAAGTCCAGTTTTACGATGTTGTCCCTTCACGCTACATTTTCATTTCAGGGGAAGCACAGGTACAATATTGTTTATTCTATATGACATTTCTATGTATGAAAATCAATTATCTTTCAAAATATATGTAAAAAAAATATTGGGGGGTTTCTTCTTTTATTGTGCCACTACAGCCAAAACGCTAAAAAAAACTTGGGATTTTTTTAAAGGAGCCGAAGAATCGGTCATCTTGGGACGGGATTTTCTGATCAATTTGTTAATTTTGGCAAAGTTGTAGATTATGATAAGGCCTTTTGAAAAAAAAAATAGGTCTAACTTTCATTCCTTAAGAGTTAAATTCCCAAAATACGTATTACTTTTATAATTTTCCAAAACGACATGTTCTGAGCCTTAGTGCGTAATGATGCGAAATCAGACATTTTTAAAATAATATTTTTTGAAAAAATCTTGTTTTTGGAAAATATTATATATTTTCCAAATTTAAATATTTTCAATAATATTTAATCAACAAATTAAAAATATATTTTATAGCAAAATTGAATTTGTAATCACAAAGTACTTTTATTTTTTTTTATGAATTGTTCTGTTTTCAATTAAGATCTACTTTTAGGTTTACATATTCGATTTTTAGATATTTTTGAACACCTGAGATAATTTCTTTCAAAACAGGCAATAAATTTCTGAGATACAGAGATTCAGAATTCGAATCGATGAAAATTATTTTTTCCAAGTTACCTAAAAAATCAAACCATCCACATTAACGACCCCCGGGTCTTTTGTGGTCTCTATTGCAAGTTTCTGCTCGAACCTAGGAGTCCGAAGGCTTGAATGGGGAGGGCACCCAAACCTCTTTCTTCTCCCAGGAACCTTCCACCCCAGTGTTTGAACTGACGACCTTCGGATTGCGAATCCAACCGCCGCCAGCGATTCCACCGGAGTAGGCTTGGTTTGGTGTGTTGTTTGTTCTTATGGCATGGAGACGGCTCCTACACCAGGAATGACTTAACGGCCTAACAACCAAGGCCGGGACCGACATTTTACTTCCTCATCCGATGGAAGGTTGGAGCAGATGGGAATCGAACCCAGAATCATCCGCTTACAAAGCGGACAGCGTAACCATTCGGCCACGCACTGCTCCAAGTTACCCAATTACCCTTTAATTTTCAATTGACGATATCTCGTTAATTTATTTTTATTCCGATTTTAACGTTAAACGATTTTATTTTTGCGAAATTTTGTGATCTTTTCAGTAATAATAATATCAAAATTAAAAAATCAGGCAATAAGTTTGAAAAGGTCTACAAATAAAAAAATCTCCTGATTTCATAGCTCGAACCCTTTTTTTTTTTTTTTTTGAAAGATTTTCGGGAAAAAAACTTTAAACAACATACAAACAACAACAAAACCCGTTTTCCTTCAAATATAGTTCGATTTGGTGAACTTTTCTTGAATGGCAATCTAATGAAAATAAGAGGGCCAAATACTACTAAAAGAAAAAAAAAATGGTCAAATTCATTCGTCAACAACAGTGTTGCGATTTTGAGCGCTCATCCGCTCATGAGCGAGCATTTTTCGCTCATTCGTGAGGAGGAGCGCGACGCGAGCTAGCTCACGTTTGCTCGTGCTCGTGTTTGCTCATTTATTTTATGAGCAAAAATGCTCATTGCTCGCGCTCGCGCTCATTTTTGCTCATTCAGCAAAATGAGTGTTATTGTTTTACCTGTAACGGGTAAACGATTATAACCTTTTTTCAACAGAGCTTCGAGGTTGTTTTTTTATGGAGGCATGAATAGGCTAATCATAATAATTATAATATTGGATGAAGTTATTTTTCATGATTTTTTGTTTTGAAGCTTGTTTTGAAGTCAGAGTTAAGGTGTTAAATTAAGATCTATACACAGTAAAAAAAACCTTAGAATATTAGATCTTTAAAGGGGTACATATTTTATGTCAGAAAAATGCGTAATTTTACTTCTGAACATGTTTTTTCAACCTTACAAAATTACACCTTACAAATGTACACTATTTGTTTTACTGTGCAGAAATAATTCGATTAATAAAAAAATAAGTTGATAATAGACAAAACTATTCCATAAAACTGTTTTCTTGATAATACGTTACGTCATGTTTGAATAATTTGTAAAAAAATGTGCATAATAAATGTCAAATCTGTGTTTTAGATAATTTTCACATCAATTATCTTATTTATATGCTGGAGTCGATCCAAATAAAAAAATGCGAAATGAGCGTGCTCACAAGTAAAAACATGTTTTAATATAAAAAATCGATTGTTATCCTGTTAACAGCTTATTTAAGACCTATACATTCCGTTCATTGACAGTTTACTCAAAATTTGAGAGTTAAATAAGCTAAAAAGAGTGTCTGGGATTCTAAGCAAATTAAGACATCTTAATTGCGAATCAGCCATTTTTCATTTATCGGAAATTTAATTAAAACTTGTTTTCTTAATTATCAAACACTTAAAAAATAATAATAAGCTGACAACATTAAAGTTTCATTGTTAATTTGATTTTGGTTAACCGCGGTAAATTTTTTTGAAATATTTCGAATTGTCAAAAATCCACAAAAGCATTTACCACATTGATCACACAAAAAACTGTGGTAGAAAAGTATCCCCCACAATTCACCGCGATCAATTTTTGACAGTTCGACGCCAACGAATAATTTCATGAAAATTTACCGCGGTTAAAAAAAATGAAATTAACAATGCAAGTTTGATGAGTCCATGTCCCTTTTCCGCGATGAAATTATCTTTAAAAGTGGCAATACAATTGGCCTGTGCCAGATTCATCAACAATACTAAAAATATACCTGCTTTGCTGATGAGCGCTCATTGAACGCGAGCGCATGCGATGAGCATGAGCGAGCACGAGCTACCTGTTAAGTCCTCATGCTCATGAATGAGCGAGCACTGCTTCTGGCTCGCTCGCTCATTCGCAACCCTGGTCAACAAAGACATTTTGTTCAGGGGAATCATAAGGCCGTTGCAAATATTTTTTAAAGTTTACGCGATGTTTATGTTCATTCTGGTAGAGGATTAAGAGAAAGAATAAAGCGAATATTCCCAAATGTTTATAATTAAGCTATACGTAATAAGATGTGACTTGAATGCTTCAACTCGGAAATGATAACGTTACCAGTGCAATTAATAATTACAGTGGCATGAATCTTTAATTTATTTTCGCTACATAATAACATATGTTGACATATTTGCCCCCGGTGAAATAACTGTGGATTTATGGGGGTTTGCTCCACACTCTCACACAAACACTCAGATAGTCACAGCCAGTGTCAGTTTACCGCAAAATAATAATAATGGTGCATATAATTTACGCACCCATTCGTGTGACACAATGTGAAGCTACGGGAATTATTGTGTGTGTGTGTTCGTGTGAAGGCAGCCAGCATTAATCAATTAATTTATACACTCTGTTGCTTGTTCTTTCTCGTTCCAGGTATGTCGCTCTACCAGACCGGTAATGTATGCGTAAGTTTATGCAGATTTGTATGTTTAAGGAGACGAGGCACGGAAATCGCTCTGCATATCCGTCATCCAAAGAGAATCACAGTGATGCAGATAATTTGAGAAAAAATGTTTTCAGTACTAGAGTCAAAGTCAGAGTTGCTAAATTCTGATAATCTGGAGATGGAATTGGAGTCACTTGATCTCTAGAAGCTGGAGACGGAGCCGGTAATTTCCAGCTACTTTGTATCGAAGTTGTTATTGGAGACGGAGTCGCTGAATCTCTAGAAGCTTAAGACGGAGTTGGAGTCGGAGCAGTCGGCTCCGAAGGCCTGAAAAAAATGTCTCCAAGAAAATGAATTGTATGTTCCACGGAGAAAAAGTAATTTCCCGAAATCGTTAATTGTGTTCATGAATTTGAGAACCAGGATGGAATATATTCATAGGGTGGAATCGAAAATTGATTTTTTGATCAACACATTTTTTGGGTCCCTTTTAGGGTCCCAAACAACCTCACAAAATTTGAGAGCGATTGGTTAAGCCCACGATTGGCGCAAAGCGAATGAAATTTGTATGGAAATTACTATGGGGAAACATGCGTTTTAATATTTTTGATTTTACAAAATTCATGTTTTATTATTTTATTAAGTTACAGAGCGTTCAAGAGAGACATTTCGAAATACTTGGTAAAATCATACTTTTTGCCAACACTGCCAAGTCAAGCGGAATCTTTCAAAAACTATAATATATTTGAGGATTTGGGCTGCAAACTAACTAAATAATGTCTTCTGAACAGTTCTTCACATCGAAGTAAAGTTAATCAAAATATAAGAACAATCATGTCTGTTTTGTATTTCATGGTTCTTTTGACAATGTTAGCAGAAAATGTGAGTTTCACTGATTATTTCAATACACTACTTTTGAAAACTCTGTATCTTTTATAAGACACACTTTAGCACCGACCGAGTCCAACCAGCGTTTATGACTGAAAGGCTCGTTAATAAAGACAACTAACTAGCACTTTAGCACCATACTGTCTTCATGAAATATAAATTTTGTTAATTCAAAAATGTGAAAATGCGAGTTTCCCCACAGTAATTTCCATACAAATTTCATTCGCTTTGTGCCAATCGTGGGCTTAACCAATTGCTCCCAAATTTTGGGAGGCTGTTTGGGACCCTAAAAGGAACCCGTAAAATGTGTTGCTGATTGGATTTTTATCATTTTGAATTTTCACATATAACTAGATTCCACCCTAATGAATAAGTTCCTGCGTAATTCTCACATTCATGAACAAAAATTCACGATAACGGGAATTGAAATTCAGTGCAATTGTGATTTGATCCAGTTTTGAAATGCAATTTTTGTTAATTAGAATATTTCAGATATTGATTAATAATAATAACAAATGTATATTACTTTTATACAAAATTGATGATTTAAACAAAATCTTGCAGGACTGTGTAATTTGCGCTAGCAAGTTATATCAATTCATGTTTAACCGTGTGGCCATGTTCAACCAGTTGTTGGCATACCGCTTCAGCCTGTCAGCTTACGTCAATCACACGCTGCTCGCGATTGCAAACGGGATTGATTTCAGCAAACATGAATCGATGTTATCGTTTCCGTTCGATTGAATGCGGTTGCCACTCTAGTTAGCTTTTGCGTGCATCATATCGGTAAAATATAGATGAATTAATGTTCGTACAGCTGTAAAATGTAATTTATCAGGTGAATGATTTTGAATTCAGCAACTAGAATGAAATTTTAGTAACGGTCCCCATAACCGCTTCAATGATAATTTTCAAAATTCAAAGAATAAATTGAACTCTATTACTTCAGGGATTAAAAATCAAGACAAATATTAATGTTGGCTGCAAAGTTATTGTTCTATTATTTTCATACTTTTTACTTTTCAACTTGCAACAATCTCCTTTCTTCCTCCTCAAATGGACCGTAACCAGCATCAGTAAAGGTCCACCCCATCCATTAAAGCTAGACCACTGCGGCAAGCTAAAATCAACCCGGGGGCAATTGACCGTAAAATTTTCCCGAGACATCGTTTTCCTATCACACACACACAAGGTGGCAAGAGCGTTTTACGACGTGATTGGCAAAAGCTTTGACGAAAATATCGGCCCTAGCTCACAAAAGTCGTCCGAGCGGTGCCATGTTACACATTAATGGATTTTTAATAGTTAATAAAAAAAAGAGTGTGGTAGGAGAAGAAATAGAGTCAGCGGGCAGCAAAGTTCGCCGTCCTGGAAAAGCGTTGTTAAAAAAAATTATACCAGGATAAATTTAAAAAAATATTACAAAACTTCAAATTATTTGAAAATTTGAATTTAGCTTTAGATTAAAAAATCAACTCTACTCTTAAAAAAATGAGTACAATTAAATTACATTGTATCCAACAAATGTTCACTCAATCATCTTTACTGAACACAATTGAAAAACTCAAAAATGTACAATTCATCATTTTTAACTGACCCAGCAATATCGCACCCACTCAAGTGGTAACAAGGTTCCACGGGTTGCAAAAGCTCGTTTCAAAGTGTCGCGTCAAGCTTCTTTTCGCTCACACTCCATCGACCAAACGTGGGATCGTCTTAAGTGCATTTTTTGTGTGCTTGCAAGTCTCGCTGAAAACTCACGGTCGACAGATGATGTTGTTTTCCTCGTCTGGTTTTTCATACATAATGTTTTTTTTTGTTACATTTTTTCCTCAGAAAAAATGCGGATGCTTTTCCTTGAGTTACATCGGAAAGTGTGTTTGGATGTGAAAGTTGGTATGCTGGAAGTGAAAACCGTACCACCATACGAACACACACGTTTGATTGCAATTTTATGTGGTAATTGTGTTTTATGAGGTTGAAAAGTGTAACCGGGAACGATTCAGCGATTTCGGGAAAGTATGATATGAATAAAGTGTCTCGGTGGTTAAAATTTGACGCAGACATTGACTGCGGAAACGAAACTTTTGTGACACACGGCGTTTAAGCTGATGACGCGTATATGACGGAAGATAACTCAATCAGGCAGTACTCTAAATGGGAGCAATTAATTAGGTGAGACGTAATTGTGACGGTGAATGCGTGGCATTACTACATCTGAAAGGCAATTTGGCCTTTTATGATCCATGTAAAACTCTGAAATTAAGTTTGATTGTTCACGTTTTAAATTACTTGTCTTCTTTAAGTATTTTGGTGAGAAATAAAGGTTGCCAGACTCATAATTTAATTTTATATAATTAACAACGCATCCCAACACATGGGACTTTAATATCATAAACTGAAGAGAAACTTTGTGGCCAGAATAACTTAGTAAATTTAAAACTTTTTTATATGTAAATGCATTATTTTTCTAAAAATTGAGGCAAAATTACATGAAAAGTGGTAAGTTTGAACCAATTTTTAAACTTAACCCTTTACAACTCAACCCACCTCTAGGCGGGCTTCGATTTGATAATTCACAAAAATCAATTTTCAACCAATTTCTGATCTTTAAAAAGCATTGGTAATAAGAACACTTAAAATTTAAGGAAATTCTAAGGTTGTGTGTGACTTATTTTATGTGACTTTTCCAATGTTTTTAAAAATGTATTTTTGTCTGGGTTTAACTTTGGCTGTGTTTCTTTCTAAAATTTGCTCTATATTATGTGAAAATAAAATGCAATAATTTTTGTATGCCTCAAAGCATTTTTTAACAATTTAAATGATTATAGTATCGTTCTATAGTAGAAAATGTGAAAAACAAGCAAAAATAATAAGTGACCGTAGAGACATGAAAAATTAACATGATAGGAGGTGGTAGAGTAAGCCAAATACTATCAAAAACAAAAATAAACTAAACAAGATAAATGTAAATTAAAATACTAAAAATAAAACAAGAAAATAATAAAACAAAAGAAGTTAAGTTTTTCTTAGAGCAAAAGATGCTCAAAATTACCTCCTGAACATGGGAAAAAATATAAATCTTCTAAAAGAAAAATTTGGGCAGCTGAGGGTTAACAGATTTCCATTAGAATTGAGAATTGACAATTTAAACCATTTTTTTCGGCTTGAAAATCATCGTGAATTAGCCGCACAATAATTCCATAGTAAATTTCCAAAAGGGCAAAACCTTGTATGTGAACAAACAGTCTATCCCTTTGGTTTTAGTAATAGTTGACGTTAAGTGTAATCGTCATTGATGTTAACATACTATCTTTCCCTCGTATTCATCACAATCCGTTTATTTTAACCTTTTCGTTCAACGTCAAAGTTTATCGCTGTTTCTTTAAATATCGACACGATCACTAAGCAAAAGTAAAAATCTAAAATATATTGCGTTTCAAAATTTTACTCTATAAACCGGACCTTTCCAAAGTGTAAAAGTTCGCTGAACTGGTAACCCTGTCTTATGTTATGATCACTAAAGTGATATTGATGTACCGTAAACCGGGGTGACTTTGATAGGATTTCAATTTGTTTTTAGAATGTTTTCCAACAGCTGAAGTTTTTCTCAAGATTATTATTTTTAAAACATGTACTGGGGTAGACTACACAAAGTCCATGCACTATTTCGGAAAAAAAAGTTTTTTCGATAATGTTTAGGAAAATAGTTACGTTCAAAATTCTTAGTTCTAATTCCGGGGTGACTTTGATAGTCATAGTTTTTAATGTTAAAATCATATTTAAGATGTTCAAACTTTATTTGTACGCTAATTGTACCATCACTAAAGTAGCTGATATAGTTTTTAAGAAAAAAAAAATCAATGTTTATATTTAGTTAACTAAATGTATATGCTTTTTAGCAAAATACATATAAATTTTAGGTAAAATTGATAAAAAGTCGGAATTTTCCCTCAAATTTGTTAAAACTAGTTTTGTTTATAAAATTATCGATTTATATTGCGTTTTATACTGAATTCAAAGCACGAATCACAAGTTTTCACATTTTAACATGAAATTTGTTCAACTAAAATTGCCTATAAATTTGGAGATTTTTTTTAATTGTGTTTCAAAAACACATATTATTTATTATTTACAAACTTTTTTAACCTTCTCCTAGTGGAAAATTGTCCAAAGAATCCGAAAAAGCATTCCGTTTTCCGATTAAAAATCATGTTCGTTGATAAAATCATGACAATTTGAGAAGTTTAAAATAATGACTTTCATGAACATTTTCTTAACTATAGTTAACTAACTTTTTAAACTTGTCAAAATTTTATGAAAAGTTCTTCTTGAGGTACTTTGAACACTTCTCTACCACGGTCAGTATGTTTCTAAACCATTCCTTACGTATTTTAATTGTACTCTTCATTTTGCGGAAAAATCGCAAACCTATCAAAGTCACCCCGGCTATCAAAGTCACCCCGTTTTACGGTACTTTGTTGTTGCCGGATATCCCTTATTTGTTTATAAACAATGTCTGAATCCATCATCTGACCTTTCGTTGGATAGGTAGTTAAAAGACCTTTCCAACGAGTTTAAAAGTTCAAAGAACTGGCAACCCTGTCTCTAGTTATGACTACTTGAGTGATATTTATGTACTTTATTGTTGCCGTATCTCCCTAATTTGTTTGTAGGCAATGTCCGAATCCATGATCTGACCTTTTTTTTGAATAAGTAATCGATAGACCTTCTAAATGAGTCTGAATCTGGCAACCCTGTTTAACACTGGAACGCCCAACGCATGTCCAACTTACACGGACGCCCAAGCCTCCCAAAAAAGGTGGAACGGTAACTTCAACTCGCTGGTTCTCGGGCATTACTCAACCAATCGGGACGATTCTTGTTTCCAGTGATTTGTAAGAATGTCTATCCTAAAATGTTGCAGAACTTGATTTGATCAAATCTGTAATTTCTGCGACCGAAAACATCGTTCTACCTTTTTTTAAAACGACTGCCTCCGCGGAATTTTTGGCGAATTTTTTTTTACACGCAAAAAAAAAGTTGGAACGATTTTTTTGATCGCAAAAATAACAGATTTGATCGAATTAAGTTCTGCAAAGTTCTAGAATCATCTAAACATCCTAACAAATCACTGGAAAGAAGAATCATCTTGATTGGTTGAGTTATGCCCGAGAACCATTGAGTTGAAGTTACCGGTTAAATTTTTTTGAAGCCTTGGGCGTTGGAATGTTAAGAGGCAGTATTTGTAGATTTGCTCGGTTTGTACTAGAGGTCGTATCGAGGTGCTCAGATTAGGATGAAACTTTCAGCATTAGTTTGTCTATACATGAGATGAACTCATGCCAAATATGAACCCTCTACGACAAAGGGAAGTGGGGTAAAACGGGCATTGAAGTTTGAGGTCCAAAAAACATGAAAAATCTTAAAATTGCTCCCTTTTGCGTAAAACCTGGAGGGTACCCCTGGTACCGCCAGTGATTAGAACATAATTTTCTCAGTTACGCAGAAGACGCGAATTGCTGTGAGCCATAAGAATTTACCAACATTGTTTAATACCGTGAAATTTAATATATTCCATGAAATTTCTGTTCAGAAATCGGGTTTTAAATTTATATTTTTTCGAATCAAAAGAGCCGATTTCTTGCTTTCAACTATAAGTTTCTTGAACACAAGACAAAATGAAACCAATACGAATAAAACTCAAAAATATGTACAATTGTTCTTATTCTGCTAGCACAGATCACTTTTTTACATAACTATAACAAACATTTTTCCTAAAACTATCTCACAAAGCACAAACTCCACTTAAATTGGCCCCGGTTCAAGAAAATTTATTCAAAACTTTAACGAGATGAAAAGCACGCTTCATGCTAATTTAGGAGCTTTTTCCACCGCTCTGGAGCATAATTCCTTCTGGCTGTTTGCGCTTTCCCACCCAGCAGCGGTGGTGGTGATGATGACTGCCGTCCTCCCACCCACCACTTTCACACTATCACCCACACACACACATACACACACTCACACACACACACACACACAGAGAGAGAGAGAGAGCTCATTTTAACTATACACGCTGGCCGCGAGAACTTCCCGCGCAAGGGGTCAGTAAAATTATGCCCCGCAGCAAAAATGTCCCACCCTCCTCCGCCCCCCTGGTGAAACTTATTCGTACCCGTGCGCCCCGACTAATGATACTACCGCATGGTTTAGTTTCCACTTGCCTTTTTGGATCTCGTGCAATTTTCCCGCGGTGGGGTAGTAAATTTTCATCAAACCGCAAAGTAGAGTTATTACCACGCGACCCGGCTCCTCCTGGCAGGTTCCAACCAGCAGGGCAAAGTGACTCATGGACGCGGGAATTGGTTTTGTTTATCTGAGTTTTAAAACAAATAAATTGTAAATGTTTGGATAAAGTTTTGATATTACTACCAGCAAAATTATTTATAGCTTTGTTGTTTTTCAATTTTGAGTGTTGAATTTTGACAGAATTGAAAATTAAAAGCTGTTTGCCGTATTTCTGAAGTCTTGTCACCATATCTATTCATCCTTCTATCAGAGAAAAAAAAAACAAAAAAAATCTCAACAGCATGTTCGGATTCGTTTTCAGTCAGAGTGTGGGTATTCCAGAAAAATCAACAACTTGGTAGCATATTTTCATTTCTTGCTTCATCGCCCACGAAATCAACGATCCTTGGTTTGGGAAATCGAAAATAAAAATGAATCCATGTTGGTGAAAAGCGCTGCGAAAAAAACATGAGGAATAAAGAGAAAGCTATCAATCCTCCTAAAAGTAAAATTTGCTAGCATTTTCTATTAGCACGAATAATTGTGATATTTGTGTTTGATTAGATTAGATTAGATTAGATTAGACTAGATCGGATTAGGTCTGACTATTTCTTTTAAATGAATAATGTTCAAACCAAAGCATTACAAAAAATATAAAACGACTCCAACAAGGCGACAAAAACAATGTCAGATCTGTTGGTGACCTTTTCTTTCCTGAGGAGCACCCCAATCTTTATCCCCTCGAGTAGCCCAAAATATAAAAATAAAGCAAATCTAAACGAAGACATGATAGCCGCCGCCATCACCGTTCGCCCGACAAACAGCGGAAATCTGAATCACAAATCATTTTCCGCTGAGTTGCTGCTGCTGTTGCGACAGGATCATTACCCTTGCTCTTCCTCTTCCTCTTATTCCGCAGAAATGTCCTATTGGGGGACCAACTTTGGGTTGGTTTCAGTTACGGAGTTTTAGCTCTTCCCTCCCACTTTTTGATTGATGCTTTTGTCCGGTTGTTGACGGTTGTTTGGTTTCTGGTGTTGGTGGTAAGAAAAAGGGTACTTTCCGGAACTGGTCCGGACGGAAGTTGGTGATGCGAATAATACATTGTTTCTTGCTGTTTGTGATTTTGTAAGGTTATGTTGTCGGAGTTTGAATATCGAGAAAAGAGATATATCCGGAATAAAATTGTTTATTGTTGGAAACAGAAAGAGTTTATCCGAGTTAAATACAAAAATTCTAGAATACAAAAATACTAAATTACAAAAATGCTGAATTACAAAAAAACCTAAAATACTAAAATACTAAAATACTAAAATACTAAAATACTAAAATACTAAAATACTAAAATACTAAAATACTAAAATACTAAAATACTAAAATACTAAAATACTAAAATACTAAAATACTAAAATACTGAAATACTGAAATACTAAAATACTGAAAAACTAAAATACTAGAATACTAAAATTAAAATACTAAATTACTTATTTTTTCTGCATAGTCCTTATCAAACCTTAAACTTTGCCGAAGACACCAAATCGATCAGAATAATCTTTCTTAAGTTACAGATTTTCAAGTATTTACGTAACATTTTTGTATGGACAGCTACCAAAATTGTATGGAGCTTTGTAAGGGTGAGCCAATGACACAGAATGGCCTCTTTGGTCAAGGGGGGAATGACCCCACAAATTTGGAACCAAATGAAATAATATAAATAAAATATATTTCCGGTTTGTTGGAGAATTGTTCTCTGATTGTATTAAAAGTGTTATTAAGTTTGTTAAAAACTGTAAGTTCATGTCATGGTTGACTCAAAGTTTGAACGACAGGTTCAAGAATTTAAGTACAAAGATCATAACTTGATGCTTGATGCCGATTAATCGTGATTTGCTTGGCCTAATCTGCTAGTCAGTGACAGTCACGCGAGAATATGCTCTGAGAGGAGTGAAGCTAACAAAATACTAGCCTGGCACTTTGATTATTCAATTTATTTTGAATGTACTTTTTATTTGCTCTTACCCGAGCAGACGGAAATAACTTGGGAAGGTTAGTTTTTGATATTGTGAGAAGATCGAAATATGTTATTGGGATGATCGGATTAGTTGTTAAAATAACAAAAATCAATAACAAAGATTTGTTCGAAGAATAACTTAAACTGTTATTATGTTGTTATTGCAATAACAAACCAATAACACAGAAGGAATTATGTAGGAATAACAAGATTTGTTATTTTGTGCGGAGAGGTGGAGCAGCATAATAACAAAAAATGTTATTGAACTGAAAAAAGTTATTGTTTTGGTTTATTTGTAATTTGCAAATAAACCTGCAGTTGCCATAACTCCTCTGTACTAGTCAGGGCTGCAGAGTCGGGTACCTCCAAGCGACTTTGAATCCATATTTTGAAGACAACTCCGACTCTGCATGCAGGATATGACGTCAACGACGACTTCAGCTATTCAAAAATACCAGACTTCACAGATTCCGACTCCAAGTAAAAGTTGCTGAAAATTTGCTGAATCCGATGCAGTCTCCGAGGTCTCACTCCAGCTCGAACTTCAACGTCAGCTCCGACTTCCTGGCTCTGCGAAAATAATAACAGTTTTTGTTATTAACACTTCAAAAATTCTCAATAAATAAATCAATTCCGTTAGGGAATATAACAAAATTTAAAAAAAAAATGAAGTCTCAAAAGTTAATTTTATCGGATTAATTTTAGCTTAAACCCCATTTCATGGTGAAATAAATGACCCCGATGAAATTGGTCAAAATTATTTCATATTTCTAGCAAATTTTAGTAAAATCCCTTAGGGGGTATATCAAATAATTAAAAAAAATCAACTTCCAAAATTTCAACTTTTTAGAATAATTTTAGCTTAAGGACCCCATTTCATGGCCAAAATAATGATCCCGACGAAATTGGTAAAATTATCTCATAGTTCTAGCCAATATAAGCATAGTCCTTTAGGGGGTATGTCAAATAATTAAAAAAAAAATAAACTTTCAAATTTTCAACTTTTAAGAATAAGCTCTAGCTTTCATGGTCAAAATAATGACCCCGACGAAATTAGACAAAATTATCCCAAAGATCTAAACATATTTAACAAAAGAAAAAATAATAACAGATTGTGTTATGGGCACATAAAAACTTTTCCATTTGTGCGATTTATGGTAATTTTATTTCTAAGTCAGTATACCGAACGAATAACAAATTTTGTTAATAGAAGAGTTTTTGAAATGTATAACATTTCCTCTTATTAGCGTGTTATTAAACATTTTCAATATAATATCACTTCAATAACAAATTTTGTTATTTTATCAGAAACTGTTATTATTTTTTCTTCTTGAAGTTGAACTTCAGGATAAAATAATAACACTTTTTGTTATTTTAACAGGATTTGTTATTGAAATATTATTAATTTTGTTATTACCGTCTGCCCGGGTAGTTTTTTCGACCTTATTTCAGCATCCACTCAATCATTTATGTCGAATAAATCTACCCGTCCCAAAATCCCGTCTTTTTTCGAACATCCAAACATAACCAACCACTGATTCGGCACCATCTTCTTCTGAATTGAATCGCGCGCAAAATGCGATTTGATTTGTAGCCCCAAACAGGTATGCAACTGAGGGTGGGTGGTAAAGTTAGAACGAGGGGGGTGGTGAGAAACATTTGCTCAAGTTCAATACTGTTCGGTAAGCACCTGTAGCCACGGTGTGTGGTTCGTACCGAAGGTATTCTAGTGAAATGTACAAACGATGCACCTTACTCACCGTCACCCGCTGAAGGATGATTTATTCCGATTGAGCGGAACGAACAACCGTTTCGAATGCATTCGATGGCACATCCCTTCTGGATGTTCCGTTGTCTGAAGTGGTTGGAAAAGTTAAGGAAAAGCAGTGGTCTATGCAAATAACGGAAAGCAAATGGATGTGGGGAATTTAAAGTGCAAACAAGTTGGAAGCTTCTTTGTGTGATTTTGCGAGAAATGATTCAAATTTTCTGCTTTTCTGAAACTGAATGAAAATCAATCTTTGTAAATGTTTGAGAGTAGAGACCAACCAGCCTGCAGTAACGCCCAGCTTTATTGACCGATAAATACCATTTTTCCCCCGAGGGCACCAGCGCTCAACTTCGTGCAGGCCACAGTTTGTCACACCAACTGGCTGAAGCAGCTGGCATGTTCGTGACCCAAGAGCTCAAGGGGCCAAACTTGGCATATAACTAGACCTAGCCATTTTCAACCCGTACACCTTACAGCACGGCGAAATATGTTTACATTTTGCTGCGAGCTGAAGCGTGCTCCGCCCTGGTGCTGCTGGCGACAACTTTTGGGAAAAATAACAACCAGCTACTGTTGCGTGAGCGGCAATCGGCATTGTGTCCCGTGCAGGGTTCCGTTTTCCAAACGCCCACGAGAGAAAACTCCCTTCCAAGCCGTCTGGAGGCTCAGGCTAACGAGGACGTAAAGGTTAGGCGCACCCATGAAAATGAAAAATCGATGGATGGCAGTAATGGTGATTTTTGGTTGATAAATAAAAAAGCATTTTTTGCTCATAGTAAACAGTAACAGTAAGAAGTGATAATTTCGCACATTAATATTTGGGGTAATTTAATTTAAGGACGCCTTTTTGTACAGCTATCAAAAAACTAGACTATAGACCTTCGCAGATCCATAGAGTTGATTTCAATTTTGAGATATTTAACAAAAAAAACCGTTTAGGTCCACGCAATGTTGGGACGTGTCACAAGTTAGCATAAAATAGTAATTTTATTTTAAATATCTAAAATTCTCCAATTTTTTTAGTTTTTAATGTATTTTTGTATTTTTGTACAGTCCAGACTCGATTATTGAAGGGTCTCGGTAAAATTTCACTTCAGATAATCAAAATTTCCGATAATCGAATCACAAATAAATGTTTTTTCGTTGTCTTATTTTTTTATTGTTGGCCCATTAAGTACTTTTTTGCAATTCCGTCGTGAAACTACTCACTTTTCCTGTAATTCTTGAACGACGAAATAGCCTACTTTGCTGTACCAAAAATAACAGAATCGAATAGCAACATTTTTCAAAATAAATGCTGAAAAGTACTACTTTTCAGCACTCAAATGGGTGCTGAAAAGTTGAACTTTTCAGCACTTGTTACGAAAAGTAACACTTTTCAACATTTTTTTGATTTAAACGATTTATTGACAAAATACATGAAAATTTGACATAAAGTTTCACTCAGTGTGTGTTTTTTGGAATTGCAAAAAATGTTGTATGGAACTCGTTGCAAAATTTGATTTTTCCAGCACTCTTCGTATTTATCCAACTCGGTGAACCTCGTTGGATAAATGTACGATGATTTTAATCTAAGATGGCGGCTAAAATGACGGTGATTAGTTATTGAAAAAATGCATTTTCTATTTTTATAGGCAATCACCGGAGAATTCGAATTTAATGATAAAAGTAGAGGTGGTTAATACCGCTCTTTTTAGGAGCCGCTCATTTTCGTTTGTTCATTAAAAAGAGCCGCTCTTTTGAACGGCTCCTTCTTGTTTTTGTTTTTTGAAAATATGCATGAACAGGATTTTTTCAAATGGTGTGATTTTCAAAGCTATTTCGCATTGGAATGATATAAATTATTTGAAAAATTAAACTAAAAACGAGAAGATGTCGGTCTCTATGGCAACATTTCTACTCGAGCCCAAACGTTCGAATAATTGAATGGCATCCAAACTTTAATCTAGGATTAGCATTAGCATTAGCATTAGCAATAAAGGTCGCACAATTCCGGATGACTGCACAACGCTTATCTTGCTGTTTAACTGTAATTAAACGTATGATAGCACTAGACTCTCATCCGGTTACAATATTCCAACACGGGAGATACCATGTTTTCCTCTATAGATGAGCGTGTAATACTATCCAGTAATATAAGGGGCTCCTGGCCGGTACCTTGCTAACCTCGGGGATTGGAAGGTATGTTAGTAAACATCTATCTAGAATGCGCAGAGATCTCTACGTCACCTAGTGGTATAGATGTGACATGCATGACTTGAACATGAACACGAACATAGCACAAAGAGAACACCACAAAAATCCACCTTCCCATCACCACTGCTTGCACGATACTCATCCAAACTTTAATCTAGGATTTTGGATAAATTGCTATTAATGGAGCACTTCCATTCCAGCAGTTTTTGCTTTTTTCTACAATGTATTCGTTATGGGAGAACTGTCTTTTCTACCACTCGAATCGGGTCCTCCATTTCAAAATTGCGTTTATTTCTGCCAAAATTGAACTAATGCTGATATTTTATTTAGAGAAAATATTCTGTTAACTCTTTTCGACATTCTGATTTTATGGATAAAGTTTATAAACGCTGAAATTTATTCGGGCAAGAAGATTTTTTTTTACGAAATCTTTCAGCTACTTTGTAGATGTTTGGTAATAATTTACAAGTTAAGCAAATTGAAATGCTTCAATTTTTATTCGGTTAAAACTTTAATGTACAGTCAGTACACTAATAAGTTCCTTCACTTTGTTTAGGCAATCTTTACATATGAAATTTAAAAAAATGGAAACTGATAATATGAGCTTGAAAACTATTAAGTTGTTTTTGGATATTACCATCAATTGCTATTGAGAGTCTTTCAATATTTATTGATGAGAAAGTACACCAAGAGACAATGCTGGGATTATTTTTTTAACTAGCATTGAAATATTTGAAATTGTATCTTAAATTCACAATAACAAATTAAACACCACAATTTGTTAGAAACTTAATAAAATATATTTATACAAGTTTAAAAATAAGTCCATCGTGGAACGTTTCTTTTAAAAGACCGGATGTTTAAAAAAGAACCGCGGTTCTTTTTTGTGAGCCATGGTTCGATCGCTCTTTTTGATGATCCGGCTCTTTGAGCGAGCCGCTCTTTTTTTGCCCACCTCTACAATACTCTCTACTTTTGGCAAACAGCAAATTGGTTCCACGTTGACAGTTCAAAATTGAAGCCGTTTTGCGAACCACTGTTCAGCACCCAGGGCATACTGAACCCGAATCCCAAATATGAGCCTGATTAGACGTAACAGGAGCTGGCGCCAATTATGTTGAAAATAAACCTTTAGTGGTGAAAAAGCCTCAAAAATTTATATTTTAAAAACAAATCTTTTTTTATTGGTTAAATTTATTTAAAACTCGGATTCGGGTTCAGTATACCCACCGGAACAAACCGCTGAATGCCCGCCAAAAAGTCATTTTTGTTACACTTTAATAAATACGCTTTTGGGTTATTGCAGAATTCCCATGAAATGGCATGTCTCTAAGGACATGATTTCCGCAAATCTAAGTGGGGTCGGGGCCACATTTTTTCGACTGCCTGTGATTAGGCGGAGAACCATTTCTTTAAAAAAATATAATCAAAACTAACATTTTAAAATTTTTGAAAATTCAATAGACAACCCTTGCAAAAGTTAATCTTGAATTCAAAATTAAGAATTACTTTTCAACTAATGATTAAAACAAAAAGGGCATGTGAATAAACGAAAATTTGTATCATGAGAAGGAAGCTTCCGATCGATTTGGTGTCTTCGGCATAGTTGTGATTACCGTAGCCAAAGTTGATTAGAACTTTTATTTCAAAAAATCTATTCTTTACTTCACTTTCCAGCACTCAAAGTTGAATATCCAAAATACGTAGTTTAAATTGTTTAAAATTTTATTACTTTTGCTTTTGGGCTTCTTCATTAATTTTTAAATTATTCCCGACATTTCCACCATGTTGACACCATTCATGTCTCCAAAACCAGATGAATCCTTAACCAGGGTTGAAAATCTTTAGAAACAGCATCCACCATCCCAGTGATGGAAATAAGGACACGCGAACGACTGAATACCGATCCGTTTCTTTGTCAGTCAGTTCTCGTGACGCGCGCGATTTCTACGATTCTGGAATTCGATGAGCGAGGAAATTCGTACGAAGAAGGAGGGGAAGCCGTTTTTCGTCTTTCGTGTCGTTTGCATGAATTCAAAATGAAAATTATTCCGTGTCGGGAAATTGAATCTGCCGTCTACCCTTGGGGGGTCTCGATGGGAAGAAGGTTGTTGGATGAAGTTTTGTAAGATGGATGGAGCTGAATGTGAAAAATGACGGAAGTGAGCGCTGCACTTGGAATTGGAAATGGGACCTTGTCAGCATCCAGTTGGCTGCAGTTTGGATCTTTTTGTGTGTTATGGGGCTGTTGAAAGTGGTTGATCCAAGCTGGAATGTTTCGTGGCAATTACGGAACAGATGAGCGAATGTTTAGGAAATGCATGGTTGCTTGGTAATACTTTTGTCATTCCTTTCAAAAATCGAAACAAGAATGCTAAAAAATACTTTTTCTTTCAATAAAATCCCAAGACAATATGAAGGAAAATCATGATGATTTTACTTAATTTAAATAAAACTTAACCCAACATTCATTGCAATCAAATCCAAAGCCGGAACCTTCCTGAAAACGATATTACTTTCATCTTTTCAAACCAACACCAGTGTATGTTTCCGACGAAATTAAAGAAAATTGGTGCAAAAATCGCCCCAAAAAAACGACACCACCAAGTCAGTTTCGTGGAAAGCAACTCGGGGTCGACAAATTAATTTGTATTTAATTATGCACGACACCAGTGGATGGCCCCAGCGATGCTCATTAATGAAATCGTACCTTTTTTCCAACGAAAGAGAAGAAAAAAAAACAGACCAGGACAGATTAAAACACGTTGCCTGATGCAATTTATCCGAAAGCGCCACGTTCTCTCGCACCGGCAATTTTTGAGGGTGGTAAATTTTTCATTACTCAAAGTGTGTAAAATGGAATACATCTGGCTTAATTGGCACGGTTATTTGAGGAGTGGTGCTCATTGCGATGGTTGTTTAACACCTTGTAAAAAAGGGCAAATTATGACGATCCAGGAAGTCAAGTGCTTTGAACTGTTTGTTATTTTGTTATATATTTTTTTATTTTCCATGATTTCATGAAAAAAGTAAGTTTGATTTCATTTTATGGTAAATTTAATGTGAATTTCAAATCTGCAATAACTCTTAATTTGACCTCCTAGACCCACCTTCATGTATAGGTAACTCTCTACCAAATCACACGAAATCGGGAAAAGTTGCCCCGATCTCTCTTCGATTTGCGTGAAACTTTGTCCTAAGAGGTAACTTTTGTCCCTGATCACGAATCCAAGGTCCGTTTTTTGATATCTCGTGACAGAATGGCGGTACGACCCCTTTCATTTTTAACATGCGAAAAAAGAGAAGTTTCTCAATAATTTGCAGCCTGAAAAGGAGACGAGATGAAAATTTGGTGGTAGTGCGTCCATCCCGGGAATTCCCGGGACAAAAATCCTTAAATTTTTTTTAAACCGGGAATTCCCGAATCCCGGGATTTTTCATATTTTGTCCCGGGAATTCCCGAAATTGAAAAAAAAATCATTTTTTGGTCTGAAAACTCAGATTTGGTTATGGAAATAAATGAACAGTTGAATACTTAGTAATCGATAAAAATTTTAAAGCAATAACAAATTTGTATTTGGCATATATCAATATTTATTTAAGGGAAAATTATTAAAATTTTAGTTTACGGATCCGCAAAATGCCTAGCGCTTTGAATATTTTCCATTGAATTTTATTTATTTTTTAAATATTTACGTTTAATGATGATTTTAAACTTGAAAAAAAAACATATTTAATTATTTTTCATCAGACATCGGCATCTGGAGCAAATTGGGACAATAGTAACGAATTAAGACAGCATAATGTTCAGATATTTTCTTAATTAACAAAACAATTAGTGCACCAATTCTCAAATTTATTGCTCAAAAATATCCTGTACCGTTTCAGACTGCAGTCCCGATTTCCCCCAGTTGGCGGTAATGACTTAAAGATAGTTTGTAAAATATGTTTTATATATAACACGAAATTCTTAACTTTTCAAAAAATTTACATTCAACGGTTTCATTCTATCTGTTTTCGTTTTTTGTTTTTTTTTTACAGTTTCAATGCTTCAATAGCTTTTGTAGTCATTTCATATAAAAATATAAAAGAAATATGTTTATAAGAATTGTATGATTATAAACATGAAATAATTTGAATCACATTGGATTAGAAATTAAGATTCATTAAAAATCCGAAGCATAACAAAGAACAAAAAACAACAATTTTTAATATTTTTAAACTTACTAAAAACTGCTGTTCTTGTTCAGATTGAAGTAAAGATTATCACCAATGAACAGTATTGAGCTAATTCTATGATTGTAAGCTTGAAAAACATAACAAATTTAATGAACACATAGATTTTTTGACTGTTTAAAAAATTTCCCGGGATCCCGGGAATTCCCGGGATTTGAAAAATATTTTTCCCGTTTCCCGGGAAATTCAAAACCCGGGAAAATTGAACGCCCTATTTGGTGGCAAAGGGACTTTTATGTAAAATTGAACGCCCGATTTGATGGCGTTCTCAAAATTCCGATAAAGGTGTTTTTCATCGAAAAAATCACATTTTTTAAACTCTGCTATTTTCCGTTACTCAACTGTAATTTTCTTTTGAACGTGTCATTTTAAGGGAAATTTAGTGTACTTTTCAAATCTACATTAACCCAGAACTTCCAGAAGGGTAATTTTTTCGTTTAGGACAATTTTTTTCATTTTGAAATTTCGTGTTTTTCTAACTTTGCAGGGTTATTTTGTAGAGTATAACAATGTTCTACAATGTTGTAGAGCAAACAATTACAAAAAAATGTGCATTACACACAAAAGGGTTAGCTAATAAACATCACGAGTTATCGCGATTTCACAAAAAAAAAGTTTCTTTTTGAGCAATTCCAGCTCAAATCAGGAATTTATCTATTACTTTTGTACCCGACCCTCTCCGATTTCGATGAAACTTTTTAGATATGGTATCCTAGGCCTATATAAGAAATTTTTGTGTATATGGAGCCAATTGTACTCGAAAATGTCATTTGAGAAGGGCGTAAGTAATATAAATATTTTTTATCTTGTAATTTAAAAATTACTGTAACTCAAAGCCGTTGCATCGTATCAAAAAGTGGTTAAAGACATACTTGTAGGAAATTGAACGAGCTTTCTGAAAAAAACACACTGGAAGAAAAATACACGCCATTTCCATTAGATTTTTCAATTTTTAAGTTTAAAAGTTAAATTTTAAGGTGATGTTACGATTTTTTTTCGTTCAAAATTTTTGAAGAAATAGCCTGAAATGTAACAAAAAGACTCACGAAAAATGCAGGATGGTATGTCTCTCCTAAAAAAAAAACAAAAATCATTAACTAAAACTGTTTTTTTGAAAAGTGGTCTAAACTTCAAAATTTTCAAAATCCGATATTGGGAATCCGTTCCTCAAACAATTTTACATAAATGTCTCCATATTGACCATTGTCTAATGTCCAGTCCTTGTAAAGATACAGCGTTTAAAAAAAAAATATTGAAAAAATAGTTTTTTTTATGGTTTTTAGCTATTTCTAAATGACAGACTCAGTCTCAGTCATATTTTTACCAGAAAGCTCGTCCAATTCCAATGTACAATGGTCATATCTGTAAGCCCATACATCCAATTCAAATGCTGTTAAAAGCAAACTTATAGGAAATTGGACGAGCTTTCCGGTAAAAATATTTTCGAGACTGAAAAATCAAGTCTGTCATTTAGAAATTGCTAAAAACCATAAAAAAACTATTTTTTCAATATTTTTATTTTTAAAACCGCTGTATCTTTACAAGGACTGGACATTAGACAATGGTCAATGTCGAGACTTTAATGCAAAATTGTCTGAGGAATCGATTCCCAATATCGGTTTTTGAAAATTTTGACGTTTAGACCACTTTTCAAAAAAAAAACAGTTTTAGTAAATGATTTTGTATTTTTTAGGATGGACATACCATCCTGCATTTTTTGTGAGTCTTTTTTTTACATTTTAGGTTATTTCCTCAAAAATTTTGAACGAAAAAAATCGTAACATCACCTTCAACTTTAACTTTTAAACTTAAAAATTGAAAAACCTCATAGAAGTGGCGTGTATTTTTGTTTCAGTGTATTTTTTTCAGATAACCCGTCCAATTTCCTACAAGTTTGTCTTTGACCACTTTTGATGCGATGCAACGGCTTTGAGTTACAGTAGTTTTTAAACTTCAAGATACAAAAATATTTAAATTACTTACGCCCTTCTCAAATGTCATTTTCGAGTACAATAGAGGAGAAAATCGTGCGTCAGAAATGAACTCAAATCACTCAAAGTTCATTTTGTGAGTGACTTTAACATTTTGGCCTAGTTTGACAGCTACCTCGTTCCCAGGTTTTCTGTGGGAGAGAAAAGGAGGCGAATACTTTATGAAAATCATACCTGTCAAAATTCCTAGCCTCAAAATTTTGTTGCGAGTTGCTGTTCTCCTCTATTGGCTCCACATACACAAAAATTTCTTATATAGGCCTAGGATAACATGTCTAAAAGTTTCATCGAAAAAATCCTGATTTGAGCTGGAATTGCTCTTTTGCGAAATTTTGCTGGTCGGTGTAGTCATATTTAGCATGTTTGGACCTGTTTAAAAATATTTTGAACTTTTTATGGAATTTCAATGTACAAAAAAACTTTTTTTTTCTCGCAAAATTAAATTAATACTAAGAAATTTGGAAAACTTATGATTTCAAACCAACACAATACAGATGTGTAATGCATTTTAAAAACACTTTTTTCATTCAAATGTTTAAACCCGTACCAGTTATTTCCATTTTTTACCTTTTTTTATTTTTTGCTCCTCACTCGACTTTGGTCAGAGTCGAGGGACATAAAATTTAAAAAATATTTGCAACGGCCTAATTTGAAAAAAAAATCTTGGAAAATTTAAGTATTTTACTCTAAATTTTTTAACACAGTTTTAAAATCCTGTACAAATTGCATCACTTTGGGAAAAATAACTTTGATTTCTAGAAATAGGTTATATTATGTCAAAAGTGATGGGACTTATAATTTTGAATTTAGAACAAAAAAAAAATCTTGCGAAGAGCTTCCAAATTAAAATGGAAATTGGATTTGTTTACTAAACTAAAGCTTTTCATCAGTATTCAAATATTTTGGAAACTAGTTTTTGCTATACAATTGGAATAGTGTATAATATATTTTAATACCTTTTTTTATCAGCTAATTTAAATTTAAACATCCAAACAGAAGTGTTTTAAAAATTCACCTCATTAAATTGAAAACAAACTTTCAATAAATGTTTATGCTAATCAGTTTTGATAAGGACAGTCTTAATTAAATCTTTACTTGGCATTTGCACTGTTTTTGAATCCAGCAAAAAATAATCAATTGTAGTACATAAATGCTCTCAAGCCTCAACCAAAATAATAATCTACACAGAAAAAAGCCCTCACTGGTGGGGATGGTCCCGGTCATTATTCAAGTCGAGTGTGAATGCCACCAGCAGCAGCTTGTGGAAGCATCTGTTTTTCGGACACGTTCCACCCCATAAAGCAGGTTCAATGGCGAGAGATGGGCCTGGTCAGAGCAAACAAAAAAAAATCGCAAGAAATGTGCCAATGGTGGCAGGCAGCCGACAGTTGACACGTGCCGGGCATCAATCTCGGATTTTAGTGTCAAGATGTCGCCGTTGGAGTCTGGTCAAGATTGATCTCCTGAAACGGTGTCCGATCGATTGGGGGCAGAGCTTTTCTATTCTTTTGAGCTGGCAATTCGATAAGTTTGGCATCACAGAATACTCTAATGAAGAGCAAGGACGTTCTAATCAAACCTCTTAAGCAAAAATCAAACCATCCACATTAACGACCCCCGGGTCTTTTGTGGTCTCTATTGCAAGTTTCTGCTCGAACCTAGGAGTCCGAAGGCTTGAATGGGGAGAGAAACCAAACCTCTTTTACTCCAAGGAACCTTCCACCCCAGTGTTTGAACTGACGTGATTGTGAGTCCAACCGCCGCCAGCGATTCCACCGGAGTAGGCCTGGTTTGGTGTGTTGTTTGTACTTATGGCATGGAGACAACTCCTACACCTGGAATGATTTAACGGCCTAACAACCAAGGCCGGGACCGACATTTTACTTCCTCATCCGATGGAAGGTTGCAGCAGATGGGAATCGAACCCAGAATCATCCGCTTACAAAGCGGACAGCGTAACCATTCGGCCACGCACTGCCACTTAAGCATAAAACACAAATTTACCCAGCACAAATGAAACGCTCTCACCAGCCATCCAAATTAATATTCCACGTCCAGCTAATTACCATACGACGACGACGTCGGTCAGCCAGCCAACATCGTTTGGCAATTGGCACGCTATACTATCAATGGCAACTCCGTCGAGGGAAACCCTGATGTAATCCAAACCAGATCCAGACCACATATTGACACAGCAAATTGAAATTCCGCCCGTGCTGTTGTCGTCGTGCTCGTGGATGGTTGCCGACAATCAGGCGCTATCACTGTACAAAATTTTTAAGCGCCCGGAGGAGTCCGCCAAAAATGCAGCAGGAAATCGGGCATTGGTTATTTAAAACCGTTGATAGCAAATCAGTTTCTGCTACAACGCAACAGATCGCGCTAGTTTTCACTCTGATTATAATTTTCTCTTTAATTTCTGTTCCACAGGTACGCTTGTCTGTGGTTCTTGGTTACATGTTTGGCTAACCGGAGCGAGGTATTTTCACCTCGAGGGAATTTCTTATCATTCCTGAAATCGTCACGGTCTTCAATGACTGCGCTGCTGCTGATGCAACGAAATGGTCCACGGTTCCGTCACAGGCATGGCTGGGATGAATCCGCAGACAAACCGTCAGACAAACGGCTGTGGTTGACGGTTGAAAATGCCATGAGAATGAATCGTCCTGGAGCCCGTCAGTATGATGTAGCGTACGCTGGATGTCTATACGAAGTTATATGAGGTTTGGCGAACTTATTTTCGTTGTCCCTGATGGTTGTTCTAAGAGAACTGTGTCTCAAAATCATTATTAATACTTTTCTAAAAAAACTTGTAGAAGAAATTCTGTCAACATATTACCAGGGAAGCATAATCTATTTCTTCAAACGAAAATGTAATTACAATACACCAGTGTTTCTCAACAGTTGAGGAATACCCTGGGGGGGGGGGAATCAACTCTCGTGTTCGGGAACATTGATTTTCAGAGCACTTTTGCAAAAAAACTGTTTCAGTTAATAATATTTTCTAAGGTGAGTTGCTCCATCCTTCATTTGTCGTGAGTCTTTTTGTATTCAGCAATTCCCCACGAAAACAGCATGATTCAAAAAAAAAGTTCTCTGAACGGGCTCAAAATTTTTCTGGGGGATCCTTGGCCGAAATAATTACACCCGTATTTTTTTGATTGGCCATTAGGGTGACCTACGCCGTGTTAGGGTGGTTCGAAAAATGGCAATTTTCGTCGATTTTCGCAAAAAACACTTTTTTGAAAAATCATATCTCCGCGCCATTTCATCCGATTTTAGCTGTCCTAGACGCAAAAAGAAAGGTGATTAGTTTGGCTATTTGGGAAAAATAGTAAGAAGTTTCAAAATTTTCGTTATTAAAAGACAACTGTTCACCTTCGATGCTCGTTCGAGAGCGGACAGGAACCGGCCACGGAAAACGGGGACCGGCAAGAACAGATCGCAACGGATCGAAATAAAACAGAACGCGCGGACTAGAAGTCAGGACACATGACCGAGTCGTCGGGTGGTCAGAGCCGAAAGAGGCAGATTTATTAGTCCAAATTTAATAGCTAGCCTAGAGAGGAGATTAAGATCTCGCTCTCTTATCAATTCTCTCGCTGATAAGGTCACACAAATATTGTTACACTACACAGATCGATCAAGAGAGAAAGTACATAGAACACTGAACACAAATTTATCTAGACTACATTTACTTTAGGTTGTTCCACAATAAACATGCTCCCCCCATTGAAATCCACGAATTTCAATCTTCTTGTTCTTCCTGATCGTTGCTGCCGTCGTCTGCAGCCTCAGCTTCGGGTTGTTCAGCGTCGTTGTCCTCGATCGGCAACAGGCACAGCTTCGCGATCGCCCGTCGAATCACCTTCTTGCCAGCTCGTACGTCAGCCACCCGCACTAGGCCGTCAGGGCCCGGGATGACGTTCTCGATTCGCCCTAGCTTCCACTGCATCGTCGGCACGTTGTCCTCTCGGATGATCACTAGCTGCCCAGGCTTGATCTCGTACCGCTTGTGCCACTTGTTTCGGTTCTGCAAGGTTGTGAGGTAGTCCTGGTGCCAGCGAGCCCAAAAGTGCTGCACCATGTGCGTCTGCCGCTGCCAACGCGACAGGGTCGTCTCTTTGCGGTCCGACAGGTCTGGTTCGGCGATGTCGGTCAACGGTCGTCCCACCAGGAAGTGACCAGGCGTGAGAGGTGTGGCATCGGTTGGGTCCTCCGACATCGGGCTGATCGGTCTCGAGTTCAGCACAGCCTCGATGCGAGCGAGAACGGTCGTGAACTCCTCGAAGTTCATGTTGGCTGTCCCGGTGATCCGCTTGAGGTGGTACTTGGCAGAGCGCACGCCGGCCTCCCAGAGTCCTCCGAAGTGCGGAGCATTGGGAGGGATCATGCGCCAGTCGATCGAAGTCTTGGTGCAGAAGTCGTCCAGCTTGCCCTTGAGTTGCTGGGACCGAAACAGCTCGTACAGATCCCTCAACTTGTTCTTGCTGCCGACGAAATTAAGACCGTTATCGGAAAAAAGCTTGACCGGTTTACCTCTCCTCGAGACGAAACGTTGCAGGGCGGCGATGAACGCATCGGCCGTCAGGTCTCCCACAAGCTCCAGATGTATGGCACGTGTAGCGAAGCAGAGGAAGACCGCCACGTACGCCTTGTAGGTGACCGTCGAACGCTTGTTGTGCTGGCGGATGTACATCGGGCCAGCGAAGTCCACACCAGCGTTGAGGAACGGGCACACACCTTCGAGACGGGACTTCGGCAGGTCGCCCATCATCTGCTGCATAGCCACCGGCTTCGCCTTGAAGCAAGTGACGCACCGTCGAATGATCTTACGCACCGTACTGCGCCCGTGCTGCACCCAGAATCGTCGCCGTAACGCGCTCAGCAGCAGTTGCTGCGGGGCGTGCAGAAATTCCTCGTGGTAGGACCGTACCACGGCGTCGGTGAACGGGTGCTTCGACGGCAAGACCATGGGGTGTTTCTGACCCACGGTGAGGTTGGAGTGACGGAGCCGTCCGCCTACTCGCAGCACGTTGAACTTAGAACGGTCTGGGAACACACAGAGGGTGATTAGTTTACTTCTACTGTGAATTACCTTTCCGGACTCCAGCTGTTGAAAGTCGTCGGGGAACGCCTCTCGTTGAGCAATGCTCGTCAGCGCCGCCGTCGCTCGGTTGAGTTCTGCGATGGTCAGATGTCCGCTCCGACGCTCTCGTTGATCGTCCTTCCGGATGCAGTCGATGAACCGCAGCATCGTCGCCATCGTTCGCTGCATTCTCCGGAAGCTGCTCTCGATCTCGAACAGGTTGAACATAGCAGGAGGATCAGTGACTGGGAGGCTTACTGTTGGGTTTCGCGTTTCCGGGAGTTGCTCTACAGGTATGGTGGGTGGTTGGGATGGCCAGAGGGGCTCGTTCTGGTCCAAATACGTCTCGTCCTGCCACCAGATCGGACACTCTCGGATTTCGGTCGGCAGTAAGCCGCGAGAGAGTACATCAGCGGGGTTCTCGTGCGAGCTGACGTACTTCCATTCAAAGTTCTTGGTCAGTTCTTGGATCTGAATGACTCGGTTGCTGACGTAGGTGTCGAGTCTGCCTGGGTCGGTCCGGATCCAGGAAAGCGCCACGGTGGAATCCATCCAACAAACTATTCTAGTAAAGGGAATGCTCAATATGTGCGTTAGGTTAGAGATTAGTCGTGCAAGTACAAGCCCGCCATCAAGTTCTAGGCGCGGAATGGTCTGTTTTGCGTTTTTGCTGGGTGCGATTCGAGACTTTGAGGTGAGCAATCTGACTGTGCTGTACTCCCTGCTGTACACGCACCGAGCGTAGACAGATGCTCCGTATCCCAACATCGATGCATCGCTGAAGCCATGCAGTTCTATCTGGAGCGGATTTGGGTGTGGGATTACGTTTCTAGGAATTTCAATTTCACCCATCTCGGCGATCTGGTTGCGGAAGGTATCCCACTCCTCGGTGTCTGGTAAGACATCGTCCCACTCGACCTCAACTTCCCACAGCTTCTGCATCATCACCTTCGCCTTGAAGATGACAGGACCCAGCAGTCCGATCGGGTCGTACAGTTTCGCGATGTCAGAGTACTGGGATCGCTTCGTCGGTGGCCCAGTGTTGAAGCGAATCTCGTGCAGCTTGGTGAGGAACTTGTCGCTGCTGGGTTGCCAAGTTAACCCCAACGTTCGCGTGGTCTTCTGGTCCTTGAAGAACGCGTCCTGCTCATTGTCGGCGTTCGGAACCGACTTCAGCAAGTCCGGGTGGTTGGATGCCCACTTGTGCAGGTCAAATCCAGCCGACTTCATCATCGCGACAAACTCCTTCTGCAGCGCCAACGCTTCTTCCAGCGTGTCAGCACCACTCAACAAGTCGTCCATGTACACGTCGTCAGTTCCTGCCTTCGCCGCCAGGGGAAAGCGCTCGATCTCGTCTTTGCATACTTGCGCCAAAGTTCTGGTTGCCAAAAATGGTGCACAGGCTGTCCCGTACGTCACCGTAGCTAGCTGGTACACCTTCACGAGCTCATCTGGATGCCTCCGCCAGAAAATTTGTTGGTACTTCCGGTCTTCTGATCGAATCCGAATCTGTCGGAACATCTGGGTCATGTCGGCCGTAAACACGAACTGGGGAAAACGGAAGCGGATCACGATGTCGTAGAGCTTCCGCTGCAGGGCTGGACCGACGTACAGGTGATCGTTCAGGGAGCTCCCAGATGTTGTACCGGCTGAGGCGTCGAACACGACACGCGTCTTTGTAGTGGTGCTCGCCGGGTTGAACACCGCGTGGTGGGGCATGAAGTATCCACCCGGGACCTCGTCCGCCTCGATCATGTGCCCTTGGTCTTCGTAGTCCTTCATGAACGCCACGTACTGCTCACGAAGGTTCTCGTCGCGGTGCATCCTTCGCTCCATCTGCACAAATCTGCTCAGCGCCATCGCACGACTATCGCCAAGTTCTCGGATGCTCTCCTTCACCGGAAGTCCAACTTCGTATCGACCGTCTCGAAGTCTCCGGCAAGTGTCCGAGTAGCTCTGCTCGGCTGCCCGCTCGTCCGCGGTCAGCGCACGGGTTTCTGGAACGGCTTCGGAGTCCCAGAACTGCTTGATCTGCTCGCTCAGCATCTCGTTGGTCACGACTCCGCACGTGCTCGTGGAAGTCTCATCTGCTCGACGCTCGGTCACGGCTCCGCCCACGACCCAGCCAAAGGTCGTTTCCTTGCACCAAAGTGTACGATCATCTGCCAGAGGAAACGACGCGCCCGTAAAAAGATCATTGAACGTTTGGATGCCCAACAGAATATCGATTCGTCGTGATCGATTGAACAAAGGGTCTGCCAGGTGCACACCTGCTGGGAACCGCTCGGGGTCGACATCAAAGGTTTCGATCGGGATGTCTGTTGTGATCTTCTTCATCATGAGAAACTCCAGCTCGTACAAACAATCGGGGTTCGTGGTAGAGCGAATCCTTGCTGCTACCTTGCTCTTGATCAATTGTGGTGCTCCAGACACACCAGCTACACAAACGTTGGCCTTGACCTTGGGGAGTTTCAGCATGTTGACGATTCGGGACGAGATGATATTGTGCATCGAGCCACAATCGAGCAGAATACGGCACTTGATCGAATTTCCATAGGCGTCCTCAACAACCCCCACCGCAGTGTACAGCACAAATTGCTTCGCTGAAGGGATCGACGACGTGTCACACCCAACGACAGAGTTCGATGACGACATGCTCTGTGATGGTGTTGGTGCTTGCTCTTGGTTGGGGACGTTGGAGGTTGGGGCAGTGTGGGGCAGATGCAACAGAGTATGGTGGCGACCACCACACGTACGACACGAGCTGCTTCGGCACTCTCTCAGGTAGTGCTTGTTGCTGAAGCAGTTTAGACAAAGGCCCAACTCCTTAATCTTGGCAGAACGATCCGACGCAGACAGGGCTAAGAACTGACCACATTTGTTCAAATAGTGCGCACCCTTGCACACGAAGCACTTCACGTTGCTGTTGCTGGACTTCGACCTTGGAGGAGCTGTTTGCACTGGAAAGGCCTTGGACTGGCGAGGGGCAGATCTTTCTTGAGGGGTGGTCTTACCACGTGGTGCAGACTTGTCCTTAGTCTCGTTCTCTATGCTCTCAAGACACCTGCACCGGGACTGGAGATATTCGAACAGCTTTTCCCAGGACGGCAACGCGTTGTTGGTCAGCTGTAGTTCGAAATCCTTGCGTGTACCTGGATCGAGACGCGAACACACCAGGTGGATCATGAACTGCTCGGACAACGACTCGACTTTGAGGTTCATGTTTGCAAGGGCTCTTAGAGATTGGCTAACTTCATTGATCAGGGTCCGCAGATCTGATCCAGATTCGCTAGCAATGGGCTCCAGGTGGAACAATTGGGCAATGTGCTTTTCTACCAGGACTCGTTTGTTCTCGTACTCTTGGCGAAGAGCTTTCCACAGAGAGACAAAAGTGTCTTCCGCAGACTGGATGAAGCGAGCTTTGCCATCTTGAATGGCCGCCCTCAGGTAGAATAGCTTCTCGCTGTCGGCGAGACCTTCGCGACGCTTGATTAGCGCAGTAAACGTGTCCTTGAACAGGTGCCAATCTTCCGGATTTCCGCTGAAGTGAGGGAGGGGAATGTCGGGCAACTTGGGATGGGCTTGATGAGAGGAAGATACCTTGACCTGCTCACTCACCGGCTTGGGAGGATCGATTTCTCGCAGTCTTTGTCGAACAAGATGGCGGATCTCGTCGAGCAAGTCCTCCACTTCCTCGTTGGTTTGTTGGAATGCCGAAACCTCATCCTCTTTAATGACACCGTACAATTTAACCTCGGTCTCGTGGAACAAAGAACGCATTTCTTCGACCGATTCCTGCTTGTCTTCGAGAAGTGAGCGATCAAGCTTCTCGGAATCAAAATCACGCACAAAGATCAACAGTTTTTTACCCCGCTCCTTAATGGAGTCAATCATACGGGTGTATGACGTCACCGCGATTTTCTTCTCGGCCGCCATTTTGAGCGATTCCCAAAAATTCTCCCGGAAACAACGCACCCACTTGCACGACCTACCTGACCTCTAACCTGGATTCCACCTAGACCGACCTGAAAGGCATGAAGAGCATACATACAGCGATCACGTGGGTGATCCAGCTGGCATCGAGCAGTGCGCACCGCACCGCGGCTCAATGACCCCCACAGTCACGATCAACTCAACTGCACGTGTTCTTTTTGCCCGAAGGCCACTGTTTTAGCCCTCGGCTGAGAATTGTTGCACTCTTTTTTGGCTCGCAGTTTTGTCGCACACAGTTCTTTTCGTGTTCAAATAGCACAAATTGTCCGTGCACTTCAATCGTCCAATTTCTCGCACCAATTGTTCTTCGTTGCTTCGATCGTGAATCACATGGACCGATCGTCCATTTTGTTCGCACAAACAATGTCCAACGCGGAACGCCCAGGAACAATTGTTCTCCCACACGCGTCCGTGTCCACCGTTTTTCGTGGTCACTTCACTGTCACTGGTCACCGTCCTTCACGTCCTTCGGACCCGGTCTTCGGATCCGGTTCGAAGGACCACTTTTATGTTCACCTTCGATGCTCGTTCGAGAGCGGACAGGAACCGGCCACGGAAAACGGGGACCGGCAAGAACAGATCGCAACGGATCGAAATAAAACAGAACGCGCGGACTAGAAGTCAGGACACATGACCGAGTCGTCGGGTGGTCAGAGCCGAAAGAGGCAGATTTATTAGTCCAAATTTAATAGCTAGCCTAGAGAGGAGATTAAGATCTCGCTCTCTTATCAATTCTCTCGCTGATAAGGTCACACAAATATTGTTACACTACACAGATCGATCAAGAGAGAAAGTACATAGAACACTGAACACAAATTTATCTAGACTACATTTACTTTAGGTTGTTCCACAATAAACACAACTTTTTTTTACCATAACATATATAGGTCATCGCTGAAATTTTAAAGTTATCGCAGTTTTAGTGAAAAATGTCGATTTTTTCCCGTTTTCGTCATTTTCCCATTTTTGCGCGTGGTGCGTCGAAAAACCCAGTGTTTATTTTCAAAAAAATCGTATCTCAGAGTATCGAAAATATAACTTCACCATTTTCTGATATGTTATGTGAAATTTTCCGAGGAATCCGAAAAAAAATATTTTCAGACATAGGCTCTTTGGTCCTGAGACCTTCAAAACAGCATTTTAAGTTTTCATACGACCTTTTCAAATGTTAAGCTAGATTTTTGAAACTTCTTACTATTTTCCCAAACAGCCAAACTAATAACCTTTCTTTTGCGTCTAGGACAGCTAAAATCGGATGAAATGGCGCGGAGATATGACTTTTTTTAAAAAAGTGGTTTTTGCGAAAATCGAATTGCCATTTTTCGAACCACCCAAACACGGCGTAGGTCACCCTAATGGCCAATCAAAAAAATACGGGTGTAATTATTTCGGCCAAGGATCCCCCAGCAAAATTTTGAGCCCGATCGGAGAATTTTTTTTTTTTTGAATCATGCTGTTTTCGTGTGGAATTGCTGTATCCAGGTTTTTAAGCGAATATGGCGTTCGAATGTTGAACGTCCGAAATGTCAAAATCGCGCAGTAGCACCAACATTAGAAAAAAAAATGCGGCTGTCATGCCATGGCACACTTTTTTCGTAATGTTGGTACCACTGCGTGATTTTGACATTTCGGGCGTTCACCATTCGAACGCCATTTTCGCTTAAAAAGCTGGATTATCTTAGGCTATTTTTCACAAAAATTTTCAACGAAAAAAAAATTGTGGGCTCACCTTCAAATTTGACTTTTAAACTTAATAATTTAAAAATCTCATAAAAGTGGAGTGTTTTTTTCTTTCAGTGCATTTTTTTCAGATGCCCGTCCAATTTCCTATACGAGTTTCATTTTGGCCACTTTTTGATACGATACAACGGCTTCGAGATACAGCAATATTTAAATTACGAAATACAAAAATATTGAAAACACTTACGCCCTTCTCAAATGTCATTATCGAGTGAAACTGACTCCATATACACAAAAATGGTATATATAAGCGCAGGATAACATGTCTACAAAGTTTCATTGAAATCGGAGAGGGTCGAGAAAAAAGTACTTAAAAATTCCTGTTTTGGGCTGGAATTGCTCAAAAAGGGAACAAGGAACCTCCTGACAAATTATGATCCAATTTAAATTGTTAGGCAATTATCTGTCCAGACTCCATGATACGATGCCTTGATTATTCGAAGATTTGTATGGGATTTGGAAAATTGAACCATGAACAGAAAAAAAAATCATTTTTTATTCTTTTCCTTCAAACATAAAACTCGAAAAAAGGCTTTCGGGTTTGCCGAGCCACGTAGCCCGCTTCCACCTCGTAAGCGGTAGATCGGGGTTCAAATCCCGGCTCGGACCAACACAACTGGTGATCTTTTCCCTTCTGGAATCGATTGCTTAGTAAAGGGAAGGTAGTGTATCTAATCTAATCTAATCTAATCTAATCGAACACAAGCTGAAGGGCTAGTGAAAGTATGTTATTGTTTGTGTGCATGTGATCGAGCTATGGTGAATACGAAATTACGTTGGAGAATTCAAATTGCATTTTTTTTTTTCAAGAATTTCCTTTGTTTGTCTGTGATTGAATATTCGACTGGCATCAGCTTTCTGTGATAAAATTTCCCTACAATAGCCACAAACCCCATGTGCATCGCCCGATTTAAAAAGGTAAACCAACTTCAAAGCACAAATCATTGCTTGCACTGCATCGTACGCCATCAGTTTACACATGTTAGTGGGGGGCACTTCCCTCCGAAGTCGATTCAAATAGAGCCAAGTTGAAAAGGCCACTGAGGTGCAAACTAAAAAAAATAACCTGCCAGCAATCACGACCAGCTTCGAGCGCTCGCCAAACCAGCATATAAACATCCCCCGGGCATGAATGGAACTCGTACCGCACGTGTTTGCAACCACATTTGGGTGTCGAGGAAAATTGCTACCGATTTGCCAGCGAAACAGAGCTTTTTCCAGCGCGCAGTAGAAGGAACCGCGAAGCCCCTCCCCAACAGCTGAGAGCTGCTGGAACGTATAAGGTACTCGTTTCAATTGGAGGTTCGGTTTTGGGCCATATTTTATTCAAAGGCGAGCTTTTATTGGTTTTTCCACACAACACACACACACACCTCTGGTCGAAACTGAACTCCCCGTCCACACGAGGCGAATCTTTTCAATAAGGGCTAAGTTGGCTTAAAATAGACCGTAAATCACGTTCCTTCAAAGATCCTTGGGGTTGGCCGTTGCTGGAAAAAGCGAAATTTGGAGCTTGGAAAAGTAGCTACGGAGCTTTTGGTTTAGACTTTTTTCCTCCACGTGTGGGCAAGGTTTATTGGCTTTCTATTTTATATGGACTTAATGGCCACGTGGTAGAGACATTCATGTGCGTATTGTGTTTTGAACTGTGAAAGTGCTAAATCGGGGTGAATTGCAAAGGAAATTTAGTTAGGGTGGCCTACATCGTGCTAGGGTGGTCCCAAAAACGGGTATACGTATTTGGGTTGCGTCTTTCAATTACAAATTTTATATACGTATCCTTAAAAAAATATTCAAATGATTGTTTGACTTAGTTTATTGCCAATTTTGCACCTAATTCGACGCACAGCCAGACAATATTTCCGTCAATAAAAAAAAATCCGTCAATACCTCAATATTTTCAAAACTAATGATTGGAAAGCAACTGTACGCCTGTAAAATGCATTTTAAAACACTTTTTTCATGCAAATGTTGAAACCTAGGCTTGTAATTTCAATTTTTATAAATTTGCAACGGCCATAGTTATATTTTCAAATGCTGAATAAAATAAGTAAACATTGCACAGTGGTCCAGATCGCAAAATTAAGTGGAAAATGGATTTTCCGAAAAATGGTGACGTTTTGGAGCTTTGGTGTCTTCAGAAGAGTTGTTGCAACTGGAAAGGGGCAACTTTTGGTTTGGTTTAAAATTAGGGTGGTTCACGATTAGGGTGATTTTGAAAATCTAACTTTTCAGGGATATTTTTGGGAATTTTTTTGTCTTCTAGAAAGTTGATGGGCTTGCCAATCCAAGCAACTTTGTCGAAGACACCAAAATTTTATCTCGTAATCTACGCCTTCTATGACCAAATTTATAAAAAGCATCTGAGCAAACCATCAAAAATCAGTTTTTTGAACGTGGCAATTCAGGGTTAACTTTTAGAGAAAAGTGATATTCGGAGCACTTTTAGAGCTCTACAAAACAAACATTTTCATTTTTTGACATGTCAATTTGGACTTAAGGGTCAAAAGTTACAGCCATTTTAAGGTAAAAAAGATGCAAATTTAAAACTTAAATATCTCAAAATGGCGCAAGCCAAATTTTAAGCACTAGGTTGCATTTGAAAGAAGAGATCTAGCACTACAAACGCTGAAAAAATCTCAGGGGTGTTTTTCTTTAAACTTGAGATATCTTCATTTGAAAAAGTCTAATTTTCAAGGGAAAACCATATGGGACCACCCTAACGAAATTCGAAAATTGTCCAAATATATGTTTTTCCATGTAATTTTGCCCGCTGAATCTGAATCTGCCCTCAGAATTGAGCCAAAATGTCAACAAATCGATTTTTGGTCATATTTTGGGTTTCCATGTAAAATTATCATTTAAACCAAAAATATGACCAAAAATCGATTTGTTGACATTTTGGCTCAATTCTGAGGGCAGATTCAGATTCAGCGGGCAAAATTACATGGAAAAACATATATTTGGACAATTTTCGAATTTCGTTAGGGTGGTCCCATATGGTTTTCCCTTGAAAATTAGACTTTTTCAAATGAAGATATCTCAAGTTTAAAGAAAAACACCCCTGAGATTTTTTCAGCGTTTGTAGTGCTAGATCTCTTCTTTCAAATGCAACCTAGTGCTTAAAATTTGGCTTGCGCCATTTTGAGATATTTAAGTTTTAAATTTGCATCTTTTTTACCTTAAAATGGCTGTAACTTTTGACCCTTAAGTCCAAATTGACATGTCAAAAAATGAAAATGTTTGTTTTGTAGAGCTCTAAAAGTGCTCCGAATATCACTTTTCTCTAAAAGTTAACCCTGAATTGCCACGTTCAAAAAACTGATTTTTGAAGGTTTGCTCAGATGCTTTTTATAAATTTGGTCATAGAAGGCGTAGATTACGAGATAAAATTTTGGTGTCTTCGACAAAGTTGCTTGGATTGGCAAGCCCATCAACTTTCTAGAAGACAAAAAAATTCCCAAAAATATTCCTGAAAAGTTAGATTTTCAAAATCACCCTAATCGTGAACCACCCTAATTTTGAACCAAACCAAAAGTTGCCCCTTTCCATTTGCAACAACTCTTCTGAAGACACCAAAGCTCCAAAACGTCACCATTTTTCGGAAAATCCATTTTCCACTTAATTTTGCGATCTGGACCACTGTGCATTGGTTGACGGTTTACAAATTTTGTTCAACATTTGAAAAAAAAATCAACAGAAATCAGGCAAAATATCCAAGTGACTAAATAACCAAAATGTTCAACACAGGGAGGTGTTGTGTCCTATCCCTCGCCTAGACAAGACCAAAATCCATGATAAAGCTGTCAGACCAAATCTGTCAGACCAAAGAGCAAAAAGTAAACAATCTTGGTCTTCGACGTAGGTGCACACAAATCAAGAAAAGAAAATTTGAAAAAGAATTTTATTTTTCCAATTCAATAACTGGTTTTGGACTGCAAAATTGAATGTACGCCAGAAAATGATTAAGCAGTGCGGCGTCCTGTACACCGGCAATTAAATAAGCAGTTGAAAGCTCGCGAGCGAGAAATGCTTTCCTTCTTCTCGCTCGAATTCCAATACTGGTTGACAGAATCCAACAGTTTCATCGAAAATGTTGCGCATAAGGCTTTCTAGGCCCAGTGAAAAAAATATACTTTAACCCAAAAATGACGAACTTCTCGACACAGTGTTCTGATGCACACTATGATCGAGCACGAACTGTCACAGCCCTGCGAAGTATGTTGGCTGACATATCGGGCGGTCAGTCAAAAAAAACAGCTAGAAGTCGCCTGACCAAGATTGTTTTCTTTTTGCTTTTTTGTCTGACAGTCTTGGTCTGACAGCTTTATCATGGATTTTGGTCTGATCTAGGCGAGGGATAGGGCACAGCACCTTCCTGGTAAAACCTAATAGGCCCCCAAAACCAAAGCTAAAAACTCTATTCGCCACCTACATTCGAGTAGGAGAACTTTGGTGCAAGGTTACGTTTACGGTTTTGCGCGATAAGTGCAAAGGGGAGTGAAAACTATTCTAAGATTTTTTAAAAGAAAATTGATCTTTTGGAATAAAATAAAGTTAACAGGAGGTAAGAAATAAAAAGTTCTATCGACTGACTTTTTGATTTTTTTGCTAAGGGACCATCCACAAACCACGTGGACATTTTTTTTGGAAATCTCAACCCCCCCCCCCCCCCCCCTCGTGGACAATTGCCCATACAAAAAAAAACTTTTTTGTATGGAGCGTGGACAATCGCCATACCCCCCCCCCCCCCCTAAAGTGTCCACGTGGTTTATGGATGGTCCCTAAGTTGCCTTTTTCATTGAAAATTCTGAGATCCGGATTGAAAACGCGAGAATGAGGTTAGATTGCTAATTTTGAAAATCAATCCAATTATCATTTTTCAAGCAGATCTTTGCTTTTATGGTAGAAGTGACTTTAAAAATAATTGTCCACTTGAATAATCTACATTCTCAATTGATTAGTTATGTTTTGGTTGATTACAACATTCCCTTATTTTGAATCAGATAATGAACAGGTTAAATCTGTGTAGCCGCAAACTGCCTCCAGGAAATCACCCACCACGTGGGAGTGATCACGGACCGCGACGTGCATCTTGCTTGTCCGCTTGCTGAGATGCGACTGCCCGACTGACAGCCGCACGCTGTCATCGAGCAGTTCCCTGTTGTCACTGCGAGAGTGCAATAGGCACTCTTTACATAGACTGGCACGCTCTCATGCGTGTGCCCCACACATCTCCCTTCCTCTCTAAATAAAATAATTTGATGTAATGTTGAATTGCACATATTACATTTAAAACTAACATCGACAAGTATCTATACAAATGTTTCGGATAAAAAGGTTCCTTTGTTGTGTTCCGGTATGGCGAATACCAATTTAACACTTAGGGGTTTTTTGTGTTCGCCGCGGAATCTGACTGCCACTGGATTATTAGTCCAGTGCGCGGTTTGATTGATCCATACAGGCTGACAATATTTCTACCATCACGCACCGCATTTTCTCTTATCACTCGTCTGCCTAAATACATTTTTGATCAACGCTTGTTAAAATAAATTTCCTTCGCTAAGTTTTCCGAAGACTTCAAATTTTGCAAAAACTATAATTCTTTTATCATTTTCCCCTTTTCACTTTTCATAAAAGGTCATCATTCTAACCTTTTCCAATTCTCTTTATGGCTGTTTGTATCCCTTCGTTTAAGATTCCTTCTAAAATCGCGCAAAAAATTTATAATTTTTCTGTTCCGTTTCCTGAGTCATTAAATGATTTAAATGTTTTCTTTAACATAAGATCTTGTTTCGCATAACTAATCTGTTCCCTCTCTTCTTTTGAGTGGGATGCCTGACCACACTTATGTCTTTTTCTTTCCCAATGATCCATCAGACTTCTCTTTTTATCTTGTGGTTCACCCAATTCCACACTTCTCTTTTTTCTTCAAATAGCCCGGCTTCTCTCCTTTCCCTTTGACGAGCGGTTCACCTCTCTATTTTAATCTATCTATCCCTCTATCCTTCTAAATATCTATATTTATCTTTCCCTCTTTATTTATCTACCAAACTCTTTCATAAGCTAGCTCTCTCCTTATCTAACCTTCTCTCTATATAATTCCCTTTATATATCCCTATCTATATTTCTATACCTATCTCCTAAACTCTTTCATTCGCTAACTCTGTCCTTATCTAACCTCCCCTGTCTCTAACACCCAGCTACATTAGTTATTGTAAACGATAAACCTAAACTAGTCACGATAACCTTCGATTGATCTTTCTCAAACCTTAAACTATTTAAACCCACATTAAGGTATTTCCCAGTCCCGAAATATTTTAGCAGAGCTGGTTTTGCTAGAATTTTGCTAGAACGTGACTGGGTTGGCATGCTTCATTTTCTGCGAAAACCAGATTCTACATAACCAAAATGTACAGCTTAATGAAAACACAAGTCTAGCACAAGTTTGTTACGTTCCTGGCGTACTCTGAGCGATTTAAGCCACTCAGTTGTTCGAAGCACATGTTTGAACATACTCACAATCCTTATCCAACGATCAGCGACTCTTTTTATTCCCTTTTCCGATCGGTCCGTACGAATGCACTCTTCCTTCTCCCTTTAAGAGTGGGCTTCTAAAATATACCCTTCTTTTAGCTCTACAGAGTGGTCTGGTCTACCGCACTCTTCTTGTTTATTTTTGAGTAGTAAGCGCTATCTCTTCTTTTTCCCTTTACTTAAAACGATCGATTTTTTTTTTTGAAATTATGACTTTGCCTAGGGTCCTCGGAAACACGCTGTGGTGGTGCGGTCTCAAACTCTCCCACACCTTTGAGTAGTCCCTCAAACTACACTCTTTCTCATTCGAGCGGTCTCAAAACACGCTTTGGTGGCGCGGTCTCAAGCTCACACACACACCTTGAGTGGTCCATCAGACTTCACCCTTTCTCGTACGAGCGGTCCTCAAAATCTCGCTCTGGCGGTGCGGTCTCAAGCTCACACACACACCTTGAGTGGTCCATCAGACTTCACTCTTCCTCTTCCGAGCTGTTCTCAAAAACTCGCTCTGGTGGTGCGGTCTCAAACTCACACACACACCTTGAGTGGTCCATCAGACTTCACTCTTCCTCTTCCGAGCTGTTCTCAAAAACTCGCTCTGGTGGTGCGGTCTCAAAACTCACACACACACCTTGATTGGTCCATCAGACTTCACTCTTCCTCTTCCGAGCTGTTCTCAAAAACTCGCTCTGGTGGTGCGGTCTCAAACTCACACACACACCTTGAGTGGTCCAACAGACTTCACTCTTCCTCTTCCAAGCGGTTCTCAAAAAACTCGCTCTGGTGGTGCGGTCTCAAACTCACACACACACCTTGAGTGGTCCATCAGACTTCACTCTTTCTCTTCCGAGCTGTTCTCAAAAACTCGCTCTGGTGGTGCGGTCTCAAATTCACACACACACCTTGAGCGGTCCATCAATCTTCACTTCTCCTTTCCAAAATTCGGTCTCCTGACCTCGCACACATACATACCACAAACTATTCCATGCGTCAAATCTTCTCCAAAGGTGTTCTTTACAAACATTGTTTCATTTCTCAACGACTACTACTCTCATCACCAACGCACAACACCTACCGCAATCCGTACGGCACTTTCCCAAACAAACAAAAATACTGGAACAAACCCGCAGTGTGGGTGATTTCCTGGATGATTTCAAAGCAGACTTTCCTTTTGACGGGTGCGACAACGGTTTGCTATGATACCGGTTTTTCTATGCGCACCATTTCTCGTCACGAAAAAAACCCGACACAGCTCGGTAGCTTGATCGGTGCACCGAAACCAAAGTTTGGTGTGACGGCGGTGTGGATCGGGTACACAAAACTGACTTGGTTTCTGCGCCTACCACACGGGAGAAGTTTAGAACTCTTGATGCCTAGCAAGCCAGCTGAAATCAACACTTTTTAATGGTGTGGTTGTCAAAGGCACTGCATTAGTATTTTAAAGGTTCTTGGTTCGAATCTCGACAGTTATTACTTTATTTTTTTGAATGTTTTTATTTCTTCAGAATAATTCTTTAGGAATAGAATTTCGTAGTGTCATGAAATATAAACTCTAACTTCTAGTGCATATAATCCTGAAATAGGCATTTTCTGCCTGCATAATACAGAACGTTTTCTCTATTCCACTACAAAAATCCATTCAATTTTTTAACCCTTTGACTAGAGCGTCGCAGGTTCGAAGAAGTTTTTTTTAATGTATGTAATCACTAATTTTGGTAATAAAAATTGAAAAAAAGACCTCAAAAATATTTATGTCAGGATTGAACCAGGAACCTCAAGTTTAAAAGACGGAGATCACAACCGCCAGGCCACCCCGAAGATGTGAAAGATGGCTAACAAACCTCAATCAAAACAATGTCGCCTCCGGTTTACTTGGATCAACCATTATGTTGAGTTGCATCTTGGTATACAGTTGGGTGCACCGGTGGTGTACCAAGGTGCTTTCGGTACAGTTGCTATGGTGTGACAATAAACAGCTCGGTTTGGGTTCTAGAGTGACACGAAAACCACACCACGGCGCACCCGATCTTGGTGTTCAGTGAAGCCTGTTTCAAAGTGAAAACTGCAGGATTTGCTATAATAAAGTAAGCAAAATATCTGCCACGGTCGCCAAAATGTGTAGCCGCAAACTGCCTCCAGGAAATCACCCACCACGTGGGAGTGATCACGGACCGCGACGTGCTTCTTGCTTGTCCGCTTGCTGAGATGCGACTGCCCGACTGACAGCCGCACGCTGTCATCGAGCAGTTCCCTGTTGTCACTGCGAGAGTGCAATAGGCACTCTCTACATAGACTGGCACGCTCTCATGCGTGTGCCCCACACAAAATCGATCATCACAAAAATATTTTCGTTTATATCAATTAAGCTATTTATTTCTTACCTGAAAATGGTATAATTTGCTATTAATGTCGATTTTATGATGAAATAAAACAATTTCAAATTTCAAACCAATTTACTCGCTGTAGGTTATAATGAAAACATCACCCCAAGTTTGAGCGCCCTCTAGTGGGGGGTAATTTTGACGTTTGATTGCCTATTGTAGAAAACAGCTTCGACCGCTCAAATGGAACCAGGGTCTCGCCTCGAAACGCCATACAGGTACAAAAGCGGCGAACCGAAGTTTCGTGTGACGTTTTGACAGTCTGGAACGGATGAATTACTATGTAATTATTAAGTCAAATTTAATTACAAAAGCCGACTCGGTCCTAACCAGGTCCCATCAGTACCGAAAAGGACCTAATATAAATAATTTTATGAAAAAAACGGATGAATTGCCGCATTATCGGCTTCCCGCACGGATTAAGTGGAAATTGTTGCACACATTTGAAGTTGGCAAAAATGCAACTTATTTTGATTTTATGCTAATTTTCATGATTAAAGCATGAATTTAGTAAACAAAATGTTAGTTAATTATATACAAAACTTGAGGCACGATGATTTGATGCATAATCTTTCCTTAAAAGGTGGAAAAGGCGGAAATTATTAATAAACTCAATGCATTTTTTTGTGTTGTCAATTAGGTTTTACGCCGACTCGGTTTTGAGGTTAGAAATTTGACAGCTTGGCTGCACTGTTTACATTTTTTGCACGTGTGTCTCAGTAAAAATGTGTGTGCGTGTGCACTCGTGACGTCACGCTGTAAAACCTAATAGGGGGATGGCGTTGCTATTTTTAGACCACGTTTTCCACTTTTTCTCATCGAAACCGACTACTTTATCGACTTCATTTTGCTGGGCGAGATAGGACGCCGTCTATTTTTAGACGATGACTCAGCACTTTTCCACTCTTGCACTTAAAAAAAAAACAGATGGCAGCACGATGTAACGCCACGTCCCTATTGGACGCATCCATGAAAGATTTTCTTTTACTGCCTGCAAAACACCACATGTAGATGCCATATTGCCGATGTTGTTCGGCAGCCCATATCAGGCAAATCAGAGCCCTAAAATTAAAACTTTGAACGGAATTGCGCCTGCGGAGGGGCCCGAACTCCTGTCATTTAAATTAGCAGAAAAAATGCTTCCCACCAGTCCCTGTAGAAAGTTTAACAGTTCTCAATCTGAGCAATCAGCCAACGAAATCGGGTGTCTTCTAAAACGACCGACCTGTAAACCTACTAAGTTGGCATGCGTCGATGCCAACGTTTCAGTCGATCTATTAATCGGCAAATTAGATTGGTTTAAGTCGGGCATGCACGGAAACACACTAAGTTGGCCAAGGAATCGGTCAATGAAATACGTTTTAGTGTTGTTTACAAAATGGACTTAGGTAAATTATTGTCTGCGTTAATTTGAACCGGAATTTCTGCAATTTTCAATGTTGTAGCAAAAAGTAGCTTGTACAAAGTTTGGTAAGTATTTTCTAAGTGTTTCAATAATCATTTTTAAGAATAATAGGCAAGTTTATTGTTTCAAGTGTTTGTTTGTTTTTAAATGTTTTCAAGGTAATGAACCAAAACATAGTTTTAGGTAGCGGTCCCAGCAGAAGGCCCGGCGCTTCAATTGACCATCGGTGTATTTACTTAAATCTTTTGGGGTAAGTTTTTATTATGAAATATCTAATAAATTTTAATCACAGAACATTTGGAACTTTGTCCGGAAGTTCTAAAAAATAGACAATGATTTCTAATTCGTAAATTTATTTTTAGGTGATTAAACTAGCAGCCGAAACGTTGTGGGTATGTAATCCATTACTTTTTGGCAGCTAATTCATACGCCGGTTCCATTAAGACGCAGGTTCCCGGATTTCTCCGGGGACAGTGATTTTAATCAACCTACTAATCGGCCAACTTCGTATGGTCGAGTTGGCTGATTGCGAATACCGATTCGTCGGCTTACGTCTGGGTTAAATTTCCATAAGCGTATGTTGCAACATCGGCCGATTAGTCGGTTATTTCGTCAGTCGATGCATCCGACTAAACCCGATTATATTTTTGGAACAGTAGGGTGTTTTTTCGACAGGGGTCTGCCAGAAGTTTTCAAACCATCGAGGACAAAAAATGCTATAAGAATCCAAAAAACTTGATGGGTGAATAAAATGGAACTTGTGGTTTGCATATCCATCGGGCGAAATCATGATGAAATATTTCACCACCTTTGGAATCATAAAAAAACACGTTTAGTCAACCCATGTAATATTTTGGATGACATTCAAAGTTTACATTCTTCGAAGCTTTTGATGTTTAAGCAATAAGGGAGCGTTCTTTTAACTACGCAACGCAGATGGGGAGAAAGGGTCGATGTCATATTTTTTTTTTAAATTTGTACGAACATTTTGTTATGAGGGGCGGGGAGGGGTTCTAAAAATATGTTTTTCCTACAATTGTTAAGGGGGAGATTTTCAGTGTTCAAATATTTTGTTTGCAGTTCTTATTTGTACAGATCAAGTTCTCCAACGTTTGCATTGTTTTTTCGAGATTATTTTGTGCATGGGATTGATTCTCGTTTGACCTTAAGAAAATTTTGATAACGCCGAAATGTCTGCAATACGCAACACATTGAAAAACGCCTAAATTTATGCTACACTCAGCGAGGTGCATATGCACACGTGGGGATCATTCCACTATGACGTACAAATTGTAAAATCGCAGAACTGCAAGAAAGTTAAAAACGTTTTTAAAATTAAATAAATATTTTGAAATGAACGAAAGTGATGGCTGACAAAAGTGTGATGCGTGGTTTTCTCTATGGAAAGAGCATGTATTTCCACCAGCACTTCTTGGGTAGTTCGAATACAGCTTGTTCAAAGCGTGCCCATAAAAAATGCGGGATAAATTGTTTTGAAATAAGAATTTGCCTAAGGATTCTAAAAGTAAATCTGTGCTTGAAAAAATATTTTGAAATGAAACTGTTTAAAAGCTTAAAACGCTGATTAGCTTAGCTTTTTTTGTTGTTTTTTTTTGCCGTGTGTGTCCACAGAATATTTACGAAAAAGGCAAGGATAAGCATGTGTTTCTATCTGAATCTAATGTTGGCTCATCTACACGTTGCATTATTACTTGTAACCTTATAACAAATAGGTAGCATTTAGTGGAAGCGAGCAAGCGGTTTTTTTTTAATGTACGCGGTTAGGTACCTAGTTGTTTCTACGGCGAAAAAGGCAAGAAACTAGAAAAAGGTCAAAATCCTGCCAATCAAACGTGCTTTGTAAAAGAAATGTTGCTTATGTTTTCAAAGCAAACTTCTCATTAGCGAAAGTGACAACGGTTTGCACGATACCAACAGAGAGGAGTTTTGCGAAAACCACGTTTTATCAGTTGAAGTTCAAGGACAAAACACTGAGAAGATTCTGATAGCAAAATTCTGTCGAAACTTTGCTATTTACGAACCCACTCAGAATCTGCACTAAACCAAGCAAGCCATGATTTCTTTTCAAAACTCGAAAGCACGTTTTTCGAAAAACACCCGATCAAAGCAAGCGGACGCCACGTAGCAAAGCCACCAGAACCAACCAAAAGCAAGAAAATTTTCCACCACCGGGCACTTTTCTCTTTCTCGCACAAATAAAAACGCACGTTTTAGCTTTAATTTTTTGCACATTCTACCAACGCCCTCGCCGGAACCTCCGGGACACTTGCCGCCGCCCTCATCAACGTGGGCGAACCTGCGCCCCGGGGAAAAGGCGTGCGTTTGGCGGTTTTTTATTAGATTATTTTTTAGGGAATCACTTTTACAAACTACTAAATGCACCACTTCTAGATTTAACTCTCTCTCCCCCCAACTGAACTTTGCGGCTGCCGTCGATGCTTTGCTGATCCGCTCCCTCCGGAAGAGGACTCCAGTCCCGGGTGGGCTCGGACGTGGCTCCCCATCAAAGTGGCCACGCGGCCAGGCCGTTCGGCTCCCTCTCGAGTGGCGGCGGTAAAATGTGCTTTTTTCGTGTGTTGGTCCTTAATACTTAGATGAGGACACACGCACTGGGGTCCTGCGGAAATCGAAAGAGAAAAAAAAAGAGCAATTAGTTTCGGGAACCGGTTTGGATCCGGAAAAGGACGCCGGAAACTTACCCAGTGATCTACTTGGACCTCGCACGCATCTTCCTGCGCTTACGCTTCAGCCTTCGCATACGCTTCTTACGCCACTGTGGAAGAAAGAGAAAAGGTCAACGTTAGTTCGGGGACCGGCAGCCGGAACAAGCAAATATCGATTTTCTAGGTTAGGTTTTGACTGTAGGAGAAATTGCCTTAAAAAGTGCGATTTTCAGCGGAACACGTTGAAAATCGAGTAGAATTCGCCGATTGCTTCGATTATTGATGAAGATTAGCATTAATTTAACTCTAAAATCAATAGAAATATCATAAAAATGCTGAAAACTTTGCACGTGGAGGACGCCATTGCAAGTTGAAAGGAAAATCCCTAATTTTCAACGCAAATCGATAAAACTACACAAGCCCCACTTAATTACGGTTGATTCCCACTAAAATCACCACTTTTCAAAGCACTTTAGCACAGTTTAAACCACCAGAAAAATTCACAAACACTTTACCTTAGCTCTCATCTTGGGATAGGCAGTGAGGAGACAACTACGTCTTCACTGCTCGACACACGACGAATGAAAGAGGAAGTTTGTGAGGCCCAAGCTCGTAAGGTTGGCAGCGACGCCGGCGCAGTATGACGTTTAAAATGGCGCATTTTGACATTCGCATCGGGTAGCACTAAAAGTCGCAAAAGGCCGTTCAAAAATTACGTTATCCGGAAAAAAATAAAAATATTTGACAAAATGTGTAATGGGAGCGTTCTTTTATTACGTAACGCAATAGGTGAGAGGGGGGGTCGGAGGCGTTTTAAAATTTGTATGGAAATTTTGTTAAGAGGGGAGGGAGGGGGTCTAAAAATCTGATTTTTTGCGTTACGTAATAAAAACACGCTCCCTATGTTTTTCACACTAATAATACAAAATGTGCGATGTTTTATGTTTATAAAAATAAAATAAAAATACAATGAAATCACCACACAATAAAAAAAATGAAACCTAGACAGATCATTTACTGTAATATTGTCTGAAGAAATCGATTTTTGAGCATCCTAATTTAAATAAAATATTGCAAACTTTGCACAAAATTGGGTCCTAAAATGAAGCTTAAATTTGTGATTTTATCGTTCAAGCTATTTTTTCTTAGTACAATGACGCTTTGTACGACCGCAAAGTATTACAAATGGATTTTTAAATCAATTTTGAAGAATTAATTTCGCGGCCCTTCTTGACAGAAAAGGTCATACACATACTTGACAGTTCGTTCCAAGGGGACCGTAGTTGATCCATCGAAAAAAAATTGTACTGTGATTTTTTTTTTGCATTATGTAAGGTTTGTGACAGATTGTTCGCTAGAAGCAAAAACGCCAAACAAGAAGAAGACAACTGCGGTCAAAAGTCTAAGTCCAAAATGTAAACAAACGTTTAGGTGATTCCGGTGGTCAGTGAGTGGTGGTCCACGACGCAGCCAGGACTTGAACGCGGATACCTTCAAAGAAGGATGGTGTGGAACAAGGTTGGGGGATTAGGGGAAAGTTGGTTTTCAAAAGGATAGGCCAGCTTCCTGCCGGATCTGCAGCTGTTTCACGACCGAAATGGGTAAGAAGGAAGCTTGGATGTTTTATGGCGTTTGTTTTGATGTTGTTTGTTTTTGTAGGACGCCGTGTATGTGGATGTGAATTTGCACAGGTTGTATTCGGTGGTGGTGGCCCGGAGTGGTTAGACGAGATTGAAGTTGGAGCAGATTTACATCCGCTTTCTGCAAAAGCACGATAAAGTAAATTTTATCGGTGAGGAGAAGGATCCGACGGAAGAGGGAAACGACGAGAAGTGATCGGAGGAGGTCAGCGCGGATGTTGCACTCGGTACCGGCGGTTTACGACCACCAGCAGCATTATGTGCCGGAAGTGATGACGGAACACTGTGGGATGTCCTGAGGGTCCGAAGTCCATTTCTCGGTGCGGGACATGTTTGACGAGTATTACATCAACATCCGGAAGAACAGTTTGCACCAGTTCTGGAAGAACCGTCTGTACGAAAGCCGCAGGTCCTGAAGCTGTCGTACTCGGATTACTTCCAGAGGTTGGAGCGACATCCGACAAATCTGATCAAGAACATCTACCTGGAATACCGAAGAAGTCACCGGTGAGTATTGAGAATGTGTTCAGTGTCTAGCCAATTTAATTTACTTTCAAACTCTTTCAGCAAATCCCGTCCGCAAACTCTCAACTCGCGACGGCGCAGCTTCGGCCGGATGAACTGGCAACATCTGTTTCATTCTCAAAGGATAACCAAGTGATCTGGAACTATCGGTTCAGGCGCTTCACTTCCCAGTCGGAAAACGTCGACTTCCTTTCCCGAATCAACACCCAATGGCCAACTCCTCCAAGCCTGTCCTGATGATGGCCAGCAACGAGACCACCCTGTTCTCTACATCGCTGTCGGACTCCAAAATGAAGGCCGTGATGTTAAGCAGCATAAGCAGCAGTTTTAGTATTTAAAAAAAAAAAATAAAAAAAATAAAAATTAAAATAAATAGAAATAAAATCCATCACATTTTTCGAAAATCATCACTGTAATGTTAAATGTTATTTTTTGTTGCCATAAAAAGTTTCTTCTTACAATAAAAGTAAAATACTTTTACCGATACAACGATTTTGTTTGACGACTGTCTAGCTTTGCTGGCCACAGGAATCGACATAGCCCGTGGTAAAAAACAGCAAATGGCTTCTGTCTTCCTAGACATCAAGGGTGCATTCGATTCAGTCTCCATCGATGTGTTGGGAGTAAAGCTGCGGCGGAGCGGTCTCAATCCGACGATGTGCAACTTCCTCATCAACCTGTTGTCAGAAAAACACATGCACTTTGTGCAAGGTGATCTGGCAATCACCCGGATAAGTTACATGGGTTTGGCACAAGGCTCACGCCTTAGTCCATCCATGTATAACTTCTACGTCAGCGACATCGATGATTGCTTGACCGGAGACTGCACCCTTATACAGTACGCAGATGACGCAGTGGTTTCAATCGCTGCCAAGAAAGAAGTCGATCTGCTAGAACCCTTGCAAGATACTCTGAACAACTTGGCCCATTGGGCAGTTGGAAAGGGTATTGAATTCTCTCCGGAGAAGACGGAACTGGTCGTTTTTACGGGGAAGCATGAACCGCCGCAGCTCAATCTTTCTCTCTCGGGAAAGACTATCGAGCAGTCGGACCACTTCATGTACATGGGTACCATCTTTGATCAGAAGGGAACATGGGGGAAGCACATTAACTACCTGAAACAAAAGTGCCTGCAAAGAACTAATTTTCTGCGCAGTGTCTCTGGCAACCGGTGGGGTGCTCATCCTTCTGACATGCTTCGACTGTACAAGACAACGATACTCTCGGTGCTGGAATATGGCAGTTTCTGCTTCCAAACAGCTGCAAAATCACGCTTGTTGGTTCTCCAGCGGATACAGTACCGAAGTCTTCGCATTGTCTTGGGATGCATGCACTCAACTCACAACATGACCCTCGAGGTCTTGGCGGGAGTGTTGCCTCTGCGAACTCGTTACTACGAACTGTCTTACCGGTTCCTGATCCGGTGTGATTACAGGAATAAACTGGTAATTGACAATTTTGAAACGTTGCTGAACCTTCACGTTGAGTCTCGGCGCATGCTTCTATATTATGACTTTATGTCATCGTGGGAGTGGAGCCCGAGCACAACGGTACAGCGCACGCCTCCGTTAACTAGCAGCACCCTGATTGGCTTCGACACGTCCATGAAAGCCGATACTCGCGGTATCCCAAACCATCTTCTGCGGGGAGTTGTACCGTCGATCTTCGTATCAAAGTACAGCCATGTTCCTCCAAACAACAGATTCTTCACCGATGGCTCCAAGCTCGACGGCTGTACGGGCTTCGGTGTTCATCATGAATCTTATCAGCTGTTCTTTAAGCTGAAGGACCCGAGTTCGGTTTACGTCGCAGAGTTAGCCGCGGTTTACTGCGCACTGCGAATCATCGAGACCATGCCACCTGACCACTACTTCATCTTCACCGATAGCTTTAGCTCTGTTGAGGCTATCCGGTCTCTGAAGCCGACCAGGGAGTCTGCGTTTTTCCTCACGGAAATACGCAAGACTTTAAACAACCTGGCGGCTCAGTCCTTCAGCATCACGGTGGTATGGGTCCGCGCTCATTGCTCGATTCCGGGTAATGAGAAAGCGGACTTGCTCGCCAAGAAGGGTGCTGAGAGTGGAGACATTTTTGAAAGGCCAATTAGCCTACAAGAATGCTACGGTTTTCCGAGGCAGCGTGCGCTTCTGGATTGGCAAACACAATGGGACGGAGACACCAAGGGACGTTGGATGTATTCCATACGACCTAAGGTGCAAAGAAAAGCCTGGTTCAAGGGAATGGACTTGACGCGTGGATTCATCAGAACGATGTCCCGCCTTATGTCGAACCATTACTCGTCCAAGGCTCATCTGTACCGTATCAACATGAGTGATACGAACTTATGCGACTGTGGGCAGGGTTATCAGGACATCGACCATCTCGTATGGGCGTGTCCAGATCACCAGGCTCACAGAATTAAGTTGAAAGTTACCCTCAGGGCCCGAGGAAGACCACCAGAAATTCCGATGCGAGACGCGTTATCTCAACTAGACCTTGATGTTCTCTATCCGATCTATCAGTTCCTCTTAGATTCCAATATATCTATTTAGTTTTTCTTTCAGTTAGTTTTCCTTCAGTTAGTTTTCCTTCAGTTAGTATAACTCGCCTTCACACAAAGCCGTCGTTTCTGGTTGCACCGGAAGCAAAGCAAGAACGCCCCAGCAGCTGGACACCGAGTTGCGGCTGAGGACAAAACGCAAAGGCCAGCAGAGCCAACCAAGACCCCTACACAATCCCCCTTCCCTTCCCACGCCTTGTCTTTAACATCAATCCCTTCCCTACTAACCCCGAGTAGGCCGCGGGTAATCGGCTCCCCTCCCACTAACATTTACACACAAGATCCTCTGTAATTATTAAGTCAAATGTAATTACAAAAGCCGACTCGGTCCTAACCAGGTCCCAGTACCGAAAAGGACCTAATAAAAATAATTTTATGAGAAAAAAAACGATTTTGTTCCAGAAATGCATGGTAGTATCAAAAACTTTCCAACTTTTAAATTAAAAAGTTTGAACTTTCTACGAATATTCACCAACGCGAACTTTTAATCCAACGAACGATCTTTTTAAATTTACAGTATTTTTTCTTTGTGTGCAAGGTAAATTTTTATGTATAACGGTAAAAAAAACACGATTAAAAACCATTTCTGATAACTTTTTTTCATTTTAAAGCAAAAAAAAAAAATAACTTGACTAGACAACAAGCTGTCAAGTAGGACTTTTTCTGTCAAGAAGAGCCACGTAGTTAATTTTTCAAAATTGATTTAAAAATGCTTTTAAAGCATTTGCAGCTTGCTTTGCAGTCGTACAAAGAGTCATTGTACTCAGAAAAATAAGCTTTATCGTTGTGAACAATAATATCACAAATTTAGGCTTAATTTTAGGACCCAATTGACAAGACAACATTTTTTCAAGTGTCAAGTAGAACCTCTTCTGTCAAGAAGGGCCGCGATATGCACTCTTAAAAAATTGAAAAAAAGGCCTTGTGATACGCGTTACAGGGGAGGGGAGGGGGTTTCACCCATCTGTTACGATTTGTTACGAAGGGGGGGAGGGGGGGGGGGGTCAAAATCCTAAATTTTTCGTTACGTAATAAAAGAACGCTCCCAATATGACTTCGAGTGTTTACCAACATGAGAAGTTTTGCAAAAGAGTTTGAAAAATACCTTGCTTGTTAAAATATCTCTGGGTCAAGATTGTAAAAAAAGCGCCCCCGAAGTTAAATTTGAAACAAAAATTTTGATAAATAGCAAAAGCTTCACTAAAGTTAACTGAAAATAAAATATGTTATTTAAAAAATATTGTTTTGTGATCATTCAAATTCGTCATACCTTTATCAGTTCAAATTCTTTGCAAATGCGTTGCCGCGCCAGCCGCATGACGACAGCGGTCTGCGATGCGGACTTTTTAGGAAGCACGTTGTTGGATAAAAAAACGAAGCCTACATTTAGGCGCTTTCGTATTTCATTTTACTGCAGATTGCAGCGATATTTTTGCACACTTCAAACTACAGCAGAAAAAAAACTGTCTAAGACACACACCTCAAAGCTCTGCTTCAAATCGATGATAAGCTTTTATCCTGGACACTCACCACAGTAGGCAAGCGGGTTGGCGAGGGGGTGTGCATTAGGCCGTTCCAAAAAAATGAAAAGTTGTCAAATCTTCGGTGCTCACCCCTAGAATGATAGATTAGGATATCAGGAACAATATTTTCATACAACAAAAAAATCCCAAAAATGGTTTACAACTCGCGCGCGGAGTTTGAATGAAAAAAGTGCATTTTTTGAGTATTTTTCAGAAATGCGCGTAACAATCATACTAAAGTCATTCAAATTTGGTTGCCTTGGGCTTCAAGTGATAGTTTAACGTCCCCTGAACAAATTCCTGTACAGACATAGTCCATAAAAGCTTGTGTTTGGGCATGGCAGGTCGTTTTAGGGAGAAAAATTTGTAATTTTTAGCCAAAAAAATTCAAAAATCTCTCCCCAAAACGAGCCAAAAAATTTTGCAGCCAAAACTAATGCATTCAGCTTATAGGAAATTTTACGGAGATCATTTTGCCTTTTTGTAACATTCAATTTATGTCCACGAAAAGCCGAGATATTTGCATTTTAGTGAACAAAAAGTGACGAATTTTCAAAATTCTTGGTATATAAGCGTTTTTAGCATAAAACATTGGCTACTATGATTACAAACGAGAAAGCATATATTTTGGATATATTTATTTTGTTCGCTCAAAAACAATATTTGTTAATAAAATTTCATGAAAAAACATGAGACTTTCTCACAATGTGAAGTAAACGACAAATAATCATAAATCGAAATTAATTTTATTGAAGTTCATATCTCCAAGCTGTGAACGTGATTTTTTCTATGTATGTACATTCGAATGAAACGAATTCATTTATAAAAATCTATTTTTTCAAAAAAAGTTACCCATTAGAGCTTTATTTGTTCATAACGAGAAGAGCACATAGCAGTACTTATAAATATGTCGTTTACGTCACATTGTAAGAAAATCTCATGTTTTTTCATCAAATTTTATTAACAAATATCGTTTTTGAGCGAACAAAATAAATATATCCAAAAGATATGCCTTCTCGGTTGTAATCATAGTAGCCAATGTTTTATGCTAAAAACGCTTATCCAGATTTTTAAGCGTTCGAATGGTGAACGCCCGAAATGTCAAAATCACGCAGTGGTACCAACATTACGAAAAAAGTGTGCCATGGCATGACAGCCACGTTTTTTTTCTAATGTTGGTGCTACTGCGCGATTTTGACATTACGGGCGTTCACCATTCGAACGCCATCTTCGCTTAAAAATCTGGATACACCAAGAATTTTGAAAATTCGTCACTTTTTGTTCACTAAAATGCAAATATCTCGGCTTTGCGTGGACATAAATTGAATGTTACAAAAAGGCAAAATGATCTCCGTAAAATTTCCTATAAGCTGAATGCATTAGTTTTGGCTGCAAATTTTTTTGGCTCCTTTTGGGGAGTGATTTTTGAATTTTTTTTGGCTAAAAATTACAAATTTTTCTCCCTAAAACGCCCTGCCATGCCCAAACACAAGCTTTTATGGACTATGTCTGTACAGGAATTTGTTCAGGGGACGTTAAACTATCACTTGAAGCCCAAGGCGACCAAATTTTAATGACTTTAGTATGACTGTTTCGCGCATTTCTGAAAAATACTCGAAAAATGCACTTTTTTCATTCAAGCTCCGCGCGCGAGTTGTAAACGATTTTTGTGATTTTTTTTGTTGTATGAAAACATTGTTCCTGACATCCTAATCTATCATTCTAGGGGTGAGCACCGAAGATTTGACAACTTTTAATTTTTTTGGGACGGCCTAGTGTGCATTCTGATGTGTGCATATTTTCTGGCTGTGCATCGAATTTAGGGCCGGGTGCAGAATTTGCAATATTAAATTTTTACCATAGACTATTTTTTTTACCAAGTGCCCAAGTTGGAATCGAAGCCGTCACCAGCGAATTTGGGTGGGGGAGAAACAAAACCGTTTTTTTCTTCACTCGCTGCGTTGGTCAGTACTGCTGCTCATTCTCTCCCCTCCAAAAACAACCGAGCATCGATTTCCTACAGCGAGTAAATTGGTTTGAAATTTGAAATCGTTTTATTTCATCTTAAAATCGACATAAATAAAAAAAAAATTATACCATTTCAGGTAAGAAATAAGTAGCTTAATTGATATAAACCAAAATATTTTTGTGATGACCGATCTAACCTGTTCATTATCTGATTCAAAATAAGGAAATGTTTTAATCAACCAAAACCTAACTAATTAATTGAGAATGATGATTATTCAAGTGGATTAATATTTTTCACACTGAAAACCATCCTCCTTCATCCCCTCCTCGCTCAATTCGGTTTAGTGCCGTGGCGACAATAAGTGCACAAACTTCTTCCGCGCAACAAAAATCTGTTGCGTTTCAGACATCATCCCTGCTAGGGACTTATGATCCAAGTACCTAAAATATCACGCCAAGGCCATGCTATGGTAACTCGGTTAAAAGATGCGTGACGGAAAGCGTTCGTGGCTGCAAACCTGCCACCGTTCCGGCTGGACGAGCACGTGCCACCGGAAATCCGGGCCTAATATGCCATCCCGCTTCCGTCGGCAAGCACGGAAGACGGCACGTGGTTGCGGACGTATTTGACGAACGCGCCGCCGTTCCTGGAGTCCCTCGAAGGGGCCCAGTACTCGGTCGCCTTGATGGCGACCATTGTGTGCGCGGAAATTTTCGCACAAATTCCGCGGTACGGGCCCCTCGAAGCGACGATGTCGGCGGACTTCGTGTCCGTAAAAACCTGGCGCGAGGGGCACGTCAAAAAAAGTTTTATCTACCTGCTGATTGACTCGCGGATCTCGGGTAACATGGCTGCGCAGCAGGACCTGGGGGAGCACGAGCGGTGGAGGAAATTTATTTCCTCCATTTTCTATGTGGGGAAGGGCAAAAGTGGACGGCCGTACGCCCACCTGCACGACGCCATGAAGCTGCTCCGGGAGAGATCCGATCGAAGAACTGACAGGAAGCTCGATCGGATTCTCGAAATCTGGGGCGCGCAGCGGGGCGTCGTTTGCCTGCAAATGTTTCATAACATTATGCCGGCCGAGGCGTTCACCCGCGAGGCGGCCCTTATCGTTACGATCGGCAGGCAGAGCTTGACAAACCAACAGCGAGGGACCTATTTCGGGGTAACGGACTGGTGGCCTTTGGAAAGGAAATCAAAGCTTGACCTTACCATCGCATGCACTCGGCTTTACGTTGTAGGACCTTGAATCTTACGTCCCAAACAGAGATGATGTCTGCAGCAACATGCCATGCGATACTGTATAAACTAAAAGGTAGCCTATAGAGGATTTAGTGTCGATCAGATTTTCTTAATCGACTGACCTTACGTTGGAAATTTTATTGCTCACACACACACATACGCACACATTGAAAGACACAGTTTGTGCACCAACTTGGGAGGAGTTCCTTTCAAATGAAGATTGCCAGGACGGTCATCGGAATACCGAAAAAATGGGGCAATGGGGCAGCTGAGGGCGCGGAGTGTTCGAGGAAATGCCTAACAAATCGTGCCGTAGTTCCATACAGCCTGTCACTTAATCTGTTGAATCCCAGTGTCTTGATAAAATGTGCTAACCTAATAATTCTCTTTTTTTCCTTTTCAGACCTTCTGCGTGGTGTCGAAGCGCTTCCGCAAGAACTACATCCACCGGTTCACCGGGACGAAATCGCTCTTCTGCTTCACCCCGTGGAGCCCCACCCGACGTGCCTGCGTGTACCTGGCAACGAACCAGTTCTTTGACTATTTCGTGATGGCCACCATCCTGTTTAACTGCATCTTCCTGGCGATGTCCGAGACGATCGAGGAGGCGGAGTAAGTTTCGGTAGTGCGGGTTGCATACCGTGCCGGGGGCATTTCCCAGAAAAAAATTGACGATGAAATGTGCCCTTTTCTTCAACAAAGAAAAAGCTGATTGATGACTTGCCATAATTCGTCTCTCCAGATGACCAGCGGAGCCATAACGAACCAATTTCAGATGCACTTTCTTGTCGACAAGAACGATTTTTTTCTTCGGAGTGAGGAATAACGATGATGGGTCAAATAAATTTTCTTCTTTGTCTCAATTGAGCCAGAGGGGAAAACTTCGAATAAGTACAACTTTTTATGCAATTCCCTTTTTTTGTGGGGGCAAATTTCAACATAAAACTGCAAATGAGTGTAACTGCACAAAGAAACGCAATAACGGATGAGTTGAATGAATTTCCCTTCCATGCCTTTGTAACTATTGCTTTTTTTGTGGGAATCCATCAGGATGCAATCTATCACAGAGAACATCACTCGCTGCAACAAAAGAAGCTGCAGCGATATAAAATAATGTTAAATTTACATAATTTCTTTGAGTCAGTGCTGCCAATTAGAGTGAGCAGTTCTCTGGGATTTCGGTCATTCGATTTTTTTTTGTATTTTTTAATCCGACTGAAACTTTTTTGGTGCCTTCGGTATGCCCAAAGAAGCCATTTTGCATCATTAGTTTGTCCATATAATTTTCCATACAAATTTGGCAGCTGTCCATACAAAAATGATGTATTAAAATTCAAAAATCTGTATCTTTTGAAGGAATTTTTTGATCGATTTGGTGTCTTGGGCAAAGTTGTAGGTATGGATACGGACTACAGTGGAAAAAAATAATACACGGTAAAAAAAATGGTGATTTTTTTATTGACCTTTTTATCACTAAAACTTGATTTGCAAAAAAACACCATTTTTATTTTTTTTATTTTTTGATATGTTTTAGAGGACATAAAATGCCAACTTTTCAGAAATTTCCAGGTTGTGCAAAAAATCACTGACCGAGTTATGAATTTTTCAATCAATACTGATTTTCTTCAAAAAATCGAAATTTTGGTCGCAAAAATTTTTCAACTTCATTTTTCGATGTAAAATTGAATTTGCAATCAAAAAGTACTTTAGTGAAATTTTGATAAAGTGCACCATTTTCAAGTTATAGCAATTTTTATGTAGCTTTTTTCAAAATAGTCGCAGTTTTTCATTGTTTTTTAAATTAGTGCACATGTTTGCCCACTTTAGAAAAAAATATTTTTGGAGAGCTGAGCAAATTCTCTACACAGAAAAAATATGTATATTTACACAGCACGTAATTACTGTTTCTTATGTAAACTCACTCGATGTAATGTTGAAATATAATGTAAAGAGTAAAAAGTCATGGAAATTGCTCCAATGTAAATCTAAATCTAATGTAAATCATAAATCTAATGGAAACGTTGAGCATGGAAACTCAAATCTGATGAATTTCTACCCGTGTTCGTCTTCCTGTAAATTCCTATTGAAGAATTCGACGACGTATTTTCCGCTAGGTTCGCTGTTGTTCCAGCGGTGTTCGGAATGACAGCCCCCATACAGTTTGAGCAGTTTTTAGGGAAAAATCGCGTTTATAATGAAAAATCAAGCATTTTCAGAAAAGTGGGGTATTGCAAAATGTGGCAATTTCGCTAACGATCATAATGCGTGGTGATTTGTAGTGATTAATTGTGACTGGTATTTTATTTAAACGATTTTTCTAGAAAGATGATCGATATTTTGGATAACTTGAGTTAAATGTTGCAAAAGTTAGAAGTAATGATGAATTATAATAAAAAAGTGTTTAAACTTTACTTTTCTTCCCGTTTGACCAAAATATTGACCTTAAAAATGCATTTTGGCGAATTTTTGAATTTTTTTGGAAAAATTCGAAAAACTGGCAATTTTTTGAGAAAATTATTGTAATTATGCTGTAATATGACTCTAATAGCTTGTTCTAGCAATAATACACACATAAGGAGCATTATCAATCAAATAAAGCTTATTTAAATCAATTTTTCAAAAGATCTTTTTGGTAAATTTGAGGAAAAAACATGAAAAACTAACTCAGCCCCTATGATTTATACATCATTCGATTCGTTTATGCGATTGCCACACTTTACAATAACTTTCATCGACGTTAAAAAATATTTGAAGGAAATAAAAATCAAAAACTGCACAAAAAAATATATTTCCAAGCACGCTGTCATTCCGAACATCGTTGCGTAGTGTTTCTACTCGCCACCAGGATGCGTGCACGTTTCTGTCGAATCTCTCAATTCAATGTAAATCATATATCCAATAGGGGGATGGCGTCGCTATTTTTAGACCACGTTTTCCACTTTTTCTCATCGAAACCGACTACTTTATCGACTTCATTTGGTGGGCGAGATAGGACGCCGTCTATTTTTAGACGATGACTCAGCACTTTTCCACTCTTGCACTCAAAAAATCCAGATGGCAGCACGACGTAACGCCACGTCCCTATGTATTTCTGCCAAACGTTGACTTCAAAACTACCCGAACTAAAAATAGTTATATTTGGTTCTCTTTCTATCGCTCTCATATTTCGCTGGCCCACTGCCTGAGCCTCGACCTGAGCAAGTTGATGCTTTAGCCGCTCGTTTATAAAATGCGAAGATGGCTCAGTCGGCAGCGGGTAGCAGCAGTAACACCGAACATCCTACCCGTCATCTGTTCGATTCCAGTCCAGCGTTATTCCACTTGGCCGTCGACGAGAAAGCGTCCCTTACCTGTGAAACAACTTTTTAAAATCAGAATTTCCTTTTGCTGCCCGCTTCAATCATTTTAAAATAGAACATAGGCCACACCCTTTTCCTACTGCAATCCAAGTCGAGCTTCTCATTCCCATTGGCCAATCAGAATTAGTTGATTTGAACTAATGTAAATTCCAAAACTAATGTAAATTTTCAAAACTAATGTAAATTTCCAATGAATCTAATGTAAATTTCCAATGAACCTAATGTAAATATACATCATTTATCATGATACCTTTTGGTACATGATAAATAATGTAAATTTACAGGAATATTTTTTTCTGTGTATATTTTGCTTCTTCGGACTTTGTTGATACGACCATTAGTTGCTGAGATATTGCAATGCAAAGGTTTAAAAACAAGAAAATTGATGTTTTCTAAGTCTCACCCAAACAGCCCACCATTTTTCAATGTCGATATCTCAGCAACTAATGGTCCGATTTTCAATGTTAAAATATGAAACATTTGTGAAATTGTGAAACAATATTTTCAAAATTTTCAAATCAAGACTAACATTTTAAAAGGGCGTAATATTGAATGTTTGGCCTTTTTGAAATGTTAGTCTTGATTTGAAAATTTTGAAAATATTGTTTTCGAAAAGATCGGAAAATTTCACAAATGTTACATATTTTAACATTGAAAATCGGACCATTAGTTGCTGAGATATCGACATTGAAAAATGGTGGGCTGTTTGGGTGAGACTTAGAAAACATCAATTTTTCTGTTTTTAAACCTTTGCATTGCAATATCTCAGCAACTGAAGGTCGTATCAACAAAGTCTCAAGAAGCAAAGTATAGAGAATTTTCTCAGCTTTTCAAAAATATTTTGTTCAAAAGTGGGCAAACATGTGCACTAATTTAAAAAAAAATTAAAAACTGCGACTATTTTGAATTCACTGAAGTACTTTTTGATTGCAAATTCGATTTTACATCGAAAAATCAAGTTGAAAAATTTTTGCGACCAAAATTTCGATTTTTTGAAAAAATCAGCATTGATTGAAAATTTCATAACTCGGTCAATGATTTTTTGCACAACCTGGAAATTTCTGAAAAGTTGGCATTTTATGTCCACTAAAACATATAAAAAAATAAAAAAAATAAAAATGGTGTTTTTTTGCAAATCAAGTTTTAGTGATAAAAAGGTCAATAAAAAAATCACCATTTTTTTTACCGTGTATTATTTTTTTCCAGTGTAGTCCGTATCCATACCTACAACTTTGCCGAAGACTCCAAATCGATCAAAAAATTCCTTCAAAAGATACAGATTTTTGAATTTTAATACATCATTTTTGTATGGACAGCTGCCAAATTTGTATGGAAAATTAAATAGACAAACTAATGATGCAAAATGGCTTCTTTGGGCATACCGAAGGCACCAAAAAAGTTTCAGTCGGATAAAAAAATACAAAAATTAAAAATGAAGAAAAAAGACCGATTTCGTAGAGAGTTGCTCAGTAATAACTTTTCTAGCTGGTGGCCCAATCAAACAAAAACTTTTAAATTAATTTCCAGATTACATTTAGAACTGTCTGAGCGGATTGCCATCATAAGAACAAGAGCACAAATGCCAATAAAAATGCAATTAGCATGTATTTCGATTCCTCCAACAATCATTGTGTCATTTGCTTTTTATTCAATTATACGGCACTTTGCCTCAACATGAAAAGTTCATTCTTTCTCATTAGCATTCCAACCCAAAAGGCAGACTTACAGAAAACGTGAGGGGGTCAATGAAATTGGATAGTTTATTGGCACAACTTTTCTCTTAAATTGCCACCCTTGTGGTACACCGAAAATCCGATTCCATACTGCTTTTTGTTCCAACCGAATGTGACACCACAATTTAACTTTATTTAATCCGTCCTGTCCTGCCGTTTCAGATATATATTTTTAGCAATTTACACATCCGAGATGATAATCAAAATGATAGCTAAGGGTTTTATACTGAACAAGTACACGTACTTGCGCAACCCGTGGAACTGGCTCGACTTTGTGGTCATCACCAGCGGGTACGCGACGATCGCCCTCGACGTCGGCAATCTGGCCGGCCTGCGGACCTTTCGCGTGCTGCGGGCCCTCAAGACGGTGTCGATCATGCCGGGTGGGTAGACGAAACGCAACAATTTGCGTTCAAAACGCAGCACTTTGCGTCTGAAACGCAACAAACATATCGCCCGTTTCTGATCGCAACTTTCAATTTCCGCAGGCTTGAAAACTATCATCAACGCGTTACTGCACTCCTTCAAACAGCTGGCGGAGGTCATGACGCTGACGATATTCTGCCTGATGGTGTTTGCCCTGTTTGCGTTGCAGGTAACGCGGTTTTACCCCCACAAAAAATAATAGGTCCCAATTTTAATCAACTCCAGCTATCTAAATCCATCTATTTGTTTACTTCCATCGCGCGAAACCCCCGTCACCGCAGGTCTACATGGGCGAACTGCGCAACAAATGTGTCAAAAACGTGCCGGAAGGCTGGAACGTCACCCACGAGGAATGGCAGATGTAGGTGTATACTTCCGGATGAATGTGTGTGGACCACCCCGAACCGTAAAAATCAATCTCCTCTTTCTCTTTTTTTTGTGCAGGTGGGCCAACGATACCGACAACTGGATCATCGATGACGAGGGCCTGCCAATGCTGTGCGGGAACCTGACCGGGGCGCGCCACTGTCCTCCAGGTTTGTTGGTTCTAGCAAATTTCATTCATCGATCGAACAAACACCCAAACTGGCAACACTGCAACCCAATTTAATAGCCGAAATTGACGTTTTGAGGTTTACACGCTAAATTAAATCGATTCACCGCTGATGAAGAGTTCCATTCATCGTTTTTAAACAAAAAAGGCCTCAAAGCAAACTCTCGCTTGTGCGTGCCACGAAATTGAAAAATAATAAAATCCCCTTCAATTTCGACCGGCCAAAGGATGAAAAACACGGGGCACCGAATCGAAAACAACTGTTTCAATTAACGAATCAATTTCAAGCTCTCTCCACGCCGGACAAAAGCTGCACTGCACTGCAGCAGCAGCTGGCAGTCGGCAACCGGCATTGTGCGTTCCCAAAATCGAATAACCCGAACATGTTAATCACCAATTTGTGCAATTATTCCACCGGGATGGACAATCTGAGTCTGATTGTATACTTTGCTCCCCTTGGTAAAGTCAATATTTCGATACGGCTTTTGGCCCTCAAGATACCTCCTTTTAAAGTTGGTGTCATAAGTTTTTCTAGAAACTTGATTTTGAGTGTAATGCAATCAGCCGGGACGGGTGGTTTAGGGGTAAGCGCACGTGGTTGCCTCTCACCCAGTCTAAAAATAGACGGCGTCCTATATCGCCCAGCAAAATGAAGTCGATAAAGTAGTAGGTTTCGATGGAGCAAAGTTTATTTTTGGAAGGTTGAAATTTTGGTTAGTTGGATATTACCTTTTTTATTGAGTAATAGGGGAAATCTACCCATTTTAATCCTAATAAGCGGTCGTGTTTGAATGATGCTGGATAATCTAGAGTCTCCCTTGAATTTTACTAAAACCAAGTACACCAACGAGTAAAGCAAGTTTTTGTGAACATTTCTGTTTATTTTCACTTTCACTAAAAGTTATTCTATTTCTTTACCAAGCATTTAACAAAAACAAAATTCCAAGGGTATTCTAATCGAGGCGAATGCATTGGGCCACGCCCATTTTTCTAATATCGGCTTAGTTCTTTTTTCTTCCAACACTCTGTCGAGTGTTGCCATTTGCGCTGACAGTTCAAACGAACACTCACGAAAAGTGGCATTTATAGGGAAAGTTTCCTGGCATCGCTGGCTGTGCTGCTGGTGGTGTTGACGGCCAGCCTTTGTTCTTTTTTGCCTTCGTCTCTCGCTCGGTTTTCTTCAGCCTTCGATTTGAATGCAAAGTGAAAATTGAAACGTCAAACGACTTGGCGCGTTTGTTTTTTTGATGGCGCTTGCTAATTTATTACATTTTTCGGGATTATTCTTCAAGTGAGTGCCTTACTAATGATCAAAAGAACATGTTGCCGGTAGTTGGAAGCAATTTCATATCTTAAGCGCCGTGAAAAAGTAAGCGCAAGTGAAAAGTTAATTTTGGCGATATTCATTAAGCGTTTGAGGGATTCTCGTGTGTGTCACTGTGTGTGCCAACAAAATGATGAGAAGTGGTCTCGCAAAATACAAATTATGATCAAAAGTGCATTAAATGTGATCTTTTTGGCCAGTAAGTGGCATACATTTGCGTGCTTACTCGAGGCGGTGCTGTTGCTGGTAAGTTTATAGCCCAAATAGTATTTTTGGAGCTTTAATCGAGCATCAAACTCTCCATATGACGAAGATAGGTGTTTGATTGGAAAGGGTAGATTTCCCCTATTACACGCAGAAAAATAAGGCATATTTGAATCAACAAAACGTTTTGTTGATTTGAGAATCAAGATTTTTGTTGAATCAACGCTAAATGTCAAAGCAACTTTTTCAAAACAACAAAAGATTTTTGTGGAATTGAGAAAATCAAGGTTTGTTTCAACGCAAAATCGGCGTTGATTATATTCAACAAAATTTTTGTTAAATCAAACTTCGTACAGGCTGATTCTACAAAATATTTTTCTGCGTGTACTTAAAATATGTGTAAAAATGTGAACGTGATGAAGACTCATCAGAAACTGGATTCTTCGTAAGTTTTTTTCGGTCTGGACCCGGTGGCTGCAATCGTCTAAAAATAGACGGCGTCCTATCTCGCCCAGCAAAACGAAGTCGATAAAGTAGTCGGTTTCGATGGAGAAAAGTGGAAAGCGTGGTCTAAAAATAGCCATTCCCCTATTCCAATAATATAGTAGCAGAAAAATCAGGCATCGGGTCCAGACTGTTATCTTGAAGACAGCTTTCCAATTCGGTTCACCACCAAGACTTTTGTGGTGAATTCTTAGAGTCGTTGAAATATTTCATTATAATTCCGCCCGATAGGTATGCAAACCATAAGTTCCATGTTATTCACCCATTAGGGTACGTTATCCATTAGTGGACCCCTTTCCTATAGTGGACCCTCTGAAGGGTTTTTGATGAAAAATTCAATAAAATCACAATTTCAAGCGTGTTGTTGTCTACAAATCTAGAGTTTTTTATGAAAAGGTCCTATAAACAAACTTTCCAATTTTTGGTTTTTGGGTGTTTTTAGAACCGCCTTGAGTCAGGGGTACTCAAAAACACCCAAAAAGCAAAAAGTAAAAATTTTGTTTATAGGACCTTTTCAAAAAAAACTCGAGAAATCTTTTATTTGGCATGTTCAGCATTAATTGAATCAATGTTGACTTATATTGAATTGTCCTTTTCACCGACATAAGTGTTTTGAGTTCGACATCTGAAATCAGCCATGGCCACTAGCATTTTCACAACAAAACTGCGTTTATATTTCATAATTGAATTAACTATCCAATAATTTTTGACTGATTATTTAACTTCAGCAAGTCGAAATAATGTATGTTTAAGGAACTATGATAAAATAGAGCGAAGAACTGCTTATTTTCGAGCAAAAAGTAGGGGGGTCCAATATAAGACAACGAAAATCCAAACTTTTCCAAAAGTGGACCCCTGTAAATTAAACCTTCAAAAATGAAGAAAACTGTGTATTTAAGCAAAACTGTCTCTTAAACATACAATAAATGCTTGTTGTTATCAACCTAAACGCACATGTTTAATTAATCAAAACTATAGTCAATTATACTTAACTGAAGCATCATAATTGCAGTTTGAAATGATATTTTATAATAATAAATCAAGAACAAAACATTTTTGCCTTCCTCACTGAGGTAAGGCTATAATCCTGCTCGAAAAATGAACTTTTGAAAAACAGCTCGTAGACCTATATTCATGTATACCTATCGACTCAGAATCGAAAACTGAACAAATGTCTGTGTGTGTGTGTATGTGTGTGCGTATTCTCCTTGGTGCTCAAAATTCTTGCCACGTTTTCTCGGCACATGCTGATCCGATTTGATTCAAACAAGTTGCATTCGATCCGTTTTGGTGCCCCATACTGCACTATTGAATTGTTTGAAGATCCGATAAGTAGTTCAAAAGTTATGTATAAAAAAGTGTCAGAGTTGACACTTTGAGTCACTTATCTATATGAAAACTATGTCCGGATCCATCATCCGACCCATCGTTGGTTAGGTAATCAAAAGACCTTTGCAATGAGTCCAAAACATTGAAGATCTGGCAACCCTGTCTCGAGATATGACCACTTAAGTGATATTTATGTACTTTTTTGATGCCGGATCTCACTTAAATGCATGTAAACTCTGTCCGGATCCATCATCCGACCCATCTTTGGTTAGGTAATGAGTCTTTCCAATGAGTCCATAACATGGAAGATCTGGCAACCCTGTCTCAAATTATGACCGCTTAAGTGATATTTGTGTATTTTTTTTTATTGAAAAATAGATGGAATTTGAGTCACAAACCCATCATATTACTAAATGTTGGTAAAAAGTGAGGAAGGCTCCAACCACATAGGTGGATTAAGTTAGTTTTTTTAATAATCATGCGTGGTTTTATCAGCAACTGTAAACAAAGTTATTGTTTAGTTTCGGTCAACCATTTATGTAATTAATATGAAAAAATGTGCATACAAATAATTTTTTTTAATTTTTTTTTATGTTTACAGTGGTTTTTGAAACGTTTTCTCTGATCTTTTTCGGAAATAAATGTGTTTGAATGTCTGTTAGGTTTTTTTGTTGTTTAAAGCCAAATTTGTTAACAAAACATATTTGTTTATGATGAAAAGTGAGCAAAATCCATCTTTTATTCATTATATCTATCATTAGACCTACACCATGCATCAAAACATCAAAAATCGGTTAAATTTGGTATAAAAATAACATTTTGCCTATAGTGGACCCGGGTCCACAATCGGATTATGGACCCGGGTCCACTATAGGAAAAGGGGGTCCATAACAGGCAAAAAAAACTTTTTTTCAAATGGCTATTTTTCTGCTCAAAAACAAATAAACTGATGAAACAAATAGTCAAAATTGTTCAAAAGACTTCAGTTTTCATTGTTTTGTACAAAGGGTTATGAAAAAGTGCTTAAAATATTGAAAATTTGTGAAAAATGTGCTTCGGCTCTACTAATGGTTAAAATACCCTAGTTGAATGCATCTTTGACTGCTAATCCAGCTTTTTAAGCGAAAATGGCGTTCGAATTGTGAACGCCCGAAATTTCAAAATCGCGCAGTTGTACCAAGTGTGCTATGGCATGACAGCCACATTTTTTGTCTAATGTTGGTGCTACTGCGCAATTTTGACATTTCGGGCGTTCACAATTCAAACGCCATTTTCGCTTCAAAAGCTGGATTCAAGAGACGGGGAATTATGACAAAAGGTCGAAAGGACAAAAAGGTCGAATTAAAAAAAACATTTTACGCAACAAAACTTTTGATGTTGGGCCTAAATGCACAATTGGAAATATCAAACCCCTTTTCATTTTTCGAAACTGTTTAAATTTGAAAGAATGTAAAAGTCTCCAAAATATTCCAACGATTTTTATAAATAAAATGAATACTTACAACATAACATATTTTAGAAGAAGTATTTAAAAAAGAACCGCTACTAATACACAGAAAAAAAGTTGAATTTTGGAATGTTGAAAATTTGGTAGGTTGAATATTACCTCTTTTTTGAGTAATATTACATAAAAATGTGTAAAAATGTGAACCTGATGAATATTCATCAAAAATTCATCATGTTCTGGGGTAAAATCAATCATTCATTTTGACACAAAATCTGTCACCATTTCCTGATGAATATTACCATCATTTTTTTTCTGTGTATAAAATATATAATATAAAATTCACAAAATCATTACGACAGTCAAGAATAGGTTTTTGAAAATAAAATAAAAACTTTAAAAATGTTTTAGAAGTCAAACTTTTTTTCGGAAGAGCTGCTTATATTTGAAAGAAAAGAAAAACTCACAAAAACATTACGACAGTCAAGAAGAGGTTGTTTGACGTGGCGTCGCTATTTGTAGACCACGTTTTCCACTTTTTCTCGATCGAAACCGACTACTTTATCGACTTCATTTTGCTGGGCGAGATAGGACGCCGTCTATTTTTAGACGATGACTCAGCACTTTTCCACTCTTGCAATTAAAAAAAAAAACAGATGGCAGCACGATGTAACGCCACGTCCTTATTTAAAAAAAAATATTATCTTGTTTTTTTTAAAAAACTGCTTATGTTTGAAGAATAGAAAAACCCATAAAAATATTTTGACAGTCAAGAATAGAAGGTTGTTTTTAAAAATAAAAATAGAGTTCCAAAATATTTTAGTCGTCGAATTTTTTTTCAATGCGCTGCTCATGTTTAAAAGAATGGAAAAACTCACAAAAATATTGTGACAATCAAGAATAGGTTGTTTTTAAAAATAAAAATAGACCTTCAAAATATTTTAGAAGTCGAACGTTTTTTTCAATTAACTGCTCTATTAGAAACAATGGAAAAAATCACAAAAATATTTTGGCAATCAAGAAAAAGTTGTTTATAAAAATAAAAATAAATTTCCAAAATATTTCAGAAGTCGATTTTTTCAATTGCTCATGTTTTAAAGAATAAAAAAAACTAACAATAATATTACGACAAACAAGAAAAGGTTGCTTTAGAAATCGACCATTTTTTGGAAATACTGCTCATGTTTGAAAGAATGGAAATCTTCTCAAAAATGGTTTGGGAGTTATTCTGTTTATTTAAAAAAGAGATCATTACTAAATGGATGAATAAACCAAGGATTAACTTACAGATAAAAATCAGATTTGTTTGCAAGAAAATATTTTTTTCAACACAGCTTAAAAAAGTAGTAATCCAGCTGCGTGTAAAAGGCCTGGGTGTAAAATAAATATTGCATTATTTTATGCAATTTTATGTAATTTTACACCCTAAAATATGTAGCCCATCAGTATGGAAAACCTACTTGACCGAAATGTCAAGTTCATATATGCGTTTATCCTTACAGCGTTTTATCGGTCTGATGGCCGAGTGGGCTAAGGCGCCAATCTTCACTGTTGGTGCTGGGTTTGATTCCCGTCGGTTACTACTTTTTTTTTGTTTTTGCAAAAAATGTAAACGCAGTGTGTAATATTAAGTGTTTATTTTGACGAAGGTGATGTGCATGCTTTTGCATGCGATTTTACCATCGGATTTTTTGCTGTGAAGAGTTTTTTAGTTTATAATTATAATTATTTGTTTCATTTTTTCACATTCGACTTTTTGTCCTTTCAATGTTTTGTCCATTCGACCTTTTGTCCACTTTCGACCTTTTGTCCATTCAACGTTATGTCTTTCGACCTTTTGACATTCGACCTTTTGTCGCACATCCGAGCACACATAGTTTTTTACGTTCATAGTCGGGTGTTCAAAAATTCCTTTTGTCCGAAAATTTCTCGCTAGGAGCAAACGGGAATCGAACCCAGAATCATCCCGCTTGCAAAGCGAAAAGCGTTCAGCCACGCCTTCCTTTCTTTATCTCGTGTGATGTTCATTTAAACTCTTTTAAAATTGATCCAAACATAATCCAAAATAGAGTTTACAAAATCTTCAAGCAAATTTCTGAGTCTCATACATTGTATATTTTTTGCAATTTAAATTCAAAACTGATTTAAAAAAATGCAATTCGTTTGTAGAATATTTTAATTCCTTTTCATGGTTGTCCTAGTTACATTATACTCATCTTCTAAAAAAGAATTTCGTATTTAACATGCTCTTAAAGGGTCAACTTACTAGCAAAAGTAAATGTTCCAAAACAAGAATCGTTACATAATCTCTTCAAAAGCTCGAAAATGCAGTTATAACCTCGATGAACCAAAGGGGGCTCTACCGTTCAAACCGTGGCGCAGGTCGATTGCTTAGGCAAGCATCGAGCTAAAGGGAGCACAAACATGGAGTCTGCTTTGCATATCACTGTGACTGGTGATGACCTCAGCAGAGACCCCTCCCCCTCCAGACAAACACAGAGAGTGAATAATGTCGAATCGAGGAAAAACATCATCAACAACCTCCGAAACGACCAAGAAGGGTGAGAATGAGTCAACTGGAGATAACGGTAACGACCTTCGACCGGGTTCTCCTGTCGGGGTGGGTCTGCCAGGTTCGTGGGCCCCCGCTTCTCAGCTGAAAATAAAGTTACACTGACGCGCATTGCTTTCCAACCCGGGAAAAGTTTTGCTTTGAGGGGTTACATCTCGACCATAGTTGTGTGTGGAAATTATTTATCGTGTAAAAGTGACAACTCAGCTTGTCATATCTACACGCTTAAGAGGTATTACTTGGAAGAATACATTTGAGCGCTCTAACCTGTTAGTTGTATGCAACCCCTTAACCGGTGTTCCCGCCCCATCGCCGGATGGATGGATGTGGTACAAGTTCCGCTTCGACACTTCCTTTCCACATGCATGTGCCGGGTGCATCTGTTTGTCACTTTGCTGTCGCCCAGCCTTCGCCGGTCGTTCAGAGTTACACCGAATCTAAACTCAAACAGACTGCAACCGTGCATCGTCTCACCCACTAAAGTTTCATAAATTTTAGGATAGAAAAGCTTGGAGCGAGCACCGCAAGAGAGCGTTACCACAGGCGTTACTGTCATGGTGAAATTGTGAGCTAAATTGAAATTTTGTGTGCCGCACTATTTTGGGGTTATGTGTGGAAAAAGGATGGTTTGAATTTGATTGATATTAATTAAAAGCGATTGCCTTTCATTCCGGAAATTGCAAACATGTAAAATAATTCAACCGATGGTCGTTCCTAACTTGAACAGGACTCAGATTGTTTTTGAAAGTGGGTTGCACTGTTTAGAGTGTATGATGACAGATACATACACTGTCATCCTGAACCAATTAAATTTCGTCAAAACATAACTTACTCGAAACACTGTTTTAAAGCCAATTTTGAGTTAAGTTTCACTCAGAACTAAATTTAAAAGAATAGGCGAGCTGAATTTGAGTAAATTATGCCCAAAAATGAAAATTGCATCTAAGTAATTTCTGAGTTGGTAAGATTTTTGACGAAATTTTAGTGGTTATTCAAAACGAAAGCAACGTAGCAAAAATCAAAGAATTCACGATAGTATCAGAATCTACTTTCTGTTATAACCAGCCTATCAAAATCGTACTTTAATATAATCTCTCATTTCCTCATTTCAAAATTCACATTTTCCAAAGTTGACAGCAACAGCTCTGGTCCACAACCTTTCCAATACCTTGTCGCTGGAAAATGGCGGAAATGCCACTCTCAGTGGCCGAATGACCAGCTTGCATAATTCATGTGACAAATTTTCCCAGTGCAGCCGCTCCATCATGATGCATTCCTGGGCCGCCGCCGTGATTCTCGGAGCTTTTAGTTTGCCTCAGGGGAAGTGAAGGAAACTGCAGGACACAACTATTGTGTGGCATTCCCTTAGCTCCAGCAATCTAGTGTTATGTAATATGCAAAACAACAAGGACGTCGTCGTCGTTGACGATGACGCACGAAGCTGTATCGTTGGCCATCTTTGGGGGATTTAGGTTAGGGCTAGAGGGGGACATTTGGTCCAAAGATTCTAATAATTTTAAATTTGTGAACAGTTGAACGTTACGAAACTTTAAAAATGCAGTGTTGCCAGTTGAATTCCCTCACATTTATTCATCGACATAACCTCACATTCCCAAACCATCGCAACCTACCCTCACCAGCAGAAGCTAATTGATCACCAAGTGTGTGTGCGTGTGTCCAAGGAAATGGGTCGATTAGGGGGCTCATAAATGTCACATCCACACGCCCCCACATATTGACACACTGTCACTGTTTATTTCACAGACTATACCTGCCTCTGCGTGGGCGAGAACCCAAACCACGGCTACACCAACTTTGACAACTTCATGTGGTCAATGTTAACAACCTTCCAGCTAATTACGCTGGACTACTGGGAGAATGTATATAATATGGTAAGTGATCCGCGCCCCCGCTCCCCCTTGAATCGAAGGATGGTGAGGGGACATTTTTCCTAGGAAATGGCGAAGTTTCTCGAGGGACCATGTGTTTTACGATGCTGTGATACGTGGACAGTTGATGAATATTCATTATAGTATCGCGTGGCACTTTCGTGAACTGCAGACGATGTACAGTAATATTTTTGCAGCTGCGAGTTTTCAGTATAGACTAAATGAGTTTAAAATTCAGAATTTAATTAAACTTAGTTTTTTGTATATTTTTTTCATTAAACTAATGAAAGAAAAACAAGTGAACATTTTTTCAAGTGTATTGAATATATAATCAGGCCAATGAGAAATTCGAGTCGAGATCGAGCTTAAATCGAGCTAAAATTCTCACTGGGAAGAATAGTTCTAGATTAAATTTTCAAAACAACCTATCCCTCATGGGTTTCCTATGCAGATAGGGCCTTTTGAAAATTTAATCGAGAGTTAAAATATGTTTGGTTAGAGATAACTTAAAAACAATGTACCGTAAACTGGGTTGACTTTGATAGAATTTTCAAATGGCCGTCAATGAATATCTAAACATTTTTGAGAATTTTGAGTATGGGTCATTCCATCCCAAGTGACCACGCGTCCAACATCGACCTTCACCAAATCTGCTCATATTTGGCATGGGAGTTGTTTTTGCCCCAAAAACAAAGAATCCCAAGTTTGGTGACATTTGGTCCAACCCCGCGCCCGTGGCACCCCCCTCTTTTTCTGAGATTTTTGAAAAACCTAATTTTTAAAATGCATTTTGCTAAGAGAGAAGTATACAAAAAGTGAACTTTTGGGTATGCATATTTGAAGATTTTTTGACGTAGAATCGAATGGCGTACTCAAAATTTACGTTAAGTGTTGCCAGATATAAAAATTTTGCGCTTTAAGTTTTAAAATGCATTTTTAACCAAAGGACAAAGGACGAGCACTTACGGGAAAACTGACAATTGCATTCGATTGCTGAGAGTTTTTTACATTAAATTCAATCAAAACCTCAGGGTAAATTGAATATTTCTTGAGATATCACATTTTTAAGTTGGAAAGCTCTGTATTGCATGGCAAATGTTTTACTAAACATCGATTTTCAACAGTACATTGCGTGAGAGCATAGTAGGCCTTGAAATTTGAATATTATTTTTTCAATTTCTTAACGGAAGCAAGTGAATGTCCCAAAATTGAATTTAAATGCATTTTAAAACTTAAAGTGCAAAATTTTCATATCTGGCAACACTTTACGTAAATTTTGAGTACGCCATTCAATTCTACGTCAAAAAATCTTCAAATATGCATACCCAAAATTTCACTTTTTGTAAACTTTTCTCTTAGCAAAATGCATTTTAAAAATGAGGTTTTTCAAAAATCTCAGAAAAAGAGGGGGGTGCCACGGGCGCGGGGGTGGACCAAATGTCACCAAACTTGGGATTCTTTGTTTTTGGGGCAAAAACAACCCCCATGCCAAATATAAGCAGATTTGGTGAAGTCGATGTTGGAGGCGTGGTCACTTGGGATGGAATGACCCGTAAGCATTAAGGGATAGCTTATTATCGAAAATATATGCAAAATGTGACTGTTAAATTGGATGTATCAAAATTAGTGGCCAAATCAAATTTCTATCAATGTCACCCCAGTTTACGGTATTCAAACATCTTGAAAACTGTACTCAAAATTGAGTGGCTCGTTTTTACCTGTTAAAACGTTCGTAGTTTTATTGAGTGAGCGTAATGCAATGAAATATGCAATTTGGATCAATAATGTGTGCACTTTGAAATCAGTTTTGAGAGAATTTCAATCCAAATCAAAAGAAAATTGCTGTCCAGACTCGATTATCCGAAGGCCTCGGAAAAATTTCACTTCGGATAATCGAAACTTCGGATAATCGAATCATGATTTTTTTTAAATCCAAAATGGCGGACAATATGGCGGGGACGAAACATTGAAAAAATGCATTTTGTTGTTTAATAGGCAATCAACTGTTCAAATTTGGTGTTCGTGATTCGATTATCCGAAGTCCCAAACTTCGGATAATCTAAACTTCGGATAATAAGGGTCCGGATAATCGAGTCTGGACGAACTATAACTGCTTTTTTTTGTATTTCCATGTTGTCTTTGAAATTAATACCTGCATAAGTGTTTTTCAAGCTTGAAGATAATTATATGTACTACATGAAAAAAGAGAGTATTCTTTGTTTATTCAAATTATGAATTTAACATTATTATTTAACATGATTAACTGAAATCTCAATTAAAATAAGCTGTGTGAAAACGTGAAAATTGTCTTTTCGTCACTTTTTAGTGAGAAGTGGCTTAGTGTATGGGTAAGAGTCTCTAGTTGAGGGTACTTTTTGGATAATTGAGCACAACAATTGTTTTTTTTAGTAGTTTTTTCCGTGTTTTTTATCGGAAAAAATAATAATTAAATTGTTTGATATAACATTTAATTTGGAGTCAAATTTATGTACTTTATAGGATTTTCTAAGTGCGCCGTTTCTGAAATAAATCCATCTAAGGATTAATTTTGCCACAATTTGTCAATTTTGCAATATTAGAGTGATTAACAAAAATAAATCGTTTTTCCTAGTGCGTCCATCCCGGGAATTCCCGGGACAAAATTCCCGGGATTTTTCCAAAACCGGGAATTCCCGAATCCCGGGATTTTTTGTATTTTGTCCCGGGTAATCCCGAAATTGGAAAAAAATATAATTTTGTTCTGGAAATTCAGGTGTTGTTGTGGAAAAAGATGAACAGCGATAAAAATTATAATAAAATACTAAGCATACATCCAGGGTTTTTATTTAAATAGTCCTAGAAGCATTTGTATTTTTCATATGTTTGTAGGACCTATTTAAAAACAAACTCAAGATATCAACATTAAAGGTAATTTGTAAAAAAAACTACCGATCTGTAAATTGCCTAGCGCTTTAATTTTTTGCTTTTAAATTTTATTTATTTTTTAAAAGACTACGTATATTTATGATTTCAAATTTAATATCATTTTAAATTATTTTTCATGAAACATCTTTGGCAAATTAAGACAAGTTTAACGAATTTTGACAGCTGTTTTAGTCATTTGTTTGCATAATGTTTTGAATTTTTTGATTGATTTAGGTTAAAACAGGAACAGAACAAAACAATTAGTACACCGATTTTCAAATTAATTGCTCTAAAATCTTATGTACCTATTTCGACTGTATTCCCGATTTTCCCTAGTTGGCGGCAATGACCTTAAGATAACTTGTAAAATATTTTTTGATATAAAACATGAATGTCGAAATTTATCTAAAAATTGACTGGAATAATTTTATTTGTTGTCTTTTTATATGTTATTTTAGACATTTGAAAAGATTTTTTAGGCTTTTCCAGTCATGTCACATAAAAAAAATAAAAAATATGTATTTATAATAGACTTATTTAATTTGAATCACATTGGATTAGAAATTAGATAAAAAACCAAAGCACAACAAAGAACAAAAAAAATCTTTCAATCTATCTAAAAACTGCTATCCTTGTTTAGATTTAAGTGTAGATTACCACCAATGAATAGTATTGAGCTAATTCTATGATTTTAAAATGTCAAATATAAAGAAAACATAGATTTTATTACTGTTTTAAAAATTTCCCGGGATCCCGGGAATTCCCGGGATTTCAAAAATATTTTTCCCGTTTCCCGGGAAATTCAAAACCCGGGAAAATTGGACGCCCTATTTTTCCTTACTGTTGCCTTATCCCAGCAAGTTGAAGTCCAATTTTCAAAGTTTCTTACAGAAATTAAAAAAAATAACTATTCGAACAAAATATTTTCTGGTTTGAGCAACCATGTTCACAATTTTTGAAATGGTCCTATAAACTATTGTGTTTCATATGTTTATAGGACCTATTTAAAAAGAAACCCCTAGATTCCTAAAAGTTCTAAAAGTTCTCTAAAAATTAAACTTCTAGTAAAGAAAGAACAACCCCGCCAAATATGTTCTGCCTTTGCTGAATCACCAAAATTAAAAAAAAATCAAATATTTCCGTGCGCGTGCTTTTTTAATGGGTATTTTTTTTAGAGTGTAGTAAATAAGGCTTTGAAAAAAAAACTCTGATTTATATAAAATATTATGAAATCCTCGTCAAAGTGCCACCAGCAATAGCCACAACTTTGCCGAAGGCACCAAATTAATTAGAAATTCCGTTATTTAGAAACATGTTTACCATTTTTGTATAGACAGCTGTCTAAGTTGTAAGGAAACAAATAACGCAAAATTGCATTTTTGGTTATATGGAAGGCCCCTACAAAATTTGAGGCAAATAAAAAAAAACGAGCAATGGCAAAGGATTACTATTAAATGTCGAGCACTCACGCATTAAATTGCACGGGATTAGGTGGGTGTATTATTAAACGGAAAATTGCACCCAATTTCGTTACTGCTAGCCGTCACTTTTGGTCCATTTTGCACAATCCCCGGTTACCGAAGAGCCACAAATCTGGAGCAACATTTGAAAAGGGCGCATAAGCATTTTGACAGCTAGAACTATTTTGCAAAATCCGAAACAACAGGTAACTATTTAACTAAACTCGCTACGTTAGATGGTAGCTGGGAAGGCCTGCTATTGTTTAACACATCGAGTTTTGTGAAAAAGTTACCTGTTGGCTCGGAATTTGCAGAATAGTTCTAGATGTCAAAATGCTTATCCGCCCTTTTCTCGTGTTGCTCCAGAAATAATATTTCTCTTGCATCGTAAAACAATCGAACACGCCCCTAATCGATTATAGATATGCGCAATGGTCCGTTTGTGCACCAGCAAAACCCATCGAGCATCAGCTTCTGGGTTCCGGGAAAGGGCGGGGGAGATTTGGACCATTTTGTTTAATTGATTGTAATTTCCACATCGGAATAAATCATGCCCATGGTGCAGGGTCGTAATTTTAGATACACAGAGTGTAGGGGCAAAAGTGGCAAGGCAGGTCACTTGCAAATATCGGCCACAAATGGACGATTTAGGTTAAACTGTGTGCAAATTGAATAATGATGAGTTATCTTTCAGAGTGCAGTTGGGCTTGAAATTTGTGCGAATTTCGTTAACGCTTGGTTACACTTTAAAACGAAATTAACGGTTTCTTCTCATTTTTGCAGGTCCTCGCCACGTGCGGTCCCATGAGTGTGTCTTTTTTCACCGTGGTAGTGTTTTTTGGTTCGTTTTATTTGATAAATTTGATGTTAGCTGTTGTTGCCCTAAGTTACGAGGAGGAAGCTGAAATCACCAATGAGGTAAGATTTTTGAAAATCTAATAATTATTAAAATTTCTAAATATTTTCCTCAACCCCAGGAACGGCGGAAAGACCTAATCGACCACCGGGACGACTCCACGTTCAGCTTCGATCCGGCCAGTTTGAATGTTAAGCAGTTAAGCAAGCAGCAGCGCAAGAAGCTGGACGCCCGGAAGGGGGTGCTGCTGGCGTCGTACTCGCGCAAAAAGACCCGCCGGAGAAAGGGCAAGGACAAGGCGGGTGGCGGCAGCAGCAACGGAAACAGTAATGTGAGTTGAATTTTCATATTTGTTACTAATTAGCAAAATTACAAAAATCTCAAAACTTTGAAAAAAATAAATAAATAAAAAATATTCACGAGATTTAGTACAAACGTTTTTTAACATAACAATCTTTTTTACAGTCGAAAAGTCGCTCGGTGACGCCAAGTCCTAGCCCGAGCCCGCGGCACAGTATCGTGCGACCTCAGGCCCTTGCCCTGCAGCGGCTACAAACGACCGCGGTGCCAACGCCACCACCACCTCCAGCCCAGCACCAGCACCAAAACCCGAACACGTTGCACCCTTTAGGTAAGTTTTTTTTCTATGCTTAATTTGCTCATTATCACAGACAATCAGATTGAGACGAGCTGTCAAAATCTTCGTGTATCCAAAAGTAGATGGCGCTGTTAGCAATTTTAAAAATATGTCAATTACAAGGAAATTTTCATCTATTCCACCAGGTGTGCACTACCGGGGCCAGCTGCTGCCGTCGAGCCGGCAGGCCAGCTCGAACGCAAGCGAGGGTGGCCCCAACCGGGAGTCCTCGCTGGACGATTCCGGCGTGGTGGATGACCACGAGGAGCAGGACGTGGTAACGGGCACCGAGCTGGCCATGCACCCGGCTCTGGTTGAGGTAAGACGCTTTTAGCTGTGTTATAAATGGAAGCTCTCTTTAAACTCAACAGAGTGCGCCAGTGTGTGCGCACAAAAGAATCTCCGGAATTTATGCAACGCAATCACAAAAGGTGTTAAACATGCATAAACAGTAAAAATACAGCTGCGAACAAAACTTGTTGCTATATCATACTATAGTACTTGAAAACGTATTTCAATTTAACCTCAAAAATTTTAAAAGCTTCATCTTATCTTAACGTTAAACTATCTTTGTAAATATGTCTGGTCTATTTTCATCAACTCCTAGAACATCATAATAAATTCAACGAAAAAAGTTCATCTCCCTGTATCCAGGGTCTTAATTTAATTCCACACAATAAAGTTTTCCCCATGCATCCAGCCAGCTAACTAACAATGACAGGCCAAACTATCCGGTGCAATATAGTTAGTGCCAGCACAACGTGTAAGCTACACCGCGAGATGCGCAAGCATGGCTTGTTCGCATTTTAATTGCTGCTTGTGACCGTTCCTGCAAGAGAGTTCTTTGCCACCATCATCGTTGGACGGCGACCGGTGTGAGGGAAAATGTCTTTGTGGGAGATCAGTTTTGCGTGTAACAGGGAATGTTGTAGTGATCGGAATACTTTAGAGAAAGTCAGCTGCTGATATTTAAGTTTTGAAACAAATAATACAACAAAATAAGAATAATGATTGATTACAAAGTTATTGATTTGAAAGTAATTTAAACAAATATTTCATAAATTCACAAATTTATATTTACTTAAAAATTGTCTTCAAAATCAAGCTGAGTACCAAGTTTTTTTGGTTTTGGCAAATTATTTCGCGATTTTCAAATTTGTATGTTTTTATTTGGATGAAACTTTGTCTATGAGCAATTCCATGTCAAATAGGGAATCGGTTGTATCCGACCCTCTCCGATTTCAACGAAACTTTGTAGACATGTTATCCTACGCTTATATAAGCCATTTTTGTGTATATGGAGCCAGTTACACTCGATAATGAAAAAGCTTGTCCAATTTCCCATAAGTTTGTCTTTAACCACTTTTCAAAATAACTCTTTTTTATGATTTAAGCTAATTTACTTTGAATTTTGAACGAAATAAAAATCGTGGGCTCACCTTGAAATTTGACTTTTAAACTTAAAAATCAAAAAATCGCATAAAAGTGGAGTGCTTTTTTTCAGTGTATTTTTTTCGGAAAGCCCGTCAAATTTCCTACAAGTTTGTCTTTGGCCACTTTTTGATGCGATGCAACGGCTTCGAGAAACGTAAATATTTAAATAAGCATAAGCATAAGCATAGGTGCCCACCCGCAGTTGCTACTCCGTTATTGACCAGGACCTCCAGAAGTTACATCCACGAGCCGTGGAAGATGAGTGGGTGCTATCTTTCCTCGCTTCACAACTTCTCAAAGGCCCCTATCATGCTGATCAATACCGGCGCCGGCCACGACCAGTGGTAGAGTCACGGGGAAGTGGATGGGAATGTTAGTCCGATACTTGAGTGATAGAGACCGCCCAATCGACTGCTTCTCCGACAAAGTATCACATGAGTTTTGAGGGGGTTAGTAGATGGGTATGAGGTCAGGATTCACGAGTGGCAGTGATGTGACCATGAGCATTTTGTTTATCGGTTGAACATTTTAAATCTTAGGCAGCCGGCTGCGGAAAGATAAATAATTGATTATTTAAAAAGTTTTTTAATCGGACGCGTGCCAACCGAGCAGTAGTGCTATGGGCTGGACTTATTAGTATATTTTTACTGTTTGTACAAATTAGATAGCGCGAACAAATTTCAAAAATAGTAAATAAAAGACGCTTTACTCTTCATAAAATCAATAGTTTGTTGAGTTAATACTAAAACTGCCAGTTAGAGTAAATTATTACGATAAACGAATATAAATGAAAAGAAAAGAGGACACCGATTGTAATGAAATTAAAACAATAACTTAAACGAACTAAACCGGCGGCGTGCCTTCCAATCAACGATGATGAAAGAAGGACTTATGGAAATTAAATATCAAATAAACGGCTCCGAAAAACACGTTGCTGAGTATCCGTGAACGCGATGCCAATTAAATTTGCGTCGTGATGTTTTGTATACTTATTTAACCTTGAAGCTGAAAATTAGAGTTATTATCAGATTTTCTCACGCAACCGTTCACTTATGAGCCGAAACAACATAAAAAAGAAAACTTAAAAAAAGCTTCTTGAAATAACAACCTTGAACAAACATGTTATTAAAAATAAAAATAAAATAAGTAAATAATCACAAAAATAATAATAATAATATTACATTGAATGATAATTGGCAACATTTTCTAAACAACATCTACAACCAAGGCTGTATATCATAGGTACTCGCAATCTTGCTTTGCATTAGTGTGAGTGCATGACTCCGTGCCACTAAAACCAAAACAATAACAAACGAACAATGGACCGTGCCAGGAAAACCAAAACATAAACAATGTCAGTGTCAGTGGAGTGAGAGAGTCAGAGATAACGATTTTGACAACCGCACTACTACACACTCAATTGCGAGTACCTTAGGTAGAAAGCCATGATCTACAACCACATTCAAACATGGTTGTGTGGATCAGTAATTGTTGTTTTGGCTCAATCTCATTCACTCATGCAGGGTTACCAGGACAAAATTTAAAACAATCTAGCAAAGTATCAATTCTAAATCTGGAAAAATCTGAAAGATGAAAATCTAACAATTCTTAATGGTGTAGGGGAAGGAGGATATTAATTAATTCAAAAGTTTGTAGAATTCAGACGTTTCAACTGGATTAATGTGCTCAACGATATTGAATTTACATTTTATCAAAGAAAACTACATTCTATTTTTTTAATTTCAATTAAATTTGCCAATTTTAGTCATAAAGTTGCTCAAAATGGACAAAAAGTGAAAATCTGGCAACATATATGTGAATGTTTATTCTGGCTGACACTTGAAAAATCTGGCATTCCCAGATATATCTGGCAACCTGTCAACCCTGCACTCATGCACTCACGCTCACACATCTACATTCACATAACAAATTCCTATTGGAATTGGCTCACCCGATTTCGTGGCGTTCCACCAGCAACAGCGCGCCGCCGAGCCATGTCATCGGCGAGCCAAAAAGCGCACACACGAACCACAGTAAGAAGCAGAACCGCACAAAAGCATCTTCGGTCTTCTTCCGGCCTCCTCATCACAAAGGCTCCCATTTACCACCCTTTTCGGGCCACACACACTAATGCAACCCAAGTGCCGTCGATCACAAACAGAGAGGTTCTCTTCAAACACAGAGACTTTTTAATCAAGCATGATTTGGTGTGCGTGAGACACAATTTCTTTTCACTAATACTATCACCATGCAAATGCAACGCGTGGAGAAAAGCAACTAAATCGCCGAATTATCACGATTTAAAAACGCGATTTTCGTAACTACGAAACGGTAGCCAACAAATCTTCGATCACCACGACGTTCCCGGAGTGACCCCGAATCGATCAATCCGTGTCACCAAGCAATTCGGCCGAAATTAATCACTGAAAAAAAGTTACAAGGCAAGAGCGCGCGACGACGATTCAAACTCGACCAGCTCCTCAATCGAACTCATCGAGAAACGTAAATATTTAAATTCCGAATAACAAACATATTTAAAACACTTACGCCCTTCTCAAATGTCATAATCGAGTGTAACTGGCTCCATATACACAAAAATGGCTTATATAAGCGTAGGATAACATGTCTACAAAGTTTCATTGAAATCGGAGAGGGTCGAGAAAAAAGTACCTAAAAAAATCCTGTTTTGGGCTGGAAATGCTCCTATACATTCCAAATGTCAGAAAAAGCAATTTTACATCTTTAGTTTTTCCATTCAAGTCCTCATACAGTTTTGTGGGCTGGTTATACAAAATTAGGTACGTAAATACATTTATGAAAATCTTTATCTTGTGACGGGATTTTTTTTATCAATTAGGACAATACAGAAAAAAATTGTTACACTCAACCCCCGGTGGTTGGTCACTTTTTCGTTTGACACTTTTTTAGTTTGTACCCCGTTGGTTGGTCAAAGTCAAGCTAAAAAGTGACGAACTGTCACGCAAACTATCAAAACAAACGTTTGGTAGTGTGTGTCAAACCATCAGGGTTTGAGTGTACACTGTTAAAAAACTCATTGCATTATTTAACTTTTTGTTCGTTTTTAAAGTAAATACGTATTTTCGATTATAATTTCCGGAAATTCAAATATTTTTCACATTTTTTGTTAAATACTTCAGAAGCCCTAAACCTCTAAAAATATAAATTTAAGCTAAATTTCCTACAATTTTCTCTCTCCGACTTTGAAAATCGGACAATTAGGTAGTTTCTAAGAAATTCAAATCGAAGAAAATGAGTTATTTATCTCGCAAAATGTTGGTTCGATATTCAATGTTAAAAACGAAACTTTTGTGACTGATCTTTTCAATCAAAAAATAACATCAAAATTTTAAAATTTTGTCTGAAATATGAAACGATGAAATTTATCTATCTGCAGATTGTTTCAAATGATATGCTTGATTTTTTTCATTTGAAATTTATGTATTTTTAAATACATTTACCTTTTTTGTTTCTTTTTCATATTTAATTTTTTGCTAATTTTGTGTCTTCTCATTATAAGTCCTACATTTTACAGTCATACAAAAAGGCTATTACAATATTCCAAAATCTGTATATTGAAAACAGATTTTCAGATCAATTTGTTTTTTTTTTTGACAAAGTGATAGGTCCTTAGGTCCTTCACAGAAATAAGAAACTCTACCAATACCCATTTTTTAATTCAGCTTTTCACACCAAATATTGAATTGTGCAAAATAACCGTTTTTGGGAAATCTAGTTGTACACAATTTTCAAGTTATATCCACTTAAAAATAAATTTGTTAAAAACGTGAACTTTTTGACCATCTCTGAGAATAGTTTTTTCGAAAAGATCAGAAACTATCCGATAATTTTGCTTCGAAGATATTGAAGCTTGGACCATTTGGATCAATCAATAATTGCTGTGATACAGCTTCCGAAAGAAAATCACACACGATAAACGAAGTGTTTTATACATCACCAAAATAGCGTAGATTTGTTATGGGACGATAGCTCAGCAAATATGCGTCTAATGTCAAACAATTAAACCAGGCCTGCCCAACCTTTTTGGCTAAATTTTCACATTTTTTATCGTCAAAATTACAATTGTTCGTTTTTTCATGGTTTATTTGATGGAATCGGTTCACAGATGACCAGTGAACAAAACTTTTTCAAAATTTTGAAAAAATATTGATACAAGTCGTTTTTATCCACATTTTACGTTAAATTTTTTTTTAAATTTTTACTTAAAACTTAGATAAAAACGACTTGCTAAAATATTTTTTCAAACTTTTGTCAAAGTTATGTTAATTGGTCATCTGAGAACCGATCCCATGAAATAAACCATGAAAAAACGAACAATTAAAATTTTGACGATCAAAAATGTGAAAATTGAGCCAAAAAGGTTGGGCAGGCCTGAATTTAACTATCATAGCATTTTCAAATAAACCCAAATTCGACCTATCAAATATTAGGGTTGTAATGTAAGTGTCTAAAAAAGAATTCTGAAAATAACAATAATTCAGTTATGATGTTTACTATTTTTTACAGAAAAAAACGAAATTGATTTATTTTCAACCTTTCCTAACATTTTCTACCGTCACTGCTCATTATTCTGGCGACAGAATTTTCATTTGCGCGCATTTTTTTTTCTTCCCATTTTCCTCTTCAAACCTGGACGCCTCCCCGAATGTCCCACGCCACCCACTTCGCGGGACCAGCAGCAGCAGCAGCGGGAGGTAACACCGGTCACGTTGGCGTTATCACCGCGGGAGGTTAGGATAATAAAATGTAACGGTAATTTAGCGAAAGTCAAAAAGCACAACGTTTATGCCCTCCATCCGGAATACTTGTCGCAAATTGTTGTAATAGGTGAGTCTGTCTGGGGTCCTTTTTTTTGCCCCGTGCGCAATTAGGGCGGGACTAATTTGGTTTAATCCGCCACTTTACCGGCTGGGTGGTTCCGGCTAATTAATGTGGTTTGTGTTTTCTCCTTTTTTTTAAACTTTGCAGACGATCTTCCTGATAGAAATTGTGATAGATGTGTTCAATGTTGTGTCAGCTACGAAAGGTGGTTGCAATTTCAAAATTGTTTATACAAAGTAAGTAACTCAAATCAAAAAAGCTTCGCTTAAACATCATTTTAAGGTTCTTTCAGTCAGCGTGTATTCTCCTGTCAAAAACACGCTGATATGGAACACTTAAAATTATACTTGTTTTTTTTTTGTTATCTGTGGTCTAATCAAATTCTGTTCAAAAATGTTCAAATATTAAACTTATCACTTCCAGATTGTTAAGGATCCATTGTTCGAATTAGGGATCACACTGTGTATTGTTTTAAATACATTGTTTTTAGCGTTAGAACATCACGGGATGAACCAGAACGTGCGTGATGCGTTAGAATACGGTAATAGGGTGAGTTATCTGGTAAAATTTCTTAAATTATAAATGCTTAATTAAAAAAAATCAATTTGATAGGTTTTTACATCGGTTTTTACACTCGAGTGCATATTAAAGGTGGTGGCCCTGTCGAAGGATTTTTTCTCCTGCGGCTGGAACATTTTCGACCTGATCATCGTTTCAGCCAGCTTGCTCGATCTGATCTTCGAACTGATGGAGGGCCTGACTGTGTTGAGGGGGTTAAGATTGGTAAAATTTAGTTTTCTAGTTTGCATTAATTTGCTTTCAATTGCAAATCGAGCGTTCATTAGTGTTAATTTATATAAAAATCAAATTGTTTTTTTTTCAGTTACGGGTACTGAAACTAGCACAATCATGGACCACGATGAAGGTCCTGCTAAGTATTATCATATCGACAATAGGTGCTTTAGGTAATCTGACGTTCGTGTTGGTGATTGTTATCTATATTTTTGCTGTTATCGGAATGCAGTTGTTTTCCAAAGATTACACCCCGGACAAGTTCGCACCGGATCCGGTGCCAAGGTGGGTTCCATGCTGTTATGTTGTCAAGTATACACCCCCATTTCAAATCACTCAGTTTTTATCAGATCCGAGTGAATTTTTTCGTTGAGTTCTGAGTAAAATTTACTCAAATCTGAAAGAAGCCCCATTTACTCATTTCTGAGTAGGTTCGGGTTTGACCAAAACTGAGTGATTTTGAACGTGCGTGTACTTTGTTTACCTTGATACGTCAAAAACAACCAAGGTAAACAACACTAAAGGTGAGGTGATCTTGACAACGAACGATTCTAAAGGGCGTATTGAATATGATCTATTTAATTTGTTATTTTTTGCGTGTTTTCAGGTGGAATTTTAACGATTTTTTTCATTCGTTCATGATGATTTTTCGCATTTTGTGCGGAGAATGGATAGAGCCCCTGTGGGACTGTATGAGGGCTGAGGAGGAGGTAACATCTTGGCATTCTCTTAAAAAATAAGTTTTATTTAAAATGTTAAAACTCTTGCAGCAAGGAGCTTCCACGTGCTTTGCCATCTTTCTGCCGGCACTGGTGATGGGCAACTTTATGGTTCTGAACTTGTTCTTGGCCTTGTTGCTCAACAGTTTTAATTCGGAGGAGCTGAAGTCCAAGAAAGAGGTAAGGCAACGTTTTTGTAGCAATAAATCATCCACTAAATCTTCATTGTGCATCACTATCACAAACACATGAGTTCTCTGTTAGACGTTTTAGTGTGATTTCACTCAAGCATACCTCATTTTCCATATAAAATCATCAATTCACACAACTCATGAACAATTTTCATAGATGTGTTTGATACAACCACGATTGCAAAGTTAAAAACATGGATGTGCTGTAGAATCTAAAAACATTCAATGTAATGACCTAAAAAAGCACGAAGTCCTAAATATCTATAAATAAACTATCCCGAACCATTAAACTGTTTAGTTGAGCACTGAATTACCTCAAATTCTGTCTGAATAAATAATGAATGCAAAAATAAAACCAAAATTGCATGAATCCAACTGGAATAAACAACAAAAAATTAGCTGGATTTGCTGCATCAATGTTTACCTAAACTGATTTGAATTTCAATTGGGAAAAACTCTTCATGCGTGGGTGTGTTTGTGTTTCCGCTCTAGAGGTGTCTGCTTTTGACCGGGAAAAGCTGGGAAAACCAATCGGCCCTACCCCTTGCCACTAGATGAATGTTTATGAAGTGTTAAGTGTGTATTTATTTGCATGTAAATCTGCTCCGGTAAAATGTGGCTGAAACAATCTGTCCCCTCTGTTGCATTTCCGGGGTTTAGAGGATGAAAAATTTGAAAGGGATGGTTATTTGAATTATTTTGAAGCAGCATAGCATAGAAAAAACAAACCGATTTTTATTTCGTTTGACACCTTTATGGATGTACCACGTTGGTTTGCCAAAGTTTTACTTGAAAGGTGGCCAACTGTCACTTTTTATACGGCGCTCACGCACACTTTCAAAACAAACGTTTGGTCGTGTGCGTGCGAGCGAGCACCAACAAAATTAGAAATGTATAGTTTTGTTAGAACGGATAGTTTCAAATGAAACACGAAAAAAAGCACTCTTATATTGATTTTAGAAGCAATGAAGATTAATGCAAACTATTACATACCTAGAAATCACTTTGGAAATATCTCACTGTACACTAAAACTTATAATTTCATCGAATCAGTCATAAACGTAGAATAGCAGCAATTAACCAACCAAATTTACTATATTAAATGTGTGTATGTTTCTCCTCTCTCCAAATCGGCCACCGAAACACAAATAAAAAAAATCTCCTGCAACTTTCCAAACCAAACTCTACCCACAAAACCAACGTCGGCACTCTTCTCCTTCCAACTTCCGGGCACTTCTTTGGAAAACAAACAATCTGTCCAAAAAACAACACAAAAATACGAATCAAATCACTACACACTGTCCACCTCGTGTCTGTGAATCACCGTGTGATTTGTACCGACGGAACCGCGTGACACCATCACTGAATCACCAAAAAAAAAAATCACTCCAAACAATCCACAAAATCAAAAAACAAACATAACCTCTATTCGTGTCTATAGAGTTTCGAGCAGGTAAAAACCGTTGACGAGCGATTTAAGTTCTACTCTTAATTTTCAAAATTTCTTTTTCAATATTTTAATGGGAAAAACCTCACCTTAAACTCACTTTTTCTTTAAAAAAAAAGCAAGAATAGCTTATCCGCCCACTGCTACGCACTTGGCTGAGCTGTGTACAGCCCCTCCCCCTCCAGATAGATCGTGACAAGATGGCGACCATGCCAGAAAAAATGGCGTCATCGCCGCCATCTTGTTGAATTAGGTTGAATAGCCACTAGGATAGATAGAAATGTATACTTCTCTTTTGGGTTATTTAGGGTGTGCTAACGCTTGTAGCTTAATTGTAGATCAATATCTAGAGGTTCTCCGGGTTTCCGCATAGCTTAGTGTGTAGCCGTAGTTTGAAATGCTTGTCCAAGCGACGTTAAGCCCAAGCTTCCAATGTTCCAAATGAAGCACCTCCAAAGACCACACCGTCTAATGCCTCACTGTCCACCGTAGGAAGTCGGCGAGGACTCGAAGCTGGCGCGCAGCTTCGAGCGCATCCGGTCGATCGTACGGAAGAAGCGGAACGCCAACAAGGAGAAGAACGAGAACGAGTCCAACACCCGGCTCGAGCAGCTCGTCAACGAGATCGTGATCAAGCAGCGCGAGGAGAAGCAAAAGTACACGGCCGCACTGAAGGACTCCGCGATCGTGCTACCTGGGGAGTTCCGGTCGATGGTGGTGGTGCCCGGTGGGGGCACGATCACAAGTGGGGGTGGCGTGATCGGAGGAGCGGGACCGATCTACAGCCACAGCTATCAGGTTGGGGGAGAGTTGGGGTTTGGAATTTGGTGATTTTTTAATTTTTGCTATTTTTTTTTTAGGAATCTCTGGCGCTAGGGAACGTCCCTAATGACGAACTGTGTTACGAGATCCCGCTGAAAGATCGACCGCTGCGTACCATTTCGGGCAGTCAGGAAACGGTGTCCCAGATGGACGACCGACAACTCCCGGACGACAACGTGCAGTCGGTGGTGGCGGCACCGGTGCAGATGACCGACGTGGAGCGCAAGATTCTGCAGCAAATGTCTTCCGGCTTTGGCACGCAGCAGAGCAAGGACGAACCGACGGTGACGGAGTCGCTCGAGCTGCGTGCCCTCAATCCCATCAGTTCTTCCGAGATCGACCCGAACGAGCAGTCGATCCACATTCCGTACGACGAGGCTTACTTGCAGTACCAGAAGTCGCTGTTGAACCGATCGCCGAGCTATCGGAAATCGCTGGACAAGACTTCGTCGCGGACTTCCAGCGCGCACTCGTTGGCGACCTCGCTGGCCAAGTGCCACTCGCCGCTGGTGCAGGAGGTGCTGAACGCCGGGTCGACCTACCTACGCAACAGCAATATCTCGCTCATCCAAACGCCAACACAGACACAGACGGTAGTACCTAGACGTGAAGATAATCATTTTTTAGTAGCCGATAGGAAAAGTAGTTTAGACAAATCGATAACGGCCTCCCCGCCGCAGCCGGCTTCGCAGCCGATCAGCCAACAACGTTCGCCAAGTACCAGCAGTAGTATGCGCAAGGCGGTGCTGGCCGCCAACCGTCTGTCGGACCACTCGCTCAACACACTCTCGATCGACCAGGACGAGCTGCTGAACCAGATGAACCTGAAGGACGAGTTGCTCAACTGCGAGCAGAAGGAGCTGTTTCAGTTCCTGAACGACGAGTTCGACAGTAGCAACAACTATTTCAGCGAAACGGTCGGCTACAGCAGCGCGATCGTCGAAGCGGACACCGAAAGTCTGCTGCTCAACTCCAAGAAGGAGGACATCATCTACTCTCCGGATCGGAAGATCTCCAACGGTAGCCTAAAGTCTAATTTAAGTAGTATATCCAATTCGATCTTTCAAGCGCTGGAGAACCGGCGAGGGGGCAGCATCTGCGGATCGCTGGACAAGCAGCAGATGCCACAGCGACCGATGATCTCGGTGGACAACGGCAGTCTGCTGTCCCGGCCCGATTCGGACGACAAGGAACCGCTGGTCAAGACGTCCGAGTTTGACGACATCATTCACAGCTTCGACACGGAGCTGAAGAGCCTCAAATCGCTGTCGCTGGGTCGAAGTCACTCGCAGACGGAACCTCCGACGTCGCCGGAACGCGAACGCCGCAACTCGGACACGATCACGTGCCCGTCGAAGGCTGTGATGGAAGAAGTGGTCCGTCTGCGGAGGCCCAAATCCAGTACCGTTTGTAATTATAGGAGTAGTAAAGACAACAATAACACGCATGGCAATAATACTAGTGATAACGACAGTAATACGTGTAACAATAACCCTAGGACTAGTACCGGTAACGATAGTAATAGCAGTAATACCGATAGCAATACTCAGCGAAGTGAGGCGTCCAAGCGGCGCAGCCTGGAGAAGCAGCGCAACATTACCGACGAGGAGTTCAACATGGGACTAGAGATTAAGAAACTCTGTGATCAACTGCAGGCACCGTTCGCCGCCGCACAGCAGGACAAACAATTCCTGACACCAGGTTTGGATCCACCAACCACCAGCAACAACAACAACAACATCAGTACAATCCCCATCGTGTTCCGACGGAAGAACGACTTCCACAGCAGCTTCGACCGCATCAAGCGGCTCAGCTTGATCGAACGCGTCGAAGAGGGCAACGAGGACGAGAAGGCGACCGTGCCGAAGGTCTCCAGCGAAAAGCTTCCACGCAAGAACCTGTCCAAAGATCGGCTGGAAACGCTCTCGCTCAAGAGCAGCTACAGCGTGGAAAACTGCGAGAAACCAATCGGCGAAAATACCCGCCAAATCGGCATCAGCATACAGGAGTTCCAGCGAAACATTGCTCAAGAAAACGGCGGGCAAACCACGATCGTGGAACCGCCCAAGGCACCGCTCAAAAAGACGGTCACATACGGCGAGACGTCCCGGCAGGACAGCTCGGCACAGCCGACGCCCAAGCGGACTCCGTACAAGACCTACGAATCCGACGCGCCTTGTAAGCTTTAAAGAACCTTCCAAAAAACAAAACAACTCTCACTAATTCTGATCATCTCCCCTCCCCAACAGTGAACCTAGCGGGGAAGCCGTGGCACTGTCTGGTGTCTTACGTGGACGACATCACCGTTGGTGGTCGTCGTAATTCGCAAGGCGTCTATGACGACCCGATGGCGTTCCCCAGCTTTGGCCGTCGGAAGGCGCCCAAGATACCGCAGGACTGCTTCCCCCAAAAGTGCTACGAAAAGTGAGTATTACGCGCCGCACAGGCAAGAAACGCCCTCCGCTAGGTGGATGTGCCCAGTACTCGGTGTGTGTGTGTCTCAGTGTTTGAGTGTAATCAATGTGTACTTCCGGCAAAACAGTCCACAATCCCGCAAAAGTGCCACAGAGAACAAACGCGCAAGTTACACAGTTCTCTGTGGTAGTTCTTCACCGTCAAGTCACACCCACAAAAAAAAAACACGGAGTGCATCATCCACACTATTGGTTACGGAAAAATTCGGTTCATTCTGGCACTGAAGGCGCACGGAAATTGCCCCCCGCACCAAAAAGATCACGATGAAAATCCTCAAAATCTCACACAACCGAAACACCACTCACCCCCTCAATCCCAGGTAGAGAGTAGTGTGCAGGATGCGTCGATGTTTAGCCAACAAAAAAAAATTGATCCCGGTTCTCGGTTTTCCCCACAGCTTCCGCAATTCCGCTTTCGTCATTCTTAACCTCCCACCTCCCTCCACCCTGATCACACTGCTTTTCCACCAACAACTTTATTTCAACAGGCAAAACTGTAGCACAAACTTGACCAAACTTACTTACTAAACTTCTTGATTTGCTCGCTATATGCTCCATCTTTCAATCTCACCGTGAGCTAGGGAAGGTCAATTTGAGACGAGATTTTAGAGAATGTTCATGCATTCGCTTTTGGACCTCGGTGAAGCGAGTTTTTCTGAAAAGGGCTCTTAACTGGAACATGGCAAAGCTGTGTTTTTGTAAATAAATAATTTCTTTGTTAAGTAGTTTGTCGATTCATACAATTTGCTTGCATCTAACGATAAAGATTGCATTTTTTTTGAATTTCAAGCATTTGCTAAAATATTGAAGCCTTTTCATATTGAGCCTTTAGTCTACAATTCAACGCGTGCTTAAAGATCTAATTAAAATGCGTGCTTTCATACTTCATTGAAACGCTATTTGTAAATATTTTCTTTCAAACTCTTTAGATTCTACTGAGAATAATATCTAATTACAGAAAAATAACATAGCTACTTACTCCTTTTTGTAACAATACAGTACAATAAAAATATGCCCAGTAGAACATTTGTGCTAAAAATGTCAACTTATTACTTTTATTTTATCGCATTCCTGCATGCTCATTTTATCGATATCAGCTTGATCATTAAAAATATTCAATAAATCCCAGACTAAGATTTAACTTCTTCACTAAACCTGCATCTTTTGTTAATAGACTCTCCCAACCGAAAAAAACCCTATCATAGATTTGTACTAGAAAAATGCATGCTTCTATTTGTTAGGCTTTGTTAAAATATCATAATAATAATTAATTAAATTCACAGACAAGCAGACATAAAGTGGAACACCAAAGTGTCGTAATTTAAACCAATTCAAGATATTTAGAAGAAGAGTTATGTGTGCTTGATAACTGTGTAATTAAACATTTATTTATTTTTTCTATTGTAATTATCTATAAAACAGGAGGTTCTGTACATTCTTCGCAACTTCCCTCCAAAAACAAACCAGTTTCGGGGTAAGGACACAGATGAGGCATGTTTTGGAAATCATCGGTTTTAAGGTCGGATGCTCTGATTGTTCATTATCAAAATGCTTGCACAAATGCAACCGATTTCATGTTTTTTAAATTTCTGGGTTATCATCACGAAGACCACGTTTTGCATAAATTTCATGCATTTTTATTTTTTATTTGTCTCAAACTTTGATCATAAAAGCCACTTTGTGTCATTGGTTTCCCCATACAAGGTTGAAAATAAGAAAATCTGCATTTCTAATTTTTTTTTAAAGGTTCTATAAGCTATGGTGTTCATACGTTTATAGGACCCTTATAAAACACAAGATTTTTTTTAGAATTTTCTGATCGATTGGTGTCTTTGGCAAAATTGAAGGCATTGGTGAGAACTATTTAAGGGGTTACATACATGGAGAAAATCCCTAAATTTCATATTACAGAAAATTATTTAAATCTACTAAAAAGATGATTTCCAATCACTCCTGAAAGTTTCATGAAGATATTTCGTGACTAAACTGAGTAAGAGACGATTTAAGCTCAAAATTTTGCCATACGCAAAGCGAACTGTCAAACTTTGTGAGCGTTTTCTCGAAACACCGAGTTGATTTACGGGTGCCACGATATCTTGATATGGGATGTACCACATTCGCTGAAATTTGGGGTGAAGACTCTCAAGACAATTCCCGTGTGCATGACGAAGCCCGATTTTGAAATTTTGCATTTGAAAAAAAAGAACAAAAATTAAAAGCTGTAAATTTTTTTTATATGAAAAACATAAAAATATTTTAATCGTTCTTAATTTTTTTTTTTTTGAAAATCGGCATTCGTCATGCACATGTCATGGTCAAAGTTCTGAGATATCGTGGCACCCGTTTTTTTAAACGAATAACTTCAAATAGCTATATCTCGGCAAAGGTACAATCAAATGTCTTCGAACTAGTTTTGTTAGTAGATTAAAATGTATATTTTGATGTCCTGAAATAGATTTAAAAAAGTTTAAATGTGTGCTCAAACAAACCTATGACATTTTTGACGTTTTATGTGTATTTAACCACTTAAATTTAAAAAAATGGGTACACGGAAAACATCAAAATCGAAAAAAATATTTGGAAGATTTGGACAAAAATTTCCAAATTTTTTCTCTCTTGGACAAACTTATAGGATATTTTTTTAACTTTTCGAAAAAAATATTGCGCTGTCTCTTGGAAGGCACACTTTATCAAATGTATTTAAGTAAGTACTTTTCGATTAAAAATTTGATTTTACATTGAAAACTGGAAAAAAAATTAAAATAAAATTTCAATACTTCCAAAAACACATATTTTTCAAATAATCAAGCTCGGTGGCAAAATTTTGGTCCGTACTTTTCTTTGACTCAAAAGTTGCGATTTTTGTCTCCCAAAACATATCAACAAATTTCACAAATAGGGAAAAACAGATTCGGTAAAAATATATTTTTTGTAAAAAAAAAAATTAAAGTCAGCATTTTTTTTTGCAAGCTTCATAGATGTAGTTTTTATCAATACCAACAACTTTGCCGAAGAAACCAAAAAGATACAGATTTCCGAAAGATCACGTACAATTTTGGTATGGACAGCTGCGAAAATTGTATGAAACCTTGCATGGGTGAAGAAATGGCTAAAAACGGATTTTTGGCTCTAGGGAAGGCCCCAACAAAGTTTGAGCCAAATAAAAAACACAAATAAAATCCATTTCCGGTTTTGGTGGAGAATTGCTCGGCTGACCTGTACTGTAACTAAATAGAATTTTCCAATCGATTTGGTGGCCTAACAAAATTTTAAGTATTGATTAACAGTCTGGACCCGATGCCTGATTTTTCTGTTACATTCTTATTGGAATTCCATATAAACTGTATACGGGAATTGCAGGCACGGGTTCCTGACTATTAAGACTATTTTTGAATTTACTTTTGTCAGATTTTCGATAGATTCGATAGATTTGTTGTTGCCATTTTATTTCCTTGTATACCAAAAAAATCTAAATTATTCGCTCTACAGCATTGCCTTGACGTTCTCGGTTACGAGATTCCCACTCGAAACTAGGTGTTCGAAGGCTTGATTGTTGAGGCAATTACAAACCGGGACCGTCTGGGATCGAACCCAGGCCGACTGGGTGAGAGGCAATCACACTTACCCCTACACCACGGTCCCTTCCTTGTATACCCTTAAGAGAAAATAGTTAATTTAAAAAAATCAAAATCCCACAAAAAACAAATTTAAGCCTAATTCTTTTTGTTAAAATCGTTTTCAAGGCCTTTGTTAGAAAATTTCTGTATTCTATTTTTTTTGTGGCAGTATCTAGGGAACGGACAGAACAAACTTGAAAGATTCTCAGACAAATTTAAAATAGTCACACATGATCATTTTAGGAATCAAATCTTGATGATTTTGCTTAACAATTAATTTTATTTTTAAAACGGTGAAATTTGTCTTTATTATAATATTTCCCAAAGTTGAACATTCTGGTGACATGTTTCGGTTTTTTTGTTGCCAAAAGTGCGAAACAAGGTAGAAAAAAAATCAGAGCTTCTCAAAGATCCTCAAAAAGCCAGTGATTCAATACATTGCCACACCCGATCTCCCGTCTGTCTTACCCCGAGACTGGTCACAAGCTCAACGCACTCTCAGCGCGCACTAAATGATCATCGTCTCACGCAAAAACAACCCTCGTTTTCTTTCCTGCCACCGCCGCCGCCGCCACCAGATGCAAGTGCTGGGACAACTGTCTCAAGACCGACCTCGGCCAGCGCTGGTACCGATTTCGGCAGTCCACCCTGCAGTACGTCGACACGCCCGCCTTCGAGTGGTTCGTGCTGGTGCTGATCTTTGCGTCCAGCATCACGCTCTGCTTCGAGGACATCCACCTGGACAAGAACAAGCGGCTCAAGCAGATCCTCTACTGGACCAACTTTGTCTTCTGTTTGATCTTTGTCATCGAGATGTTGCTCAAGTGGGTCGCCCTGGGGTTTACCAAGTACTTCTCCAGCTTCTGGACGATACTGGACTTTATCATCGTATTCGTACGTATTTTGGTGGTTTTTAAATTTCTTTGTTTTTTTAACTCTCTTTTTCTATGATCCTTGGTTTTTGTTTCGTTGAATAATGATTTTTGTTTCCAATTTGAATGCTCTCTTTACCACCACTTTCGTATTCTCTCGATCAAACACAAATTTTTCTCTCTCTTGAAATTATCAAACATTGAGTAAACCACCTGGCTAATCGCGAGTTTTAATTCGCCACGACACACGCTCTCTCTGTTTTCTTTCTCTCTCTTTCGCACACCAACAAACGACCGCCGATCGCGTGGTTGCTCTCCGATTTCTCCGTCCACAGGTGTCGGTATTCTCGTTGCTGATCGAGGAGAACGAAAACTTGAAAGTACTACGCTCGCTCAGAACGTTGCGCGCGCTCCGTCCCCTGCGAGCAATATCCCGATGGCAGGGCATGAGAATAGTAGTGAATGCATTGATGTATGCGATCCCGTCGATCTTCAATGTACTCCTAGTATGTCTCGTCTTCTGGCTGATCTTCTCGATCATGGGCGTACAGTTTTTTGGCGGGAAGTTCTTCAAGTGCGTTGACGAAGACGGCGAACTGCTGCCGATCCACGTAAGTATCCACCGCCGCTCCCACCTTATGCTCAACTTGCCGTGCTAGGCTCCGCCCCTCTCTTCCACAGCCAATCTTACAACGCCCCCTTTTCGAAAAAAAAAATCCGAACTAATATCGATTCTCGAACTCCACCTTCTGCGCTTTTCGCCCCGCCCATTTCTGCGCTCGTCCGCTCTCTCGCTCTTTGTTTTGCTTTGTCCGCGCTGTTCTCTCCGCTCTTTCTCTCCCGCCGTCTAGATCGTCAACGACAAGTGGCAATGCTTCGCCCAAAACTACACCTGGATCAACTCCAAGATCACGTTCGATCACGTCGGTATGGGCTACCTGGCACTGTTTCAGGTGGTAAGTAGCTGCCCGTTGGGATTGGGATTCCGATTTTTTGACAAGGTGCTCGAATTTGCTAACCGGTTTTCCCGAACAGGCCACCTTTGAAGGGTGGATGGAGGTTATGGCGGACGCGGTGGACGCTCGCGGCGTCGACCTGCAGCCCCAGCGGGAAGCGAACCTGTACGCTTACATCTACTTTGTGATCTTTATCGTGTGCGGATCGTTCTTCACGCTCAATCTGTTCATCGGAGTCATCATCGACAACTTTAACATGCTGAAGAAGAAGTACGAGGGCGGAGTGCTGGAGATGTTCCTGACCGAGTCGCAAAAGCACTACTACACTGCCATGAAGAAGCTGGGCCGCAAGAAGCCCCAGAAGGTGATCAAGCGACCGATCAACCAGTTTCTCGCCATGTTTTACGATCTTTCCAACTCGCGGAGGTACGTTTACGGGTAATCACACAAACCCCTGTTCATCGATCAACCGACCCTCTCTTCCAGGTTCGAAATCGCCATCTTCGTGCTGATCTTCCTGAACATGCTCACGATGGGCATCGAGCACTACGATCAACCGCACGCCGTCTTCTTCGTGCTCGAGGTCAGCAACGCGTTCTTCACCACCGTGTTCGGGCTGGAAGCGATCGTGAAGATCGTCGGGCTGCGCTACCACTACTTTACCGTCCCGTGGAACGTGTTCGACTTCCTGCTGGTGCTCGCCTCGATCTTCGGCATCCTGATGGAGGACATCATGATCGATCTGCCCATCTCGCCGACGCTGCTGCGCGTGGTTCGCGTGTTCCGAATCGGGCGAATACTGCGGCTGATCAAGGCATGGCGATCTTGCTAGGGCTGAAGATCGCATCATAATCTTCTTTATCGTTTTTTTTTGTATTTTCATAGGCTGCGAAAGGTATACGAAAGCTGCTGTTTGCCTTGGTGGTATCGCTACCGGCACTGTTCAACATCGGAGCGCTGCTGGCGTTGATCACGTTCATCTACGCCATCATCGGGATGTCACTGTTTGGGCACGTCCGGCAGCAGGGTGCCCTCGACGATATGGTCAACTTTGAGACGTTTGGCCGGAGCATGCAGCTGCTGTTTAGGTGAGGTCGCGGTTCGGCCATTATCTGGCTGCGTACGTAAGATTCTTGAAAGCCGTGGACGGGATGCCGTAAACCGACATAAACTTGTTTCAGAAGAATTGACGATGACGTTTAAATGAGCCGTGATGAAATAGAAATAACCACCTATCCATTGCAGACTGATGACATCGGCCGGTTGGAACGATGTCCTGGAATCGCTCATGATTCAGCCGCCCGACTGCAATTTGGCGCCCGATCTTTCGAACGGCGACTGCGGTCATCCGCTTCTGGCAATCACGTACTTTACCAGCTTTATTATAATCAGTTATATGATTGTGATAAACATGTATATCGCCATCATCCTCGAGAACTTCAACCAGGCCCACCAGGAAGAGGAGATCGGAATCGTCGAGGACGATTTGGAGATGTTCTACATCCGGTGGTCGAAATACGACCCCCATGCGGGACAGTTTATTCACTTTAACCAGCTGTCGGACTTTATCGCTTCGCTAGACCCCCCGCTGGGTATACCGAAGCCGAACACGGTCGCACTGGTGTCGTTTAACTTGCCAATATCCAAAGGCAACAAGATTCACTGCTTGGATATTCTACATGCCCTGGTCAAGCACGTACTAGGGCATGTGGAGGAGACTGACAATTTCAAGCAGCTGCAAGACCAGATGGACCAGAAGTTCAAGAAACAGTTCCCAACTCGTAAGGAGTTAGAGATTGTCTCCTCGACGCGCATCTGGAAACGACAGGAGAAGGCCGCCAAGACCATCCAGACAGCTTGGCGGGAGTATCTAAGGTATGGTTACGCAGCTGGTTTTACCCAAATTGGAAATCACTAACGATTGCTGTTTTACTCTTTTTCTCTCCCTCCAAAACAGGCTGAAGAAGGAAAGAGAGCGCTCTCCGATGTCTCTCGAAGACGAAAACACCCAGACCTCGAGTCCCGGTGGTTGGCAGAGCAAACTGTCCGCCCTGAACTTCCTCCACCTGCAGGTACACCGCCGAGGCACGGCTACCTCCAGTCGTGCATCGTCCCGCAAATCCTCTCGTGCTTCCGACGCTTCCGATCTAAGCGAACTTGCTGGACCTTGGTTGAACCTTCCGTTGATGCTGGTGTCCGGTACGAGTGATACCGCCAAAGACGTCAAGCAGATGCACGCCAACGGGCAAGAGCTGAAAGATTCCATCGAGGGTAAGGCCGGTCCCCGGCGGCGGAGCTTTTACAACTTTCCGTTCTTCCTCGGCCGGCAAGACGCCGTCGAAGAGTCCAACAACTCGCCCCAGCCGCAAAAGCGACCGCTCAAGACGAGCGAAACGGACCTCTCGTTGCCGACCTCGTTGGACAAGACCACACCGGTAGCGTCACCAACGCCGCCGGTGAAGCACAAACGGGCCACCAGCTTCGTGAAGAAGAAACCTCCGCTGGAGCGTGGCTTCTCCGCGCAAAGTGCCCTCCGGTTGAACCGGAATGCCGCAGTCGGTAAGTGCTATTGTCTTTTGCAGGCAGAACATAACCAAACTTTTCGGCACACTCAGCAAACGTTAAATCAATACAAATTGCAGCCGGATGATCTCTCCCGGGTTGCGGTCAGCAATTTTGTATGATCTGACGTTTGCGGAGGGTACCAAAAAAAGGTAAACAAATCACTTCATGCATCAGCCAATGTTGACGCTGTAAGGACGCAGCCACAAATCGCTGACAATGCCATTTAGGGCAGCATACGTGACAGCGTCTGAATGAAACGACTACTTAAACAATTAACCCTTCCAGCGGATGACACCCTCTCGGTCTCGACGGCAGACGTTAGCATTCTGGTGACGGAACCGTCTCCGGACGTTCCGACCGGCCCTAACCTCGTCAAGCTGCCCGGCGGAGAAGCGACGCTGGTGCACGTGCTGGTGCATCGCGAAAGCGAAGAGTACCAGTCGGACGTGGACGAGAAAGGTAAGGAAGATCAGCGATGTGTCGATGTGTTGTTCAAGTAATGTCGCACCACCCTGCAAATGCCTTCACGAAGAGGCACGAAGAGTTCACAGCTGTACAGCCGGCTACATTGTTTAGCGTGCGTGTGTGAGTGTGTTGCACCTACAATCACCCGTGTGTTTCTCTTTCTCTTCTCTCTCTCTCTTCCATTGTTCTCTCATCCCCCCGATGTGTTGTTGGTATTCGTGTTGGCGCACTTCACTTCTCTTCTAGACGAGACCAAAGTGAAAGAGCCTCGTGATCCCTCCAAAGCAAGCGATATTAAAATCTCCCCTGGCACGAATGTTGATTATCAAATTCTAGGTGGTTGCGACGAGGGACCCCGTCCGGTGGTCACCATCTGCGTCGAGAGTCCGAAGGAGTCTCCGGATACGCCGGATCAGAAACAGCTGCCCAGCGATGATACGGTCATCACGATGGTTGACCCGGAACCGATCGATGTGAATCTGCCGCGCGATACCTCCAACATCTTCTACGACTATGAGGAACCGAAGGAGACCAAGCCGGCGATCATTCCACCGGAAGTTCCTCCCCGGGCTCACGTACATCCGCTGCAACAGCAAGATCTGGACAAGATCGAGTACGATACCGCACGGATGAGCAGCAGTACGAGCAGTGCGACCAGCAACTGCAGCAGCGGTAGCAGCACCACAAGCGGAGCCGACGGCGGCGCCCCTGAATGTCCCCGAAAGACCGGAGAAGACCTCCGAAGGGTGAGCTGACCAACCGAAACGTCCCACCCGAAGCAACTGGACCAGGACGCGGACAGCAGCCAGCCGGATACCACTAGTTGACAATCTTCTTCTCCCCCTTTTTGAGTACTTTTTGGCCAGGCCGCAACCCGCCGGCTGCGTCCTTTCTTCGAATCCCGTGCCAGTGGCTGCGTACCGCGACACGAAAACGCCGACGCCGACGAGCTAGATGCTATTTACATCATCGAGATTTTTTACCTCATTTTTAATACGCTTACCACTATACTCTGTCAGTGTACGTTAACTTTAGTGAGAAAGAGAGGCTCACTCTATAAAAGAACAGTACTAGAACGCACTCTAGCGAAACACACATTATTCAACTGTTTAGCACGTGTAAAAATCTGAACAAAAATTCAAACAAAATTAGTATTCTAGATTTGGTCCAACGAAACCACCCTGTAAATATCCGGTTCCGGTTTAAAAAAAATGTGTAAAGTTCAAATTGTAAACAAATCTAGCATTAGTTTAGAAATGTCCTGAGAAAAAAAGTTGGTGGCTATAAATGACCCGTTTAACTCAGAAGGATTGTACAGTATTTTCTGTTATAAAACATAAACAGATGTTGCATAGAACTTACTGAAGTTTATCTATATTTCTAATTCATCGCAGCTATTTATTTCAATTGGACCTGGACACCGAGGATGTTTGATTAGTTAGGTAGGGTAATTCAAATACATTTCAACGTAAGGTTTTTTTTCAAAAATGTCTACAAATGTGTTTAAATATGTATTTAAGAACACATAACTGCTCTGTGATTTAATTAATAACTTAATTTCTTTGGAAGCAGGCTAATAGTCAATCTGTGTTAAGTTTTATGCCTTATTCCCAAATCCCAATGTTTCTAAGTTATCAAATGAAAATATTGAATAACATTTGTTTTTTTTTTAATGAAATCTTTGGAACTCTTCATATGGTTGCACAGTGTTCGGAATGGCAGAAATAGTCGAAAAAAGGTTAACTCCTTTATTTGACGTCCTACCCAAATGGTGTCTTTGGAATAGTAGTTTATTTTATTGTCTTTTGCAAGCAGAACATAACAAAACTTTTTGGCACCCTCAGCAAACGTCAAATCAACACAAAGTGCTGCCGGATTTTTTTTCCCGGATCTCTTCCGGAAAAGATCCGGCAGCATTTTTGTATAGTTTGACGTTTGGTACCAAAAAAAAAGGTAAACAAATCACTTCGTGCATCAGCCGATTGTCATACAGGGTGACGTCCTTCCAGGGTTTACAACCAAAATCTAACTTTGTTGGATGACGTTTTAGGGCAGTCCTGCCCAACCTTTTCGGCTCAATTTTCACATTTTTTGATCGTCAAAATTACAATTGTTTCATGGTTTCTTTGATGGAATCGGTTCTCAGATGATCAGTGAATATAAAGTTTGAAAAAATATTTATACAAGTCGTTTTTATCTACATTTTACGTCAAAAATCAATCCGACCCGCGGGCCGGATCAATTTTACACTTACTTACATAAAAACAGCCTGCAAACATATTTTTTCAAACTTTTATCAAAGTAATGTTCACTGGTCATCTGAGAACCGATTCCATCAAATAACCCATGAAAAAAATAACAATTGTAATTTTGACGATCAAAACTGTGAAAATTGAGCCGAAAAGGTTGGGCAGGCCTGTTTTAGGGCTTTAGTGTCTTTGGTGAAGATGAAGAGAATAAAATTTCATGAAAGGTTGTCGAAGAAGCCACATTTCTAGCTCTTGATCTACACGAGACATATAGGGTGTTTGTCTCTATTTTGGACCTTTGGCTACTATAGGCCGCCTAGCTTATTTACATGTATCAGTTGGGATTTTAATGCAAAACCTTTTTTTTATAAAAATACCTTTTATCGCTGTAACAGCCCGAAAAACTAAAACATCTTTGTCCCTATTTTGGGTCTATTGCTCCTAGGATCCGACCTTCAATGTGCCTATTTTCGACCCACCTTCTGATTGGTTGAAATTCCGAAGCACGTGGCGGTCGTTTTTCACGTACAGTTTAGCCCCAAAAAGTACGGCCGCCGAACAGGCTAAAACATTGTGCTGTTTCAAGCCAAAAACCAACAGTTTAATTATGAGATTTAGCAGATTTGTGCCAGATTCGGTGAAATGCTCAATTGCGTTAAATAAATTTTGGTAAACCCAATATAGATACTTAACCAATATAGGGACCATTTCTGAAAAATTATCGAAAAGGGCATTTTTTTGGTAATAACTCAAAATGTTAGCATTGAAGCAGCCTGTTATGTTTGAAAAGTTGTTTGTAACATAAAAAATACTCATTTTTGCCGAAGACAGCAAACGATTTAATCCTCAATAGAGGAGATATCACTGTTTTTAAGTGATTTGAGCCTATTTTCAAGTTGTTTTTTTTATGCAAATAGATAATTCTGGCGCAAAACCAAAAAGCATCTGAAACGACACATTTTCAACTAGATCTCTCACTTTGAATTTGACGGTTAAAATTAGTGTGGTAGATCATGATGACTGTTTATATACTTTGAAAACTAATCTTAAAGATGTTAACGATATTTAATTGATTTGTGGTTTTGCTAATAAATTTGGTTATTATGTTTTTTCCTTGAATAAATTATCACCGTAAATTTTATCGATTACTTTTTTTTAATCAACGATGCGTAGACATAAAATGATCTCTGCTTTTGTAATAATTAAAATTAATAATATTTTCTATCGTAATAACAATCAACTACTTTCAAAGTTTCCTAGAAACAACCGACTACGTGAGGCCAAAGGTAGGCATTTTAGGTTCACGACATTTGTTCAACAAGAGTAGTTTGCACTTTAGTTGATAACCCTAAGTCCGTGTACGCGTTCTAAACGCAAATAGCAAGGCAAGACATCGAAGTCTAAATTCATCATCACGAACAGTAAACATATCTTTTTGCGTGTGATTATCCTCTTGTCTTCGTTAAGGGTTAATAATGTTTCCCGAAAGAGAAAATAAATATCAGTAGAGAGAAACCACCAATATATTTTTAGTACCGAGAGCACGACTTCAAGTTTCACGAATACTTTTAACTCGATAAATCTAGCGGAACGACAAACAGACAAGTATATTTTATAGCCACTATTTTTGTCCAGGGATTAGAGGAAACAAAATCGAGCGCGAGCAATGCAATGTTCAAAACAGACATCTTCAATCGAATTTATCGTAGCTATCAATATTTACCGAAGTAACTTCTCTCTGTACTTGTAACCAGCAAATACCACTAACTAACTACTAATTAAGCAAAGCAAGGAAGAAGAAAAACACTGAAAACAACTGCTCAACAAATCAGAAATTAGAATGTCGCGCAATGCGAAAAATCGAACACAATAATGATGAAAAGCCCAATAAAACTTTCCATTAATTTACGATAACCATTACGGATGAAGTTTGTGAAGAACACGTGGTAAAGTGTAAATTCTAATTGTTTGTAAAAAGGGAGCGGCTTAAACAAAAACCCATTTGATACATTCCAAAACGAAACAATCGTTAAAGCAGTTATTTTCTATAATCACTATTTAAGACTAAACTAATTTTGATATACCTTATGAGATACGTGTAAATAGGATGTGATTTATTTATCGTCACCCTAAGCTTACTTAAAAAAACGATTCAAATAGCTTCTAATTTATTTACACCCAATCCAAACTAAGCAACTAAGGGCATCTCCACCGCTGCGGTTCTATTTGCAATAACACAAACACACACAAACTGTCATCACCGAAAGCAGGTACCGAAATCGCTGAACAAATGCTTCCATAACGCAAAAAAAAACGCTACCATCGAAACACCACAAGAGCGCGTTTGTCAATCACTCGGCGGCAGCAAACGAAAAGTATTTTTGAACACCTCTCTCCACTATAGTCTTGTGACCAGGGTTGCCAACTGTGTCAACTTGGAAGCGATTTCAACGTGAGCATTTTAAATCGAGTTTGAATAAAATAAGGTAGAAAGATTTTTTGCGCCAGCGCAAACGTAAGGAAAATATATATTTTTCAGTTATTATTTTGTAAAACAATAATGTTATACATTGAAGAAAAAAAAAAGTTTTTCAGTTTCGATCGTCTCGAGAAAAATTCGCGTTCGCGTTCGGCGATGTGACAGCATCGTTCGTTCTCGAACCGCGAACATCGTTAAGAGTTATACACCAAGTAAAGTTGTAAATAGAAACATTAAAAAGAAGTACATTTTATATTTTCACCATATTTAAACACATTCAGGCTAGAAGGTGCGCGGACGGGGAACGAACGGTTGAGGTTTGTGAGACGCGGTAGAGAAAATGGCGGATTATTGACTATTATGTAGTTGATCGTTGTAAGTGTACAAAACTATTGTTTTTTTTCTCTAGATCAGGTCAAGCAATTGTTACGATATATCACTACGCTTGAGTTTTTAACAGATAAATTTTCGTGAATTTTCAACGAATTTAAATCGTAAAACGCATTTTTTGCTTAATAGCTTTAATTTGGCAACACTGCCGCGAGAAGGCACCATTTAGTAAACTGGGTCTAAGTAGATGGGCAATGCGACAGCACTTTTGCATTGGTTCTGCAAACAGTTTTCGACTCGAGTGTTGTTATTTGGATTGATTTAGCAGCCAGATAGCCAACACGAATGGAATACCTTGAGATGGGAACGCATGAATCTTGCTAATGGACGAATTATGGTGACCCACTCCGGTTTGATTACCTTCAATTGAAATCATCCGTTGGCCGTCTTTTGAGTAGCAGTTTAGCTGATAGTTGCATAAGTTTGTGAGAAATGATTTATCATAAAATAATTATCATTTAACTGTAACAATCTGTTTAACATTGAGAAGTTTTGAGAAGCTATTGTCAAAATAAATAATAAAGCAAACGAATTTCGTTTAATCAATCACAAATTTAACTTAAAATTATACATGTGCTCCCGCAAGTTATCCCAATCATCAAAATCCACGCCAAAGAGTGCGTAGGAATCGCGTGGTTGCGCAACCCGAGTTCGTGAGACTTTCTCCCGTTGTTTTTTTTAACTTCAGACAAATCTGCAAAACCAGTTTAAAAGGCTGTCTGTAAATTACGTGAATCTTTTTTTTTCTACGAATTTCAAGTCTCTTTTAATATTTTCGCGGAGTGTCATTCGCTCAATATCCCCAGAAACAACCACGTAATTGATGAAAGACCCCTAGATCGAATTGCGTCAAAGTGCGTTACGCTGAGATTCACGATCTCGTCGATAGATTTCGGCTTAGGCTTCAACCTTAACATACACAAAATTGTTGGAAACAATAGTCTTCTTTGGCGTCTTTCTGATTTGACTATAAGTTTAAAGGTATTATTCAGGATCGGGCACCGTTAAGAAAACAAAAAAAGGAAGGCTTTGATACGCTTACATTGAAATTACCGTAAGAAAAGATAAAAATCAAACAATAATGAAAATCGGTTTCTTCGTGTATAGTTATGTAAAATTATGGTAAATTAACTATTAATCAAAGAAACGCAAAAAAAAGAGTAAAACACACGTTTGGAGCAAGAGAGTAACGTCGATACCTGAAGAAAATGGTTCTTTTTTGAGTGACGAACTTCCCAGTTGTCATCAAAAATTTGAAAGAAAAATAAATCCAGATGAATTCTATTGTTCCAACAAGGTCCCCTCAACCCAAAATACAAAAGCAGACAAACCGAAACACGTTGACAGCAATGTAAAATCAACAAACACAAACAAACCAACAACAGAGTGGAAAAGAAATAGAAAAAAAACAACATATTCTAGTGTTACGTTACGATTGAGAAGCATAAAGAAAACAAACATAAAATGATAAACGGTAAGTCAATTAAACTGTATATTTTTATATAAGATCATCTAGAAGCTAGTGCAAAAAAGAAGAAGAAAACAAAAGTGGTTAGAGTGGTATTTATTAAATTCGACGTTAGCAGTTATTATAGAAATTTTCCTCTATCGAATAGTAATGAATGAAAGAAAATAAAAACTCGGCATCACACAAACACTTGTTCGAACTTAACTCTAAATACATAAGAGCTAGCAACTCTATTTATCGTGATTGTGAACCAACACTCACAGAGAAACTTCCAAACTTTAGTTCAGAGAATATGAACAACTTTAAAAGGCTAGAAAACGAAAACAGTAATAATTAAGTAAGTGATCGTCATTCCAAAGCAGAAATAAACAAACAAAAAGTCGTGTAAATATGTATATAATGGAGAAAAAAGCAAATAAGAGAAGACAAACAAAAAAAATAAAGCCACAATAATCGCATAATGTCTGAATCCAGTAATAACAGAAGCAAATCAATATCTAAATTTACAAACAAACAAAAAATAAGAGGGGAAAACAACAGATATACAAAAAAAAAACATTAATTATTAGCAAACGATACCGTGTGTGAGCGCGAGAGGTGATTTTTCTTCGTTTTTTGGCTTGTTATGTAGTTTTAAATTTTTACAGAGAAGATAAAAACAAAACAAAAAAGTGGACACAAGTAGCGTTTAACTTGAGGGGAAATATTTCCCACATTGTAGCTCGTATACATTATATATTGCAAAACGTTTTTTAAATACTCAGAGGAAAACAGGCAAATTGTGCGCAACGGGAGAGCATGATTAGTGAGAGTAGTTTGAGTGCGAGAAAGAGAAAAAGATTTCCTGACATTCTTTTAGCGATTTGTTGAAAGTCCCTCTATTTCTAGGTTAGTTTATTCATTGAGAAGTAAATCGCAGTTTAGGGAAGTTCGCGCGAGGAAGAGAGATTTTTTTATGAATAGCAATCAATAAGTTTACTCACATATATACATACATATATATTTAATATGTAGAGAGTTAGTTAGAATTTTGTTAAAATATTAAAAAAAAGTTCTTATTAAAATTGATAGATAATGATTAAAAATGGTTGTGTAATTATTTAAAGATCAATACTTGAGCAAACAAAAAGAAGAGGAGAACAAGTGTAACGCGAAGAGTAGAACAAAAAAAAAGATGAAAAGCCAGTGTAAATAAAGATTACTAAAGTGAAATTTGACAAGCCAGCTGTGTTTTCATTCACGAAAGAAAAGAACGTCCAATCTATTTTGGGGACACGCGATGCGTTTATTACGGTTATTGTCGCCGGCTGACCTAAAGAGGCGGGACGGCGTCGCTGTTGTGATCTGCTTGAATTTACGTTGTCTGATTTTACAAAATACGTTCCGGTGCCAAAACAACCATGACCAGCGGAAACAAAGTAGAACGAAAGCGGGTTCGCGAAACAGTCAAAGTTTCCTAAAACGGCCTATGAATTTCAGGACCTTTTCGAAATGTGGAGACAACTTCCGTAAAGACCCGCCTTCGATTCTGCAATGCTGTACACAGAAAAAAATAATGTAAATTTGGAAGCTGTAATTTTTGAAGGTTGAATATTACCTCTTTTATGATGTTATTTTACCTCAATTTAGACTGAAAAAGTGACATTACACCAGAAAAGTGGTAAAATTACACATTTCCAGAGGTAAAATTACACCTTTTTTCTGACATAAAAGATGTACCCCTTCCCAGATGTAATATTACCATGATTTTTTTTTCTGTGTAGTGTACATTGCAGAGTCGAACGTTTCGGGATCGATTCCCGCATTTGACAGTTTATTTTAAATATACATTTTGAAATTTTGAGATTTTTAAACATGTTTTACGGGGTGATTTTCAGAATTGCAAAGATCATTTTTAGATGCAAAATCAAATTTGAAATCAAAAATGAATCTACACATAAAACTTTTTTTGACAAAATGTACCGTTCTCAAGTGATTGCGCGATATCTCGGAAACTATTGGTACGATTTACAACATTACTAAATAAACCTTTGTAAAATTTTCTGCTCTTTCAGTAAAAATGTTAAAATCAAACCACCTCGATACGAGCTCTAGAACAAACCGAGCAAAATATACAAAAACTGCCTCTTTATTTCTTAAAATTCGATTGAATAGTTTCCGGGATATCGCGAGCCAAAGAATGAGAGCTAATCTGCTCCTGATCAGTTTTGATGCAGTTTGGTTCAAAATCGTGTGCTTTTTCAAAAGAGCCTATAACATCCAGTACTTTGTTCTAGAAATCAGGAGGAAATCCGTTTTGCCTTCATCACCTCACTGAGGCAAGGCTATAAAATCACTCGAAAAATGAACTTTTTAAATACACCTCCTAGATATACCTTCACGTATACCTATCGAATCAGAATTAAATTCTGAACAAATGTCTGTGGGGATGTGTGTAGACATGATTTTTTTTCCACACGATTTGTGTTTTGTGAAGTACTTTTAAAGTTATGCCACGAAAAAGTTTTGTTGTAGCTGCAAAAAAGGGTGATTTTTGCATAACCTCAAATGCCGGATCTTTATCCCTACGCGCGAGAGTCGCGCAGCATGCGTATCACCCGGTTGCCACATTGCTTAAGCAGTTTCTGCGTCTCTTCTGGAAAAAAGTCTGTATTAATTATTAGGGTGGGTACGTTTTTCAAAAAGTTCTCGGATCAAGTTTTAGTATGGTTCCCCTTGTAGGGCATGCCCATAGGGACTTTCATGCCAAATATCAGCTCATTTGGTTGTAAACTGGCTGCGCGCATCAGGGTTAAAGTTTACATGGGAATTACTATGGGAAATCGGAACTTTTTGTTCAAACGCTCCTACAGGTCTGGGAAAATCACGCGCCAACTTCTGGTATGGTCAGGCCTATGGGGAATGGTCTGGAGAACACTTTTCCCGAAGAGAGCATGTGGATTCGTTGTCCCTAGACCTGGCGCATCGGCAAACAATCCGATGTCTCCGGAATCAACGGTTTTCCCTCAAAAAGCATCAAATTTTCCTTAGCATGCTACGAAAGCTTGATGAACATCGCGACGCCATATGTCAGACAGCTACCACGTGGTTGAAATATTTGCAAAAAAATACAAATTTGCTATGCAAAGATCCTGAATTCGACTAAATAATATCAGGATTACTCGAAATGATCATTTTCTAGTCAAAAGAAGGTTTGCAATTGAATATTCCAGCCGTTTCTCACCCACGTGGTAGCTGTCTGACATATGGCGTCGCGGTGTTCATCAAGCTTTCATAGCATGCTAAGGAAAATTTGATGCTTTTTGAAGGAAAACCGTTGATTCCGGAGACACCGGATTGTTTGCCGATGCGCCAGGTCTAGGGACAACGAATCCATATGTTCTCTTCGGGAAAAAGTGTTCTCCAGACCATTCCCCATAGGCCTGACCATACCAGAAGTTGGCGCGTGATTTTCCTAGACCTGTAGGAGCGTTTGAACAAAAAGTTCTGATTTCCCATAGTAATTCCCATGTAAACTTTAACCCTGATGCGCGCAGCCAGTTTACAACCAAATGAGCTGATATTTGGCATGAAAGTCCCTATGGGCATGCCCTACAAGGGGAACCATACTAAAACTTGATCCGAGAACTTTTTGAAAAACGTACCCACCCTATTAATTATGTTGCTGAATACAGTCATCCCACATATTCGGAACGGTTTCCAGATCGGCCAATGTTCAAAAAATCATAGCAAATCGATAATTGAACTTAATGATTCGCTTTTACCTTCATTTGAAAGCTTTCTTGCGAACGTTCGAATGCTGTATCGAGCATCTGCAAATTTTAACTTTATATGAAGTTTTTGAAGAATTACTTTGACCCTTGAAATCCACAAATTCGGAACACTTTTTTCTTACGAATGTAAACAAACTTTGGATGGAACTCTCCAGGAGTACATATTTATTACCAAATAATGACTTCACACACTGAAACCAATAAAACTCAAGCTTAGTGATGTTTTATACATGGTTTGATAACTTTTTTGTGTGAAAATATCAGTTAAATTCTGGTGATCCACAATTGTGGGAGGCACAATAACATCCCACAATTATGAAACAGGCCATTTGGTGGCAGTGTTTTGCTGCTCTGGACGAAATAGTCTTCAAATGAAGTTTTTTGTTCAAAAAGTCCTACTTTTACTAGTGAAATAGCAAGATAATGTCCAAATGAAGGTTCTAAAAATAGTAAGGTCGACAGAAAAGCTAATTTTGGCATGCTATTGACAAATTATCATAAAAGTGTTCCGAATTTGTGGGTGTTCCGAATATGTGGGATGACTGTATATCATTTTGTCTCGACAAAGATTTACACGAACTATAACTGAAATATACAATTCAAAAGACATTGCACAGTGTTCGGAATGTCAAAATTAAGTGGAATAAATTGATAACTCCTTTATTTGACGTCCTAGCGAAATGGTGTCTTCGGAAGAGTTGTTGTACTTGATAAGAGCGAGAGGAGTTATAACAATTTTTAGGTGATTTTGAGCCTATTTTCAAGTTGCTATGTTTTCAAAATGGCGCATTTTGGCGCAAAACCGAACAATGAACCTGAAAGTACACACTTTCAACTACAATTCCTGAAAATATCTCCGTGTCTATCGGTGTCTATTTTTAGATAACTCAATTTTAGTTTGACTGTTTTTAATCAATTTATTTATAATTTTTAAGCGGAATCTTATTGAAAACGTGGTAATAATCGGTAAATTGAAGGGTGAATTGATCGATTATTATAGAAAATACATTATTTATGCTTTAATTATGACACACATTCTAAAATTATGAATAAAAACATATATAGCCCAAAAATAATGCAGGTTAAAATTTTAAGTAATTGTTCGTATTTGAAATTAAGTATTTCTTGGTCAATTCAGAAAGGTTGTCGTATTTTTTCATAGACATAGTTTTTTCCATAATAATCGATCAATTTACCCTTCAATTTACCGATTATTACCACGTTTTCAATAAGATTCCGCTTAAAAATTATAAATAAATTGATTAAAAACAGTCAAACTAAAATTGAGTTATCTAAAAATAGACACCGATAGACACGGAGATATTTTCAGGAAATGTAGTTGAAAGTGAGTACTTTCAGGTGCATTGTTCGGTTTAGCGCCAAAATGCGCCATTTTGAAAACATAGCAACTTGAAAATAGGCTCAAAATCACCTAAAAATTGTTATAACTCCTCAATAAAGGCTCAAAACATTTTGCTGTCTTCGGCAAAGATGTGTAATTTTATTTCATAAACAACTCTCCAGAACATAGCAGGCCGCTAAAATGCTAACATTTTGAGTTATCACCAAAAAAGTGCTTTTTTGGACCATTTTTGCAAAAATGGCGTATATCTCGAGTAGATTAAGAGCTACAAATTTGGCGCCTTCGACAAACTTTCATGAAATTTTTTCCTCTACAACTTTGCCCAAGACACCAAAGCCCTACAACGTCATCCAACAAAGTTAGTTTTTGGTTGACACCCTGGAAGGTCGTCACCCTGTATGTCAATAACTTCAAAAGATAGCCCTTATCAAGTACAACAACTCTTCCGAAGACACCATTTCGCTAGGACGTCAAATAAAGGAGTTATCAATTTATTCCACTTAATTTTGCCATTCTGAACACTGTGCATTGTTTACTAAGACTAGGGGGACAGCATGCAATTCCATCGTGCACCTAATGTTAGCATATTAGCACTTTTAAATTCAATTACAGCCCCCTCCCCTTTATTTTGGAGAGTTGGTAAAAAAAGAATTGAAAATTGCTGTTCTGGTAAAAACAATAATAATAAACAAATTAAATGAATAAATAAATAAAAAATACTCTTAAATTTGTAAATTCAACCTAAAATACAACATGAATGTGAGGAAGGCACCAACCACCTTAAGGTGGATTAAGTAACGTTTTTTCGTGAAAACTTACCACGTAGCCTTATGTGTGGGACAAAATTGTTTTGCGTTTTTCTCAGTAATAAGGTACCCCTAAAAAAAGTAATTTTCCAAAAAAAAAAAATGCTTTCAGAGGCCGTTTAATATTTACTAGTTTACCGATAAACAAGGTCAAAAATGGAAATTGTAGGAAATTTTCCTAACTCTTCGAAAAATGTTTTTGCAGGATTTTTTTTCCTTCAAAAAATATGTTTAGATTGCAAAAAATACAACTTCCCACTTGAAAATGGTAAACTTTTTATTGCAAGTTGAATTCTGTTCTTTTTTTTTTTTTTTGATAATTTTTGAAACTTCGATGGACGATATTTTCAATTTATTTCAAAAAATTACTTTTGACAAAACAAAAAAAGTTCGGCAATACAATTTGCCAAATTGGCACCACCTTTAAACCACGTTTTTTTTTGTAAATTTCATATCCCCTCGTGGACAATTGTCCATACAACAAAGAAACTTTTTTGTATAATGATTGAGCAACCCAACAGTTCTGCTTTTCAGCACTGTAATGAGTGCTGACAAGTTGAACTTTTCAATACTAGTATCAAAAAGTAACATTTTTTTATTTTTTTTTTTGTTTTGAACGGTGAATTTACTAAACACATGAATGTTTGACATAAAATTTCATTCTATATTTTCAGAATTGCAAAAAATGTTGTAAGCAACTCGTTGCAAAACTTGTTTTTTTCAGCACTCGGTAATCCTCGTTGCTGAAAAATCTTCTTTTTGCAACTTGTTGCATAAGCTACTATTTCGCTATCTTTTTTTGATTGTCGAGATGAAGTATGACCCCCAAACTACGCTAAAGTGATTTAGAATTTTTAAATCCAAGATGGCGGCCAATATGGCGGAAAAGAAATATTGAAAAAAAATGCATTTTATGATTTGATCGTCTGTAAAACCAGCTGTTTATCACGTGCTCGTGGTAAAAAAAAGGACACAGCTGACTCGTTTTGTCTATGTCTGCGTGTACATTTTGTTACCAACTCTCGCGCGTGGATATCTCTAATCCCTGCAAATTTGACGAAGGGTTTAAGAAGATCCGAGTAGTTCAGATGCGTGTTTTCCAACATGGGGCAATTATCCGTTCACTCAACCCCCGGTGGTTGGTCACTTTATTAGTTTGTACCCCGTTGGTTTAACAATTTCAAACTAAAAAGTTTCAAACTGTCACTTTTTACACGGGACTCACACTTACTATCAAACCAAACTTTTGGTAGTAAGTGTGAGCTTTGTGTAAAGATGGTGCCAAACCAAAAAGTGACCCCGTTCGCTAGACAACACTTGGTGTCAAACCATCGGGGTTTTAGTGTAAAACGGTGATAAACTACCCCTGATCGCATAAATGTCCCATATACATTTTCATCAATTTTGAGTTTTTCATGCATGTTGTTTCAAAATCGTGTGCTCTCTCAGAAAAGCCTAAAACATCCAGGACTTTGTTCTAGAAATCAGAGGAAATTCAGGTTTTTCGTGAAAAATTAAAAGGTAATTTTATGCGTGGGACAAACTTAAAATGCGTTTTCTCAGCTTGCTGGGACATTTATGCGAACATGGGTAGTACAGTCCAATTGAACAACTCATAGTTTAAAGTGCATAAGGACATTTGTGAGAAATATTGAATAAAAAAAGTTCTCTTAAAAATCATTCATCGTTCATTTTATTACTCATCTTTCATTTATCATCTTTTGATCACATTAAATGCACTCTCTTTTCGATCAGTATCCCCTCCACACTCCACCCGGAAGTTCCAAAACCCTAATCGCGCGCATCGGCCTTCTCCACGGCGTACGGCGTGTCCACCGGCAGCGAGCCACTGTCGGCAATGACCACATCCTGGACGGGCTTGTCCCGACCGTCGGTGGCGGTCTTTTCGATCTTCCGCACGACGTCCATGCCCTCCACCACCTTGCCGAACACGACGTGGCGTCCGTCCAGCCAGCTGGTCGCCTTGACCGTGATGAAGAACTGCGATCCGTTGGTGTCCTTGCCGGCGTTGGCCATCGACAGCCATCCGGCGCCGTAGTGCTTCAGCTTGAAGTTCTCATCGGCGAACCGCTCGCCGTAGATGGACCGTCCGCCGGTTCCGTCGCCGCGCGTAAAGTCTCCACCCTGAATCATAAAGTCCGAGATGACGCGGTGGAACTTGCTGCCCTTGTAGCTGGAAAGAGAGTGAATGGAAAATGAATTATAAACATGTTCTTTTGTTAAAAGTGAAACAAAATCTTTAATCTTTGAACACTGTGTCTGTATTGTTTGTTTGCCAAACCAGTTTACAGTTACATAGGTAAATTTATAATTTTTTTTAAAGGTGAAGCCGTTGATCATTTTCGAAGAAAATTGATCATCACTCTGAAATTATCTGTATTGAATTCAGTTTAACGAATTTCTGCACCAAAATGAATCAGTCTGAAAGAATTTTCGGTCTAAATCAAATGTGTTTCAAAATGTATATAATTTTGTGGTACAATCATTGACGTCCTAGTTAAGGAGCGGCCGTGGCCGACTGGTTACGATATTCACTTTGTAAGCGAATGGTCCTGGGTTTGATGCCCATCTGCTCCCAACGAGAAAGTTTAAGACTTAGAAATACTTGAAATACTGAATAAGAACGAAAAATCAAAGTCGCTTGAGTCGGGGTTCGATCCCCCGTCCTTTGAATTGGTAAGCAAAAATGCTAACCACTTGGTGAGCTATGACTGGAATTAGGAATACTGTTACTATCAATTATATACGCGCTGGGTCCTTGTCCATTTGACAAGGGTTCGGAAGTTCTAAATAACGTTTGAATCCGATTGATACAAACGTTCTTCAGGGCGGGGCTTGTCGATAAAGCTGAAGTACCTCGCGCTCGGCTAGCCAGCGTAGAAATGGGTCACCGAAGCTCGGCAGAGCTAACACCTTCCAAATGCCTATGCGAGTTATTTGCATGTATAGAATGTAGATCCAAAAATACATGGAAACAACTCAATTTGTAAGAAGTGGCCGCGTGGTCCCGTTTGGATGGTTGCACACACACACAATCATTGACGTCCTAGTTGGTGATCATTGATTAATGACGATTTCCATAACTTTGCAAGGAATGGGATAGTCGTTACCAAAAGGAATCAGCATGTGTAGGGCACTATTATAAACAAGTTGTAGAAGGAATTTTGTCAAAATATTGACAGCGACACAAAATTTATATCTTTGAACAAAAATTCACGGCAAAGATGGAAGTCTTCACGTTAAAGTTGATTCTCTAAAAATCTAAACAAAAATATTGTACGGGTCTGTCTAATGACACATCGTTGTATAAACAATTGAAAAACCACCCTAATGAGTCATAAACTTTGAAGATCTTGTTACCCTATCTCTTGTTATGACGGTTATGACCACTTAAGTGATATTTATTTACTTTTTCGAAGCCGGATCTCAGAAAACTAGATTAAAATTATGTTAGGATCATGGCAATTTAAAAGTATTGCGCGTATTCCCGAGAAAGACACGCGGCATATCAGCCTCGAAACGACGCGCCGGACTTACGCTAAATGCTCGCTGTCAAATCCCATACTGCGTATTTTGTTTTTGTTGATCTTCTTCTTCGAATCACCTGGCTTTGTTGCCAGGTATGTTTTCTAAGGCACAGTCAGAAATGCCGCGCGGCGTGTACTTTTGAGAGAAACATACAATATTTCTAACAAAAGGAAGAAAACGACTTTTGTATTGGTTTTGCTAATAATTATTTGAATGATTCAAATTAAATTCTAGATTTAGGTAAGACATTTAAAAAAAAACTCCGGACTATTCATTTCTGGAGTTTTTTTTTTTGAAAAGGTCCAATAAACCAAATTTCCAGTTTTTGCTTTTTGGGTGTTTTTGAAACCGCCTTGAGTCAGGGGTATTAAAAAAACCCAAAAAGCAAAAACTGAAAATTTGGTTTATTGGACCTTATCAAACAAAAAAGTCTAGATTTGTCAATTTTGACGGAACCATCAAATAAGAGAATCATCATCATCATTCTGTGAACGATGCAAAATGAAGAATCGATTGAAAGTATGGTTTTCATTGTATCATGGCAACGTCCAGCAAACAAATGTTAAGCATCCTTCAAAGCATCGTTTCACGAAGAAAAAATTCTATGCAAGCCATGAGAGAGTGAAATTATTGACAACCGGAAGGGATTTTTAACGCAAAAGAATCCAACAGGTCGTTGAAGTAGAGATCTTTCAAGCAAGAGAAAATATCGAGGAATGAAGAGAATCGAAGTATGCCGCTTGAAGGGACTGAAGAATTCATCGGTAGATAGAGCAATATTGAGACCGAGAAAATTGACAACCAGAAATTCGACTGTAGTCAAAAAGTTCAGAGCCAACTTTGTTATCGGCCGAATTCTGCACAAGTTTCGAACATTGGACATTATAAAATTCTTGATTTGATGTTAATAAACAAAAAAATGAAAACTAAACAATCAAATTAATTTAAAATTTACAAAGCTGTTAACTACACTACGCTGTTGAAAGTTTCGCGATGAATTTATGCTTTGAAATCAAATTGATGACGTATACTTTTTCAGCAAAAAATCTGATTCCTAAAGGTAGCAATTAAAATCCGCACATCAAACCAACTATTAGTAGATCACACAAAAAATGCCGATTGAAGCACTTTTAATTACTAACATCGGTAAACGTTTGTTTCACCGGAAGTTCAACCGCACAGCTGTCTCTGCACACTTTCAGCTGGTTTGCTTGCAAACAATATCGAATGTGAGCTGTGAAAACAATAATTACACTTACCCTTCGCCGACGGTGGTCTTCTCGGCCAGCTCCTTGAAGTTGCGGGCCGTCTTCGGGACGGTGCCACCGAACAGACCGATCACGATCCGGCCTTCTGGCTTGCCCCCGATGGTGATGTCAAAGAACACCTGTGTGAATGCAAATTTGATTAATGGAGGTGGAACCCGAAAATTTCTAATTTTGAATAGAGTTCAAATTGAGCCACTTCCGGTTCGTCAAACATTTTCTCTTCCAACTTTTTTTGCACTTTTCATCTGCTTTCCAAATTTGACTCGTAAAACAGTGAAACAAAAAAAACGAGTGCCAACCGGACAACAAAGAGACACGTAATCATACCATAAAATGAAGGGTAAGAGGAAGAGTGCGAACAAAACGAGAACTGGATTCAAACGAGAATTCATCCCACGATCGCCGGTTGTGGAGGCAGCTCGTTACAAAGTCGGGTTAACAAACCTTCTGAGAAGTAGATGAACTCAATTGTTCAATTACCATCGCATCATAATTCAAAATCAGTTAGCATATTATAAAGGAACCGGTTTGGTCGCCTTATAAAAAGGCGAAGCGAAAAAGAAAATGTCCGAAGAAAGGCGCTCATAACTCAATTTAGAACGATACATAAAGAAGCCTAGATAACTGTAATAAGAAGAAGACTGCCGCTTTGCTTACCTTATCAGTGACTTTGGGTCCATCCGAGGCCAGGGCTCCGACGAGCAGCACACTAAGCACCACAAACAGTTTCATATTTTTGGCAGAAATCTCAACAATTTGTTGACTGTTTAAATTAGCTACAAATTTACTATGCTAAAAAATAAATCTCTACAACTCGACCGTCCCCGACCAAGTCTGACGATAGATTGACCGACCCGAGGGCACTGCAGATGTGTTTAAGCGATGGGGGTTCCGCGAGCAGCGGCTGACCTCACGTTCCTTACAGGGATGACGCCGTTTTGGGAACTCATAAAAAAAAATCCTCAAAAAACTATTTTTTTACACATGCGGTGTTTTTACTTAACCCGTCATTCTCGGACGACGAAACGGCCTACTTTTCAACACTCAAAATAACAGCACCAAATAGTAGTTTATGCAACAAGTTGCAAAAAGAGGATTTTTTCAGCACGAGTCGTACATTTATCCAACGAGGTTCACCGAGTTGGATAAATACGAAGAGTGCTGAAAAAAATCATGTTTTGCAACGAGTTCCATACAACATTTTTGCAATTCCAAAAAACACACTGAGTAAAATTTTATGTCAAATTTTCATGTATTTTGTCAATAAATCGTTTAAATAAAAAAAAAAGAAAAGTGTTACTTTTCGAAACAAGTGCTGAAAAGTGTTGCTATTCGATTCTGTCATTTTTGGTACAGAAAAGTAGGCTATTTCGTCGTTCAAGAATGACAGGAAAAGTAAGTTGTTTCACGACGGAATTGCAAAAAGATTTTTTTAAATAAAAGATTTTATTTTTTAAAGCAGAGAAAGTCAGATTCAACAAAACAGTTCAAAATGAATGCTGAACATGCCTTGGGTCAACATTTCAACAGATTCCTGTATCTGCTTACGTGTTGAGCCAAGCCGCCGTGTTCCTTTAGGTACATCGCATAGAAGGAAAAACAAAATGAATAAAAAGCCGGTCCCTCGAGTTTTGTACTGACGGCGAATTGACGCGTAAGCTTGTCTAGATAGCTACAGCAATGCGTCTCTGTGCATGGTAAGGTAGATTTCGGTGCGTTTTGATTGGACTGTTACCCAGTGAGGTTGGGGGTTTGGAATTTCAAAAAAGTGTTATCGCGGTTTATGGAAGGAAGTCTTGGCGCTAAACAATATTTTTTGTGTCTTTTTTTTTTTAATGAGCAATTCTCTGAGAACTCATTCGATTTTTTTTTGTATTTTTTAATCCGGCTGAAAATTTTTTGGTGCCTTTGGTACACCCAAAGAAGCCATTTTGCATCATTAGTTTGTCCATATAATTTTCCATACAAATTTGGCAGCTGTCCATACAAAAATGATATATGAAAATTCAAAAATCTGTATCTTTTGAAGGAATTTTTTGATCGATTTGGTGTCTTCGGCAAAGTTGTAGGTATGGATAAGGACTACACTGAAAAAAAATGATACACGGTAAAAAAATTGGTGATTTTTAATTTAACTTTTTGTCACTAAAACTTGATTTGAAAAAAAACACTTTTTTTATTATTTTTTTTTATTTTTTGATATGTGGACATAAAATGCCAACTTTTCAGAAATTTCCAGGTTGTGCAAAAATTTTTGGACCGAGTTATGAATTTTCGAATCAACACTAATTTTTTCAAAAAATTGAAATATTGGTCGAAAATTTCGAAAAATTTTTAACTTCATTTTTCGATGTAAAATCAAATTTGCAATCAAAAAGTACTCTAGTGAAATTTTCATAAAGTGCACCGTTTTCAAGTTATAGCCATTTTTAGGTAACTTTTTTGAAAATAGTCGCAGTTTTCCATTTTTTTAATTAGTGCACATGTTTGCCCACTTTTGAAAAAAAATATTTTTGAAAAGCTGAGAAAATTCTCTATATTTTGTTTTTTTTTTTTTTTGAACTTTGTTGATAAGACCTTTAGTTGCTGAGATATTGGCATGCAAAGGTTTAAAAAGCAGGAAAATTGATGTTTTCTAAGTCTCACCCAAACAACCCACCATTTTCTAACGTTGATATCTCAGCACCTAGGGGAAATATACCCATTTTAATCACTCTAAGCCGTTCGACCAATTCTCAGCACTTTTGCCGTTTTCCACTATTAAATCAACATTTTCAGATGAGTCAACAATGGAGAGTTGCTTGCTCACTTTTATTTGAGCTATTTATTACTTTGGAACAGCCAAAATCACTTTATGAAAGCTGTAATTCATGATCAAAGTGCTGATAGGCCGATAATAGAAATAGGCTGAGAAAGGGTATAGTTCCCCTAATTGTTCGATTTTCAATGGTAAAAAATGAAACATTCGTGAAATTTTCCGATCATTCCGAAAAAAAATATTTTCGATTTTTTTGAATCAAGACTAACATTTCAAAAAGGCGTAATATTGAATGTTTGGCCCTTTTGAAATGTTAGTCTTGAATTCAAAATTTCGGAAAGATCGGAAAATTTCACGAATGTTTCATATTTTAACATTGAAAATCGGACACAAGTTCTGCGATCCCACTTTGCTAAAATTTAAATATATTATAGCCTATTAAATTACAAAATGCATGTTTTAATATTTCAACGCTACTTTTTTTGACCAGCATCTTGGATTTAAACTAGGCCAATAACATTTTATGTTATTTATAACAAGTTTTGTTATTCTCCGTGATGATTTTTTTGTTATTCGATTGTTATTGTAACAACAAACTAATAACATTTTGAGTTATTCTTCGAACAAATCCTTGTTATTCTTTCATGTTTTTTCGTTTTCGTTTTCGTTTTACGGAGCAAGGTGGGGGACGCGGCCTCAAGTCAGTCCAAGTCCGGTTTCTTGTGGAAAAAAGGGTAGTGGCCGAACTAGTATTGCATACCAAATGAACACCACCGGAAGATATAGGGGATCGGGAGGGGGGAGGTGAAAGAAAATTAGTGTTGATGTAGTAATTACTTGGATGATTTGAGTAGTAAGAACTTGGATGATTTGAGCAGTTACGGTAATCTAAGTTTAACACTGAATAAAGAAAATCTGAAATTGTGATTCAAAGTAAGAAGGCCCGGAATAAATTAAATTATTAATTAATTAAATAAGAAAATGTAACTAATCGGAGATCTATACAAAAGAAACCTATGATGTATTCCAAATTTAAAGGAAATAAAAAATACTAGAGAAAAAAAATGAAAACTAACTGCCGACCTGTCACGTCCGTCAATAGTCTTGTCGTACATTACAACTAGAAACAGATCTGCCAATGAAATGTTACACTTCGTTCAAATCAACTAATCATTTAAGTCCAATTATTCATCTACGGAAAACTATCTAACTTTAATCAACAACCTAAACTAAACTGTCTGAAAGTAAATTTAATCTCAAATCCCCGAATGTTTTATTATAACGCCAAATAAGGTTAAGGATCTTGTTTTTAAACCAGTCTTGCCGCTTCCAAAAACCAATAAACATAAATGAACAGTTCATAAGTTGAACACTAGTAATTAAGACGACTATTTCATGCCATTCATTTCATTAGGGCATAGAGCTTTGCAAACAAGAGTGCATCTCTATTATACCTTATGTAAACTGTCATTTGAGTGAAGGAGACACACTCCTGTTCACAAAACCCATGCGCCCTTTTGAAATGTTAGGCTCCATTTGATCGTCAAGGCTCCAGTAGACCCTCGATTCGCAACAATGGTCGATACAACCATAATCCGAAAACCGTTAGTTCAACAGATTAACGAATTTTGTCCGATATCATCGCACTATTGATTGACCGAGACTCTATGGAAATTTTGACATATCAAAATGCTACGTAATAATATTTTTTTTAAATAAATTTCAAAATCTATTCTATCCTACAATGCCTAGAAGAGGCCTCTGTTTCTGTTGTGAGTAAGCGCTGGTTTCAGAGTTCATTTTTCAATTTAAAAGGGGTGGGAGACGACTAATTTGCTTCATGAACTCCTACTCGGCCTTGGGACCACCTCTTAAGACACTGATGGCTCCTAGCTAGGAATTAAACCTAGACACAGCGTCGAGGCCCGCTTCGCATGGCAAAAATGTTGGCTGGGGGGAAGTGATATTATCACGAAATTTTATTTTAAAGCCAACATTGCTAACGGCGTCGAGGTCCTTACTCATGCCCAAGGTTGTTATTCTTTCATGTTTTTTACAACTAATACGATCATCCCAATAACAGTTGGAATTATTTCCATAACAAAATTTGTTATTCCAAAGTTGTTTCAAATAACTTGGGAATAACACTTTGATATTTGAAAATACTAGGCCAATAACATTTTATGTTATTTATAACAAGATTTGTTATCCGTCATTATGATTTTTATGCTATTGGATTGTTATTGTAATAACAGACTAAAAATATTTTTAGCTAATCTTCGAATAAATCTTTGTTATTATTTTTTGTTATTTTAACAACTAATCCGATCATCCTTTAAACAGTTTGTGGTATCCTTCCATAACAAAAAAATGTTTTTCCCAATTATTTTTGGCTTTCAACCAAAATCAGACCAATAACAAGTTTTGTTATGATAACATAAACTGTCATTAAACTTTTATGCAAAAAATGATTTTTCAAGAAGATTCCATAACACTTTCTGTTATTTTAACAATATTTGTTATTGAAATGGCATGAATTTTGTTATTACCGTCTGCCCGGGTTTGGCTTTCAACCATTATCAGACCAATAACAAATTTTGTTATGATAACCCAAACTGTTATTAAACTCTTTTGCAAAAATGGATTTTGCAAGAATATTCCATATAAACAAAATTAAAAATGAGTTCTATTTGATTGGATTTATAACCAAATTTTAGTGTGAACCATTGATAGTAACTTCAATTTTTACTTGCAACAAGAAAGCACGATAACGAGAAGGCGTAATCCAACCCCGAAAAGCAAAAACCGGATTTCTCTAATTAGAGAATATCATGCAGCGTTTTTTTTTTCTTTTTTTAAGCTTTCTCAAAGAAATGCATGATTTCGACAACGCAACGCGCTTACACCCAACAGTCGACTTGGGTCATTGGTTTAGTGTGAATTGTACTGCAAAAAGACGCGCATTCTTCAGCATGATCCTCTGGCTGATGGCGATCATGTTTGCGACGGCGATGTCCACCGTTCAGCCTCAGATTCTGAAACCGACCAACATTATCAACGGGCAGCCTGCCGCAGACAAACAATTTCCACATCAGGTGTTTTTCGCGATCAGAAAAGGAGACAGCTATTATCTCTGCGGTGGAAGTTTGATTTCCAACCAGTGGATCGTCACAGCCGCTCATTGCTTCATTAACGCCGATGTATTCTTGGCCATTATGGGTACGAATACACCGTTGCCGATTTTGGACGACGGCCGAGTCATGATAGTCGGTAGCGAGTTCTACATCCATGAAAAGTATGATGAGAATTCTTTTATTAATGATGTGGCGCTGGTGAAACTTCCGCGGGAAGTTCAATTCAACGAAAGAATTCGTCCGATCCGGATGGCCACGGGTTCCCAGAACTACTACGGAGAAATGGGCGTCGCCAGCGGTTGGGGACAAACGACGGATGATAGCGATTCTGCCATCGAGCTGCAGTACGCTACCTTAAAGGTGATCTCAAACCAGGAGTGCGTGTTTGTGCATTTTGGTTTGGTCCACCCATCGACCCTGTGTGCCGCTGGTTCGAACCAAGAGTCGACCTGCTACGGAGATTCCGGTGGTCCGTTGGTTTCGGTGCGGGACGGGACACTTATTGGGATCACAAGTTTTGGCAGTTTCATCTCGTGTCAAAGAGGGATACCGGTTGGGTTTACGCGCGTTACCAGTCACGTAGATTGGATTCGGAGCAAAACGGGATTGCCGTTGTAAGTTTTTTTTTCTGTTAGAATGTCCAGTCGCTAACGTAAGCTGTCGGATACTTAATCAAAAACAAAAAAATAATAATAATAAAAAACAATAAAAACCTTTAATATATTTAAATCATTGTGAATTCCCAATACAGCCCTGACTTTATGAAACTTCTATTATTGGATTAAATATTTCCAGAACACTGCGGAGTATTTTTGATTTAACATTTGAGGGCAACAACCCAAAATAAGGCAACAAAACATTTTTATTTTTTTTCTTGATTAACTATACAGTATGTAAAAAAAGTATTTACACCCCTTGGGCACTATGCACATTTTGTGAAGAAACATGTAAACAATTTAAAGTTTTGCAGAAACCTAGTACTACGTTTTGTTCAGAAACTCATGCCGAACATTTTGCTACAAAAAGCTCATGAAAAGATGATTTCTATAAAAAGTTATACAACAAATACTATTACGAAAATAAAAAAGGTGCAAAAAAAGTTTGTACACCTTTCGAAAAATTAACATAAATAATGTTATTTGTTGACAAATCACCATAAATCCAGTCTCCCAACTCCAAATAGGCATCCTTGACTAATTAAAAAAATAATTTTGATTGAATATAAAGTTTACTGATTACTTAGTATAAAAGTTTATATAACTCTGGGAATTCTATATAAAACTTATCTAAACTTATTTTCGCAAACTTTTAATTCAACTAAATGTCAATATATTACCAAAGAATTGCTAAATAAACGTACCAACCCGGAATTACGTCGTCGGAAAATCCGCCGGCATCCGTACCGGTCCACGATTCACAAGTCAACCTATGTGACATCGGAAAGGATAAAAAATGTTCGATCTTTTGATACCCATACATCTAGGTTTTCTATAAAACCCACGTTTTTAAATACCTAGGAAAAAAACGTTGTTATGGTTTCGTTTGAGCAATCTGTTAAAAATGTATGGACTTTCGTAATTTTTGTTCTCGTGGATCAAACTTATTTTGCGTAGATCCGAATATCAAAAATGAGAAGTACAATTTGCGCGAGAACTTCGAAAAATAGAGTTTGGACTGTACAAACGATTTAGGGGCAGGGGGGCAGAATGGCTAAGTAAAATATGCCAAAAACCATAGGAAAACACAAAGATTTATGAATTCAGTGTAGTAGGCTTATACTATGGGATAATTTTTTTTTGCTTGTAACTATAATTTAAAAAAAAAATACTTTTCACCTTAGAAAACAAGCCATTTCGCCTAATAAAACGTTGAAGGGAGATAAGAAATGACTTAAGAAACCTTTCTAAAATAGTTTCCATGAAGATAGACCACTTTTATAAAAATAATAATTTACCAAAACAAACATTTTTGAAAATATTGTTAGGACGTTGCAAATATTTTTTGAAGTTTATGTCCCTCGGCTCTGACCAAAGTCGAGGGGGACAAAACAATAAAAAAAAATAATAAAATTGAAATTACAAGCCTAGGTTTCAACATTTGGATGAAAAAAGTGTTTTAAAATGCATTTTTTGCAATTCCGTCGTGAAACTACTTACTTTTCCTGTCATTCTTGAACGACGAAATAGCCTACTTTTCTGTACCAAAAATAACAGAACCAAATAGCAACACTTTTCAAAATAAATGCTGAAAAGTTCTACTTTTCGGCACTCAAATGAGTTCTGAAAAATTGAACTTTTCAGCACTTATTTCGAAAAGTAACACTTTTCAATATTTTTTTGATTTAAACGATTTTGTAAACGCGGGAAAATGCATTTTAACTGGTTTTTAGTTGATTAAACATAAATTTTCATTGACGTTTTGAAGTTTTTCGTCCCCCCCTTCAAAGATGGCCTGTCCCCCCCGGACATAAACTTTGAAAAATATTTGCAACGGCCTTAATATGTTGCAATAAGATATTATTTTTAAAAATAAGCATCAAAACAAATTAAAAATCAACTGATGCTGCAATTTACGTGATTTGTGAAGCTACCAGCAGTTAAATGCTCCATTTAGCTCAAATTTCGTAACATTTGATTATTTTTATAAGGCAGAAAAAGGGTGGTCTGCCCTCAAGTGGATTTTAATTTAACACTTCCACCACCAAGCTTTTAAATGATTTGAAGGTTCCGTTGTTGTTTCTTTACCTTGGTAATAACATCTAGTAACATTATAAACATTGGAAAAACTTTTTTGAACAATCCAACTTTTCAGAAATCCTCTAAATAAACAACATTTGCATGGTTTTGTCAATAAATTTACATTTTTGCTTATAATTCTAAAAATACAATGAATTCAAACGTGGTTTTCGGTTTGGTGATGTTATTTGACGTCCATTATAGTGGATTTGCAGCAAAGCTAAAAGACACATGACACCTATGAACAAATAGCGTAAACCCAAGATTTTTTTAAAACATGTGTTTTTCCCTTCATAATCGAGTCTCGCCGTTGCTCTTTGCGAGGCAAGGCCTGCTTCGATCGTGTTTGGCCTGCGTCGTTGTTTCGCGCGGAAGAAAAAGAAGAAAAAAGTGTATTTGAAAGAAGCTGGCCAGTCTCGCCGTTGCTCTTTGCGAGGCAAGGCCTGCTTCGATCGTGTTTGGCCTGCGTCGTTGTTTCCACGGGATATTTATATTTATATTTTTCACAGCTTCCTTACATTAATTCTAGAGAAAATTTTCAAAAGGTCCTATGTGCAAAATCCTCATTCTGAGAAATTTCATGTTGAAGTTTTGTGTAACATTTTTAAATCCCATTTAAACACGTTTGAGTATTTTTGAATTCTAAAAACGCCAAAATGGACCTGAATCGATGCGTTTTATGTGTACTTAACGGGAATTATCAAAAGTCTAGTTTAAACTGATTTCTGAAGCAATTTGTTTCATACGACCTGTGAGTGCACATAGGACACGTTACATAGGACAAATTTTACACATAGGACTTAGCACATTGGACCTAATTCGTGTAACATTGCACATAAGACTTTTCCAAATTAAATTCAAATCCTGATTAAAATAAAACAACTTTTTTATTATAATTATGTTTACCCCACCCTCGCGCAACGTGTTGTCATCAGCTGATCGAGAGTATGAAATGTTTCAATGCTTCCAGAGCGGGAGAGAGAAACCGTTATGAGAATAAGCTGACCAATCAGCGCTTCCGTCGGCATCTGTCAGATAGGTGCTGGAAAATCGACCTATCCGGCAATGTAAATAATATTTTGCAGAGTACGCATAGAACTTTGGGTGTTTTGACAATTTTCGTTTGTTTTTTTTGCTTTTTTCCCGTTTTTAAGTGTTTTTATTCTTGTCAAATTGAAACACTTGTGTTCAGGTAAGTTTTTATTCGAGTTTACAGTACGGTGACAGCTCGTAATTTATTCGTTTCTTTGCGTTTAATTTTTATTACAGACGATGACGACTGCTGATTCTCCTCTTGCGCATCACGCAACATTCAAAACAAACCCACATTCAGCTTATCAATCCCGTGTTCGGCTCCTCGTGTGACATGATTAGAATTCCGTTCCATCTACGACAACCCCCGGGACGCACCCTCCACTCGCTGGTGAGGAGCTTTGCCTCAACGAAGCCGGCCGATTTATCCGGGACACAGGAAAAGAGCACCCGGCAAAAGATCAATTTCCACGAGCTTAAACATCCGAGCAAGGTTCCCCAGCGTCCACACAAATCTACGATTGACGGCCAGTCGACACCAACCCGCATCCCGGTGGACGCCCAAACGGTGCAGCTGCTGGAGCGGTTAAGCCTGGTGGATCTGGACAGCGCCGAGGCCCACCAGACGCTCGAGGACGCGATCGAGTTTGCGTCGCAGATTCTGTCCGTGGACACCGACGGCGTAGAACCGCTGTACACGGTGCTGGAGCGGGAGCGGTTGACGCTGCGCGAGGACCGCGTGTCCGACGGGAACATCCAGCAGGATGTGCTGAGGAATGCACGTGTTACCGAGGAGGAGAACTTTGTGGCGCCACCGGAAAATATTCCACTCGAGCAGGAACCGAGGAAGTGAGCTTTGTAAAGAAAACCTTTGATCCGAATGTACCGTTTGGAGTTACAATAGAGGAGCGATTTGCGAACGGAAAGCTTCCCTTGAATGATTTCTAGACCCTTAATCTGGACCAAGGTCACACGCTCTCCTGCCGATACCTGATCAACCTGTCGACCTCCAGTGAGTTCATGTACAAGGTCCAACGTCAGCGCAAGATTTGTTAGATGCGTTACGCGTGCGATCCGGGCCGGTTCTTCATTTCGGACCCCCGCCAGGATGCGGACACGCGCGTTCAATCCGTCGCCATCAAGAGTCGCCTTGGCGGAGAGGAACTCACGCTGGAACAGCTGGAACTCTTTCCGGCGGACGCCGCCGCCCTAGAGGAAGAGCTGGGGGACTTTCGATTCAAGGTGGGCCGAACCAGCAGTAAAAGGATTCGGCCCAGTATGCTGCGGCTGCGTCAGTGCGTCGAAGTGGCCACGCTGCAGATCGTGCTGGATGCGTTTGAAAGTGGCGGCGATGCAAGCGTGAGGATTCACCGCAAGCTGGCGCCGTTCAAGTGTGGTATCGTGTGTCTTTCCGACGGTAAGTACTGCGTTCTTGTTTCTGATTTGAGTTGTAACTGTCTTTCTCGCTTTCCAGACCCCGCCCTAATGCCGGAGTTGCGCGACCTGGCCAAACACCTGTGCAACGTGCTGCGCAAAGCGAACCTTCCCGTGCTCGACTGCTCCGAGCGTAACGGCGGTCGTTCCCTGGCCAAACAGCTGCACCACCTCGACTCGATTGCCGTCCCGTACTGCCTGCTGCTGCGCGACCAGTGTCTCCAGAGTGGCCTCTTTCAGCTGCGGTCCCGCGACACCACCCTCAGCGAAACGATTCACATCTCGGATTTACCAGAATAAATTTTATTGAAAATAGTAACAAGTTGAGTTTAATAAATACAAACACACGCAAGCGCAAGCTTAGAAGAAATCGCACAGGTATTGTCTCACGTTGAAGCCGACCATCTTGCCGATATGCACGATAAAGTCCATTCATACGGTGCACTGAAGTCGCGCGCTGCCGTCCATGATGGTTCCCTCGCCTGAGGCAAAGTTCAGGAACTTGAGATGAATCAGCGTTGAGATTTGCGCCAATAAGTTGCACGTCAGGCCGACCTTCTCGTCCAGAATGTCGTAAAAGATTGCCAACAGCCGGTCGATGGTGAACGCCTTCGGTCCCAGCTGGGTAGCCATCTTCTCCGACCGACTGGAGGCGCTTCTTCTGCTTGCCGTGATATTTCATAAACAGTCGTTTGTCCTCCTTGGTGGCGTTGTGACTCGCGAGGTACGCCGCAATCAGCAGGAACTTGGCGTAGAAGGGCAGTTCCAGATTTGCGCCAGCCGCTTCATCGTTTGCATCTGCTCGACGGATTCCGAAGAAGTCTGGCCGTCGACGGTGATGAGACGTAGCAACTCCTGGTTGACGTTCCCCATGCGCATGTAGATTGTCCCGAGGCCAAGTTTCATAGTTTTAGAAATACTCCGCCAAAGCCGGGTCACGTCGTCCGCGGCAATCGTCCCGTCCAGCACCGGTTCGCAGTACTTGTGGAAGCACTCGAGCGCAACCAGCTGCAGCTCCTTCAAGTCGCGACACACCTTGAAGAACACGTTCAGGAAGTTTTCTTAGAAATCGGGCGTCAGCATCTCCACAATCTTCAGACGCTTATCAATTTCCTCCTCCGAAAAGTTGGCATGCTTGTAGAACCTAAAAAGTACAACCAATCAGTATCACAAATTGCCCTAAAACATCCAAAATAACCCTTACTCAAACTCAATCCTTAATTGCTCCCGCACCGCCTCGAATCACCAGAATGTCCTTCTTGCTGTACTCGGCCACTACCGGCGCGAGCCCTGTCCTGACAAAGTACTTTTCAAACGGTAAATCCGACACACGAGCAGTACGTACACGTTCAGCCCGGTCACCTCCGGCAGTCGCAGCAACATTGGCAGCACGTTGTGGTCCATGTCGTGCACCCGTTCGGCGTTCTCCAGCACGACGATGTAGCTTCGCGAGGGCGACAGTCGCGCCAGCTGGGCCACAAAGTCCTTCATGGAGTCGACGCTGGCCAGCGAGGCGTACCCGTTGGCCGCGCACGGGACGTGACCGGTCAGCCGGTTCAGGATGGACTTCGGCGAATCCTCGTTCCTACGGCGTTCTTTCGCACGATGCCGTCCAATCCCGGGAATCTGGAATGACTCCTTAAAAAAAACTGAGTTATCTATTTTATGAAGACTTACCTCCATCAGTGAAAAATCGCCTTTAAAAACAACAAAAAACTGAACCGTACAAAACGACCTATATGCACAAATTTTATGATTTTTTATGCTGCCTTGTTGGTGTTATGCTCCCAAGTTTTTGGGTGGCGTATCTGTCAAATTCGAGAGAGTGCAGATAGGGTGAATTGAACTTCTCTCTTTTGCTTTGACAGCATTGAAACATTTCATGCTCTCTTCCAGCTGATGACTACACGTTGTGCGTGGATTGTACAAACATGAAAGTTGTAAAATATTTATGTTTTAGAATTTTATTAAAATACGACTTATACATATTTTCAAATAAACTTAATAAACATGTACATAGGTCATTTTGATGTGGGCGTATGTGCATCAGCATAAAAAAATATATTAATGTTCCATAGGTTGATTTGCTACGGTTCTATGTGCACGTTTAACTCGATTGCACATAGGACTCCCGTGTGGTAAAACGACCTATATTTATTTGGTGTAGAATTTATTAAGAATGCTTTTAGGTTGTTTTGTATTTTATCAATAATTTTAAAAATAAAAGGCTTTGAAGAAATTGGATAAGCGGTGAGTGTAGTTTCCAGCTTGCAGAATGTAATGCAATAAATAACTCAGTTTGTTTACTTTTGTCGCATAGGACCTTTTGAAAATTTACTCTAGAATTGATAACATGTATCTACCCAAGTAACCATCCAGCATTAATATAAATCATAAATTAGCAGTTCATCAGCATTCACCAGCTAGTTAGTCATAAAACAGCTAAGATCAAAACAAATCAGCTCTAAAACAATTGCTTTAGGCTTTGCTGAAATGCAGCTGAATTAATGCTGCTCCTAGCAACACTGCTGGATTTTTTTTCCCATTAACTGGCAACACAGTAGAGGTGTGAAAGAGAGAGAATGAAGCAAACGAAAATAAACACATTTCTTACTCGCTCATCCCTTCAACTAGAACAACCATCACAAACCTGCGGAGAAAATTTCCGCTGTCAGTTGGTGGCTGAGATTCACCGTGATTTCATGCTTTAGCAGGTGCTGTCGTTTTTTTCAGTCCTTATCGAAATTTTTCGTAAGAGCTGAATAAACAAAATGAGGACTAATGTTGCGATCAAGTTGCGATTATTATGAAAGAGAATCGCTTCTTTTGAAAAATGTAGGTTGGCCTAAAGGTTGTCATTTTTCGGGCCTCTTCGGTGCTTAAAGAATCTTCAGAATTCGCCGTGGGTACTGGGGTACTGGTCATAATGAACGAACCTGCCCCAGCAGAGTCTGACGGAGCATATATCACAGAGTTATTTTAGGTATCATGCAAAGTACAAGCATTGGTAGGTTTAAAAACAGCTGCGGTAAGCCAACTTCAAATTGGGCGAATGGATAAAGGCGCAGAAAATTCAACACATCGGCGGCAAACTCAAGCATCAAGGCATCACATCTCCAACATCTACCTTTCACGCAAAAAAAATCGGCTCTTCCCCACACGGACAGCTGAGTCGGTAACGTGGTAGTAAACAAACCAAAAATAGATCAGAAGAGGGGGAGGGGAAATAGAGAGAGCCACATTTTTGCTTCTCTCAATTTTTTTGACGTTTTGTGCAGGGTTGGATCAACAACAGTAGAGGCTAGCTGGAAATCAGAAATATAAAGTCCAAAACCGATCGCAAATCAGCTGTAAAAGCGCTTTTAGTGCAGATGTCTAAACTTGTTAGAAATAATCCGCAGCTGGTAAAGCGCTTGTAGTGCTGAACACTGACTTGTTTTAGTGCTGTTTGGTTACTTGGGTATTCACTATATGATTTATTTATATTTTTCTAATCCTCTATCATACTATTTTCCCATAAAATATACATTTAAATTGCATGAACTAACGATGCTTTAAAAAACAGCAATGGATCGATCTGGAGCATTTGTTTTAAAATTTTTGCTATTTTTTACAGCTTCCTGGAATTAATTTCAATTTAGCTGCTGATATGTAAATTTATTTGAATGTTCAAATTATTTTTTTTTTTCGTATTGCTTTCCTTTATATCCTCATTTCCTCTCACCATATATGATCAAATTACATAAACTAACGACACTTACTAAAACAGCAAGGGAACCATCAGGAGCATTTGTATTTTAAATGATTATTTATTTACATGTTCATATTATTCCTCATCCTATACCTTTCCTGTAACATACCATCTCCTCATACCATATATCATCAAATTGCTTAAATTAACGAATCTTTCTAAAACAGCATGGGAACCATCTGGAGCATTTAGATTTTAATTTACTGCTATTTTTTACAGCTTCCTGGAATCATCTTGATTATATTTAAATTTATTTTATTTACCATATTTATAATATTTATTATTATTATTATTATTACAAAACTATATGCTTATTAGATAATACACTACAGACTAACATTTACAATTACAAACATCCAAATCATGTAATACATTACGCATTCAACCATTTTCATCGGCCCGATGAAATTCCTCTAACCCCCATTCCAAACCTCCTAAAAATATTCCGTTCACTTTTAAAAGTCGCATGGGTTCCCTGCACTTTTGCCACTAGTGAACAACAAAAACATCCCCTCCCAAATCCCCACGGGACTGTATGGGCGTAGCCTTGGAGCACAGTGTGGAAATTTCCGTTCTTAGATATTTTTGGTTGTACCGGGCAGCAATCAAATTGTCTAAGAATATTGAATTGACCATTGTGGCACCCCCTACAGCGTGGTGCAGACCCGTAATGCTATGCTATGCTATGCTATGCTATGTGTTTTTCCCTTCATAATCAACATTTTTATAAAACTTATGCCAGATTCGGATGAGAAAAAGTATTTCCAACAATTTGGTGTACAACTTTCCAATATTTGTTTGATTTTTCTATGAGAAAACTGAGCATGAGCATGAGCATGAGCATGAGAGACCACCCATGGTTGTCCTTCTCCGTTGCTGAACAGAACCGTAATATCCTTTCAGCACTACTGATCATAGGCTTCGACTATCAAGTGGTATTTCCCTTATCAACAGCATGTATGAATGCGCTGAAAAGATAAAACACCATGATTGCCAAAACAAGATCAGTTGCGAATAGGTAACAGTCATTGGCCACCAACGGCGCCCGCCATGTCAGTTTGTAGATCTCGATTTTAAGGGACGGGAATGTTAGTTAGCGCAGGTTGCTACTAGGGCAGCTGATTTACTCTGTGCTTACACCCCACAAGCGCCAGGAACCTGAAAAATTTGTTAGTAGGATAGGGTGTTTGGTCAGGATTCATCATAGAAGATGATGATGCGACCCAAAATCATAGTGTTTGTTGAAAGGTATTATATTTTATTCTCAAGGCATGCAATCGGATGCTGCGGATGAGACATTTCCCGTTTATCGGTAGTTAAATTTTAAATAAAATGGTTTAATCTTAGACAGCCGGCTGTGGAAAGATAGAACCAAGATCATTTGTAATTAAAATTGAAGAATTAAGCAGTGTTACTTTTAAATTGAGATGTTTTTACGAGTTTTAAATGATTGATGTTTAGATAATTTAAACAAGTTTAAAGTTTACGAATCGAATGACGAATTACGATGTTTATCGAGCTGAAATAGTATGATAAAGTTTTGTTGTTGTTGCACTCCGACGCCGAACGCGAAAAATCCTGCGACTGCGAGGCATCGCAAAATATACGCATAAAATCACAATCTTCAGCTTGCAATTGAGTTATAATGAACATTAAACGACCGCCGGTATTATTTGTATTCAGTGAATGAAGTTTAAATTATCTAAAACGTTCATTCTTAGACAGCCGGCTGTGGAAAGATTGAACCTGAATGACTGTAAGTAGGTAAATAGCAAAACCGAGACAGACGGAATACTTTGCGATGATATTGTTAAACTAATCGTACGCGTTTTTCTCTGAAAATCACAGTTATCTTGCCCTGTAACCAAGTTATTAGTTAATACTATACACACTCATTCATTAACTCACACAACCAATCACACACAAAAACCAACTAGTTGTAATTACTGTTCAAGTGTCATAATTTTTTGCCAAGTGTTACGTTACATAAAAATAAGGCGACATGGGTAATAATGCAAAAAAAAGCTTGAACTCCATTTTTATCATTTGCTTTTTAAATCTTTTCTTATATGAAAAGCAAATTCTGAAAATAAATTGAATTCCATTCACACTTCACACACATACAAGTATATTCCAATTGGAATTCGCTCACCCGGTTGCTTTGCACACTGAAAGCACACTTTTACATCGCTTTCCTACGGCCAAATCTGTCGCAGCGGTCATCGTCAGACCAACACTACCGCATCTCGTTGTTCACGCCAACACACTTCTGCTTCTCCTTCTGCTCCACAGCAACACACACAGAACTTGCATGCAACTGATCGTCTCACTTCTTTCTTCAAAGAAAAAATCACCGCCGACCGCAGGAAAAGTCAACGCGCAACCCTTTCAACCTCTTTCAACCAAACCGCACTCAACTCACACCAATCAATGAAAGCAAAACAAAAACGAGAAAGCTTTTCTTCCTCCTCTCTCACCAGCGAAAGCTCTCGCTCTTTTGATTTGACATTAACTACAGGAACAACGGAAACTGAAACGAACTGAAAGCTCACATGAAAAAAACGTAAACAAAGCTAAAATTCATTGAAACAAAATTCGATTAAAATGCGTCTAAAACACTTGAATTCACATTAACTCCAATTAATCACAAAGCCACACAACTTATTCGACCGATTAAACACTAACTCGACACGGGCCGGCTCAATTCCACCTCAAAATCAATGATTTTCTAACGGAGCAAACACACGACGCAAGTGACCTCAACCAAACAGTAGAGGCCTCCCTGTTTGATTTTTCTATGAGAAAACTGTACATTTAGAAAAAGATAGTAATTTGGACTATTTGGCAAGAAAGTCTGTCAAAAATCAATAAAAATTGTTTAATATACGTTAACACATCTGTTATCAACTACATAACTGTTCATTTCATTGATATATACGGGGAAACTCATTTTTTCGTGTTCCAAAACATGTTTTTTGAAGAAAAAGTTCACACATTTTTGAGCGGCCAAAAATTGATGTTCATTATTTTAAAGCAAAAACTTTTTCTCGTCTTTTGCAACCAGTTTCATTGAGACTGATGCAGGGAATCATGAGAAATAAGCAATTTTGTTCTTCAATTCAGCAGAAAGGAATACGATTTTTGGCAAGTAACCTCATTTTGGCGCCACCTACATTTGAAATACAGTCGCGCTGCAAAACCTCAATAAGACCCTTGTAAGGCAAGTTGGTCTAAATCCATTCTAAAGCCCAAAACCAAGGGTGGCCCATTCTGCCCCCATGGTCCATTCTACTCCCCCTGCCCATAGTAACAGGCCTACTATTGATTGCTTACAATCCATCCAATAAAACAATTTTTGCAATACCTTTATTTTGCCGTCAAGTGAATGTTGTTGTTTATTTATTTAAGGTGACACCATAGTGAATGAACCTTAAATAAATGAATAGAAAATTAATTGCACTTTGCGATTAGTAGCATGTGCTTTGAAGCCTATTGCTACCAACAAACAACTTTTGATAACTATTGTTGTACCTTTTATCAGCATATCGTCGCCGTCGTGCTAACTTGTCGTACGTGCATTTTGGGCCAAATTGAGTTAAGAACGCTATTTTGTGCAGCTCACAATGCCTCACATTTTGACCTTCACAGATCCCCAAAATTCGATTTCAATCCTGAGATATTCAACGAAATCCGAAAAAAAAACTCCGTGCATTTTTGTCACTTTACATATGAAAGTAGTTTCAATCTTGTCGTGCTATCTTGTCACTCCCTGAAAATTGATGTAAGTGCGACAACTGGCCAAAGAGATTTCAGGTCAGAACGCGTTTGACGCACGTACAAGTTAGACAGCCGTAAACATTTGTAATTATAACTCGGGACTCCAGCAACCAACTTCAACCAAACTTCGGGACAATGCACAGAATGGTCAGCCAAACAAAACGTGTTTGTTATTGTTTACATTGCGTGCTTTCGTTTTTGTTTATTCAAGGTCAAACATTAAAACGCGTTTTTCTCGGAACGTCGAAATGGCGGGTGCGACAAGATAGCACGACGACGTCGATATGCAAAGGCTTAGTTATGCAATTAACTCAATTAATTGAATGATTTCAGCGAATATTAAACGAGACCCTAGTAGGATTCCATCGACAGTTTGTAACCGTTAGTGGAGCAGTTAGGATCGTAGCTTAACTATGCACACGTGGGCGGTGTTCCTGTTGGCTTTGGCAGCCATTTTTAGATCCGTTTATTCCGGATCACCCCGGATCATTGGCGGATCGGATGCGGCACCCGGCCAATTTCCCTACCAAGCCATGCTGATCATCCAGATGGGCAAGGAACGGTCCCTGTGCGGCGGAAGTTTGTTGTGTGACGAATGGGTCCTAACCGCTGGCCACTGCGTCGAAGATGCTCAATCGATTCTGGTCACCCTGGGAGCGGTCGAATTCCGGGAACCAGCTGGCGGAGACGGTCGAGTGGTGCAGAATTCCACGGAGTTTATCCGTCACGAAGATTACGACCCGGGCACCGCTTCGAACGACGTGGCGTTGGTGAAGCTTCCCCAGAAGGTCGAGTTCAACGATCGCATTCAACCGGTGGCACTTCCGACCGGCCACGACGACTACAACCGCCGGATGGCGATCGCAAGTGGCTGGGGCAAGACCAAGGACCGGGGTGGAATCGCGGACCGCCTGCAGTACGTGTCCCTGAAGGTCATATCCAACAACGAGTGTTCGCTGCTGTACCCGGGAACGGTCCAACCGACGACCCTGTGCACCCACAACGAGGAACGCAAGTCCACGTGCAACGGCGATTCCGGAGGGCCACTGGTGCTCGAGGATGACCACACGCTGATTGGGGCGACCAGCTTTGGGCACATTATTGGTTGCGAGAAGCGGCTGCCGGTGGCGTTTGCACGCATTACCGAGTACGTGGACTGGATCCGTAACAAGACCGGAATGCCGGAGCCACAGTAGGGCGTAACTTACAATCGATTTATAAATAAAAAATAATTAAAGCGATTTTTAGGACCTTTCGAAAATATTTAATTTATTTTTATCTTGAAGCTTGAACTTGAATCATATTTATAAATTTTGCGTGGTAAAATTACTCTTCCTGTTCCAAAAATTGTATCAGCATCATGAAATATGTATATATTTTGTTCATAATCTGAAAATTAAAAAAAAACCGTAGAAAAGAGTGCAAATACTTCCTAGTGTTCAGAATTACCGAAACGAAGGTCTCCAGATTAAGCGGTGCAAACCCTCCAACGGTCATCTCAACAAAGCTCTGGCTTTTATGAAGCATTTGCAAAATACACTTTTGCTCAGATTTTCTCAACAGATACCAGCGAAGGTTGTACGCTGCTTCGGTTATCTGTTCGTTCTGAAAATGAATTTGAGTGTTCAATTTAGCGTTGCTTCAACTGGGAGTAGGAAAATTCACCTTTACAGTCAGCACTGTTCCAAGCAGACAAAGTTGTAGTAACTGAACAAACGACGCAAGCACTAGCATATATCCAGGAATAAATTGTATCATGTACACCAGAAATAGAGCCACTACGACGCCAGAGATGGACGTAAAGACTTGAACAAAGCAAATTACGATGTATCTTTCGTCAAGATCAGACTCATATCTGCAAAAAGCATGTAATTAGTTTTGAAAGTGGAAAAATTCAATTCCAATCTCACTCTATTATGTGCTGGTGTTGTCCACAAATAGATTTTACTTTATCCCGAATGAACTCTTCATTTCCATCCCCCGAATCTAACATCCGGTCCAAGTCGATCATATCGCTGGTGAACACATCAACGAACCCAACCAGGCTGCCCACCATTAGGGTGATCACGATATCAGAAGCCGATATTCCCGCACAACCGACGATAATCAAAACGACATGATAAAGGTTGGTAATTATGTAACCGGTAGTGGAATCTGCATCAACGAAAGGAATTCTTAGGGCAAGTGCAAGCACTCTTTCCTGATACATAAAGTGCATCAGTACTGGATAAGCCAGATAAGATAAACCTCCGCAAGTGTACAACAAGGTCATCAGCTTGGATAACACATGAATCCTCTCTATCAAAAGAAGCAATTTTGCGTTATTTTCCTCATGGTTTTGATGTTTCAAATGCAGCTGCCGAATGCGATCGTACGTTTCCAGGTAAAAATGACGATGTCTGTATCCATAGTAAAGCTTAAATGCACTCTATTAAATCAAAAAGAAAAAGAAGTAATTTGTCAAAGCATTAACGGTGACCTATCCGTACCTGCAGGCAGATACTCAAGGGTATCGACACTTCGCAAATCTTATACATGTCCGGGTAGTAAAATGCCGTACTATACAGAGAAAGGCTTAAAACGGTCACGCAGAAAAATACCGCCGAACCGGTTCTCCAGTTGAATTTGTAGTTTTCGATCATGAAATCTAACCCGACAAAGTCCACCAGCCGTCGCACGAACAGTAGATTGTACTCGAACATTTCCCATGATTTGGTGAACTTGGGTATTGTCGGCAGTCTGTGCATCCTGAAGGTATGCAGTTTTTAACAAGGTCTTTACTGCTGGCAAGGACACGAAGAAATGTTTGCTTTGCGAGAGATAATGAGTTAATTATAGTTCCTCTAGATGTTAAATAAATAGTCAGGGGTTATTAAGTAATTTTCAAAGTGGTAGACTAATAAACTCATTAAATACCGGTATCGTATGTATAGTGAAACAAACTCTCCCTCTTGATACCAAACAATCCAGGACCATACTTCGTCAGTAGACGCCAGATGAGAAGCTAAACTGATGATTGATCATTAAATGACTAAATGGTCTGGGATACGCCCTAAGCAAACTTTGCGACCAACGGCTGCTGTTGAGACCCGTTCGAAGCTTGTCAGCTTGGATATGATAGTATGGTAGGGTTTCTGATCTGGTATCAATGTTTTATTACGTACGAGAATTTTAAGGTGACACTTTATATCATAACGCATTTCTACTCCTGTTCCAAGTAGAGATATGAAAATCTCCGTTGATCAATGATTTCCGGCCACGACGTAAATGATTTTTGGACTCGACCTTAACCGATTTGTACCAAACTAAAGGAGAACGTTCATCTAGCGATAGTTAACATAAATCTCAAAATTTGGTGCCGATTGGGTCGTCCCTCAAATTTTCTTAAAACTTTTTTTTCTATTACTCATAACTTCGCAGCCATTAGAGCAATATATTGTTCGCCTTCTTCACTGAGGAACCCTCTACAACCCTACACCACATCTAGACGGGCTTCGATTAAAAAATTCTCCAAAAATCAATTTTCAACCAATTTTCGATCTCCAAAAGGTATTGGAAAGAAGAACTCTTGAACTTTGAACTTTTTTGGAGTCGACTTTGGCTGTGTTTTTCACTAACATTTTCTATATTTTGTGTAAAAATAGGTAGGGTAGGGTAGTCATCAATGAGACTCTTTTGGTTTTCAACTTTCAACGATTTTTCTAATTTTTTCATCAGCATGTTTTAATTAGCTTTTTGTTGCATTTTCTTTCTTTAATGTGTTCTAACATTGACCAAAATATGAGATCGATCCGACACTTACAGCCAGAGTTATACAACTGTCTCATTGTAGACGCACTTGGCAGGAACAATGAGACACTCTACGAAAATCAATACTTTTCTAGTAAAACATCATGTTTTTGTATTGTTCCATTGCAGGTGACTTGCCTTAAACATTTTAGAGCAATTTTGCCAACATGAAACTTTAATTAACAAATGTTATACTAAAAAGTATTTAAATTTTGTAAAATCCATATATATATACCAAATAACTTTGTATTTTTGGTTAAATGTAGTTAAAACCCTATAAATATGCAAAAAATCTCTTTAAATTCATGTTTTGAAAGATTTCCATAGATTTTGAAAAGTTTAATGAAGAAAAATCGAAGTGTCTCATTGTTACCCATGGGCTGAAATGAGTGGGGAACAATGAGACAGCCCTGGATTCTGGGTATTTTCTAAATTTTGGCCAAACCTGATGAAAGGACATTGTAGCCCAACTCAATCCCTATGGAACGTCGAAAGAAATTTGAAGAAATATAAGTTTAGGTGTAAATGGCAGCCTACGAGCGAAAAAGTATTTTTTGTCCATAATTCACTTTTACACCCCAGAATCAAACATTTATGAATAACTTTTCAAGGGAGCGTCCATAACCAAAGCCACTATTATTGTAGACGTGTATCCAGTAGACATACCGTTGCCCCAAATTATGTGCCTGATTGGTTGAAACTACGACTTGTGAGAGCAATTTTATCATTGTTCCCCGTGTCTCATTGATGACTACTCTACCCTATGCAGTAATTTTTGTAGTGTTCCAGACTATGGCTCTGCGTATTTTCTACAATTTAAATGATAATGGTTTCGGTCTAAAGTAAAAAACACATGCAAAAAATATAATCTAAAAGTGGCTGTAAAAACATGAAAAAACTTAATAGACAATTGATAACGATATCCAAATACTATCAGAAACAAACCTAAACTAAGCAAGATAAATGCAAACATCAATACTAAAAATGAAACAAGAAAACATAAAACAAGAGAAGTTAAGTTTTTCGTAGAACAAAAGTTGATCAAAATGACCTACTGAACCCGGGAAAAAAAGAAATTTTCAAAAAAAAAGAATGTGATAAGCCTCCAAGATATACCTTTACGTATACATATCGACTCAGAATCAAATTCTAAGTAAATGTCTGTGCTTGTGGATGGACGCAGAATTTTTTTCTCACTAAATTTTCTCGGAACTGGATCAACCGATTTTGTCCCGATCTATTTTTTTAGATCCGTCTTGAGGTTCTCTAAGTCAATTTTTGAATATCATTTGATCATTTGGTGCATTACTTTGAAAGTTATGCTAAAAAAACTGTTTTGGTCGATACAAAAAGGGTCAAATGTATAGTGTCTTTACTAAGGCTACCAACTGTAAGGATTTTTTGTAACTTGCATAATTTTCCGGGTTTTCCTCAGTTCAAACTTGATTGTCAATAATTGTTCTGTAAAATTCCTTACAAAACATATTTATCAAATAAAAGATCCAAAGGCTTTCTAAATCTTGTGTAAACCTTGTGTTGTGCTTGTATTTATAGGATCTTTCTAATAAAAACACTAGAAATGTTTTCGTGAAAACACTGACAACGATATTGTCCGTAAAAGCAAACTTAACATTTCATAAACTTTTAAACGTTTAACAAACATATTTTTAATTCCCAAATTCCAAATTTATCTAAATAATTCCTTGCCATTTTTTGTTATACCATGGTGTCATATCGGTAAAGTATACGGATTTTTGCTCAGCAAGAATTGGTAGCCTTAGTCTTTGCTAATTAGGCGTTAGCTAAAGATTCATACTGTGTGGTTGCAAGGCTTTTCTGAGGAAGGCAGCAACCACCTTCTGGTGGATTAAGTAACGTTTTTAAGATTGCATTTTATATCTAGGAAATTGTCCAAGGAATTCGATAAAAATACAGTTTTAACTCTCGAATGGCCCCGAATATATTTTTTTAGACTTTTAATTTTAAAATGGGGTATTGACCCATTTTCCATTTTGTTCAGCAAAAAATCCTAAAAATGTGGCGTCTTCGGAAAAGTTGTTCAAAGTTTAAAGAAGGTTCTACATCTGAGAATTGATAAAGATTGGATGGATATTGCGCCCTCCACAGGTAAAAAACTGAAACAGTTGCTTTTCTTAATATATTTTGCCGATTTTTTCCATACAAACTTCAAGCGATTAGAGGGAGGGTCAGAATGAGCTCAAATTTGGAAATCAGTTTAGTGATGGGTAGCCCCGAGAAAGCCCGGATTTTGACCTCCCTACTGGACACTAAATTTTATCAACACTGATTATCGCAATACTTTATCGTTCCGTTTTAAGCATGTTTGCAACAAAGCAATTCTTGTGTAGTATGTTCATTCTTCTTGTTCTATAAATTGTATCAGCATCATAAAATATGAATAGATTCGATTCATAATCTGGAAGAAAATTAATATAAATAATCCAAACCTACGTTGCACTTAAAATTACCGCAACAAAGGTCTCCAGATTAAGCGGTGCAAACCCTCCAACGGACATCTCGACAAAGTGTTGGCTTTTATGTAGCATTTGCAAAATACACTTTTGCTCAGATCTTTCCAAAAGGTACCAGCGAAGGTTGTACGTTGCTTCGGTTATCTGTTCATTCTGTAATTGAATTTATTAAGGTTTTATTTTCGTTCGACATTTGGAAGCTTTTTTTGTTGTACCTTTACCGTCAATATTGTTCCGAGTACGCAAAGCTGAAAAAGTTGAATAAAACCTGCCAGCACTAGCACGTATCCCGGAATAAATTGTATCGTATATACGAGGAAAAGTGCAATGACGAGAGCAGCGACTGATGTAAAAATCTGGACAAAGCAAATAACGATATATCTTTCGTCAAGATCGGATTCATATCTAGAAGAAAAGAATAGAATAATGTGCGGGCAGTGATGAAGACTTCGACAAACACCTACTCAATTAAGTGTTGATGTTGAAGACAAATCGACCTGACTTTTTCGCGAACACACTTTTCATTCCTTTCGCTCGAATCCAACATCTGGTCCAATTCGTGCATTTCGTTGGTGAACACATCAACAAATCCAATTAGGCTGCCTACCATTAGGGTGATCACAATATCAGCTGCCGATATTCCCGTGATTCCAATGATTATCAACGTTAAATGAAACAGACTGGTAATTGAGTAACCAACAGTCGAATCCGGATCAACGAAAGGAATTCTGAGGGCAAGAGCAAGAACCCACTCCTGATAATAGAAATGCATAAATATTGGATAAAAGAGATAGGACAAGCCTCCACAAAAGTAAACAATGGTCATAAGTTTAGATAACACATGAATCCGTTCTATCAACAGAAGCAATTTTTCGTGGTTCCGTTCGTGGTTTTGATGCTTCAAATGCAGCTGCCGAATGCGATCGTATGTCTCCAGGTAGAAATGCCGATGGTTGTATCCATAGTATAGTTTAACGGCGTTCTATTAGGCACAACTCGTTAACATTTTTAAAACAATAGTAATTTCCTCATGACATACCTGTAACGTAATAGTTAAAGGAACCGCAACTTCGCAAACCCTGTACATGTCCGGATAGTAATAAACAATATTGTATAACGAAAGACTCGTAACCGTTACACAAAAAAACACTGCCGATCCGGTCCTCCAGTTGAACTTGTAGTTTTCAATCATGAAATCCAACCCGACAAAATCCACCAGCCTGCGCACAAAGAGCAAATTGTACTCAAACATTTCCCAGGACTTGGTAAACTTGGGAATGGTCGGTAGCCTGTGCATCCTGACGATTTGCGGTCTTTACTGCTGCAAAGGTTCAAATGGTTCCAGGTTGAGTTTATTTTTAGTTTTATCCTGTTGTTAATAATGAGATAATTATAGTGTAATCAGAAATTTATAACATAATTAAGTTACTCCAACCACAAAAAACTGCTTAGAAGGAGGGGATCTAATTATCTCATTTAAAAACCAGTATCGAACTACGGTAGCAAAACAAACACTTGCTGAACACTTCTTCGAACAGAGCATAACCCTTCACGATGCATCGACTTTCGATGGCGCTCTAGCTTAGCAGCTCTCGCGAAATGTTTGAGTACAATTTGGTTTTCATTCGGCGATTGGCGGATTTCGTCGGGTTCGACTTTTCGACTTAGAACTAAAAATTCAACTGGAGAACCGGAACCGCTGTGAATGGTTGTGCGACCATCGGGTCATTAACTTTTCGGCGTTTTACGTTCCGGACATTTACAAAATTTGCGAAGTTTCGATTGCATCCAGCCTTGCAGTGCAGGTATGAATTTCTAGCATGTGAAAGTAATTTTAATCTACCAGGGTACGTTATCCATTAGTGGACCCCTTTTCGATAGTGGACCCTCTGAAGGGTTTTTGATGAAAAGTTCAATAACATTCCGGGAATTCCCGGAATGGACGCACTAGTTTCAGGAAAATTAAGAAGTTTGTTTTAGATTTACATACATTGAGTATTTGTCGGTTTTGAATAGTTGGTGTAAAAAAAAAAACTCAGCAAAAAATCTATGAAAAAAAAAGAAAATTTCGAAAATGTTTAATTTTTTAACATTGAAAATTTGACCATTAGGTAGTTGCTGAGATAACTGTCATTAGAAAATGGGGAGTTCTTTAGGTGAGACTTAAAAAAAACTTCAATTGCTGACTTCCAAACCCGTGTAATACAAATCAAAGCGACCAGCCCTACTGCGTAGTGTTGAACGCAGATAGAGAGGAAGGATGCGTGGACATACCGTACCAAACGCTTCGAGTAATGATTTTATTTATGTTTGCGAGGCTGAATACAGCAATTTAGGGGAATCGAATTCAAAATCTTAAAACAAACTTGCTGAGTAAATAGTCCCGGTTCTTGAAGATGTAGGGAGTCGAAGTCAACAAATCTTCGACTCTAAAGCCCTGGTTTTGTAAGAACTTAAACAGTGCAGTGAGCTGTGTGAAGACAAACAAAAAATAAACAACTTGATGAAAACTAGTCCATACGTGAATCGTTAACCAAAGTCGCACAAAACAGCACAATTTATGCTCCATTCATCATACGATATCAACCAAAGCGAACCGGAAATAATTGCAAATTGTCAACTAATCATACTTTTACCAACCGACGCCCTTCGACAACCCCCTCCCGAGGTTCACATTGATAAGGAATCCACAGGGCTTCACTTGTTTCGTTTTTTTTACTTATGCTAAATTTCACAATTAACACAATTTGGTCGCCAATATTAAGGTGCGAACCAAGCCCGAGCAATCGACAGTTCGTTAGCGTTAGCGGAACGGTTTGGAGCCAATTTTCTCACCATGACCCACAATTACTGGAGGTTCCTGGTGGTCGCGGTCCTGATGTTAGCGATACCCGCTCCCGTTCGATCCCACCCGTCCGAGTCACCCCGGATCGTCGCCGGGAAGGACGCCGAGCTGGGCCAGTTCCCGTACCAGGCCATGTTGCGCATTCAGATGGAGAAGGGTCGAGCCCTGTGCGGCGGAAGTCTGATCTCCGAGGAGTGGGTCCTGACGGCCGGACACTGCGTGGAGGGGGCCAGCTCGTTCGAGGTGCACTTGGGGGCGGTCGAGTTTAAGGAGCCGGAGGGGGGCGACGGACGGACGGTGCTCAACTCGACGGAGTTTATCCGGCACGAGGAGTACCGGCGGGAGTCGGTTTCGAACGACATTGCGGTGATAAAGCTGCCGCAGCGGGTGCCGTTTAGCGACCGGATTCGGCCGGTGGCACTGCCGACGGGACACGACGACTACAACCGGCGGATGGCGATCGCTAGTGGGTGGGGCAAAACGAAGGACCGGGGTGGAGCGGCTCAGCGGTTGCAGTACGCGCCACTTAAGGTTAGTGTTGAACCTCTTTAAGTTTAAAGTCACCTTTGAGCAATTCTGTGCCAAACTCGGAAATGGATTTATATTTTTTTATTTGGCTCAAACTTTGTGGGGGCCTTTCCTATCACCAAAGAAGCCATTTTGTGTCATTGGTTCACCCTAGAGCGTCCAATTTCCCGTCCCGGGAAAAAAATTCCCGCGGGATTTCCCGGGATTTCAATTCAATTTACTGTTCTTATTGAACTTCGTCAGACCGTCTAAAAATTTCATGTCAAGGTTTATTCCAGATGATATTATTTTCTGAACCATCCACAACTGGGAATAGAGTTTGGTTATTTGTTGGACAACAAAAATTACGAAAGTTCTTTCAACCGAAGTCATTTATTAGGCTGAATCATTAAAAAATCATTCAAAAACTACTTTTTATTATATCAAGGGTACCCAAAAAATGCAAACATCAAAAATTCGCTCCTAATATTTGAAAACTTTGAATTGTGATTGCATAAAAATGGTATGTCAAGTGAAAAAAAAATTCTGATGTAAATTTCATGCTTATCAATTTATTGATGGACTGAAACCAGTCAGATTTGTCCTGGAAAAAAGTATTTACCGGGATGAAATTTTTTCTGCATTTTTTTCCCGGTATTTCCCGGAAAAATTCCTTGAAAATTTCCCGTTTCCCGGGAAATCGGACGCTCTAGTTCACCCATACATGTCTCCATAAAATTTTAGCAGCTGTTCAAACAAAAATGGTGAAAATCTGTCTCTTTTCAAGGAATTTTTTGATTGATTTGATGTCTTCGGCAAAAATATAGGTATTGATGAAGACTACTCAGAAAGAAATAGTACACGAAAAAAATTGTTTATTTTTGCCTTCCTCACGTTACTGAGGAAAGGCTATAAAATCACTCAAAAAATTAACTTCTCAATTAGACCTCCTAGACCCACCTTCATGTATACCTATCGACTCAGAATCAAATTCTGAGCAAATGTCTGTGTGTGTGGTGGTATGTTGATCAAAAAATTGTCACTCGATTATCTCGACATTGGCTGAACCGATTTTGTCCGTTTTGGCGTCATTCGATCCGTGTAGGGGTCCCATAAGGCTGGTACAAATATTTTTAAAAGTTTTTGTCACCCCCCCCCTTCAAAATTGGCCCGAAAAATCAGGGGGCAAAAAAAATATTTTTACAATAAACTTCAAAATTTCAATGAAAATTCAAGTGCAACCAGCTTAAAACAAATTAAAATACATTCTTCTGCGTTTAAAATCATTTTTAGCATGTTTGGGTTTATTAAAAAATCATAATTTTTTTTTGAAAATTTTCGATGCAAAATCTTTTTTTTTTTCGATACAATTTTTATTTTTGTCAGATCTAGGATTTTTTGAAAACTAGAGATTGCAAAACAACTGAACTAGTGTAAAATGCATTTTAAAACACTTTTTTCATTTAAATTTGAAGACTATGGCTTGTTATTTAAATTTTTATATTTTTTTATTTTTTTGCCCCCCCCCCTTGACCTCGGCCAGGGCCGAGGGACAAAAACTTTTTTAAATATTTGCATCGGCCTAAGTCGCTATTAAAAATTATGCACTTTAGTTAAGAGCGAGTTTTTCTCCAATGTGTAACAGGACGTATCGAGGTGCTCCGATTTGGATGAAACTTTGTTTGTTTATCTATACATGAGATGAACTCATGCCGACTATGAGCCCTCTACGACAAAGGAAAGTGGGGTAAAACGGGCTTTGAAGTTTGAGGTCGAAAAAACATAAAAAATCATAAAATTGCTTGCATTTCCGTAAAACTTCATCAATTCCAACTCTCGTAGATGCATTTGAAAGGACTTTTGAAGCACTTCAAAATGTGCTATAGACATCCAGAATTGGTTTGACTTTTTCTCTTAGCTTTTGAAAATTACTGTCAAAAATGGATTTTTTTAAAACCTTAATATCTTTTTCCAACAGCCTCTAACACCCATACTCCTATAGGTCAAAAGATAGGTAATTTCATGGACTATTAGCCTATGGTATTAACTTTTTAGCCAATCGCAGTTTTTCTCATGGTTTTTTGATTTTTCTATAACAAACATTTTACAACGTTAGTTTTGCCCTGTAGGCCGCCATAGCGGCATTTTTTGGTCTAAATTTTGTCATATTCGAAATCCTCGGACAATTTCACGTAAATTAGAAGTATTAGAGTTGTAAATTTGATTGGAAAAATTGCCATTTTGAATGAATTAAAATATTTTTTAACAAAACAGGTTTTCGTCTACTTGATACAGCATTTGACGTATGGATCATAGGGTAAATAAAATCTATTTCTTTTTTCAACAATGTTTTTTTTTAGTTATTTTTAAAATCAAAATTACAATTCAAATACTTCTAACTTACGTGAAATTGTCCGAAGATTCCGAATATGACAAAATTGAGACCAAAAAGTGCCGCTATGGAAGCCTACAGGGCAAAAACTAACGTTGTAAATTGTTTGTTCTAGAAAAATTGAAAAACTATGAGAAAAACTGCGATTGGCCAAAAAGTTAATTCCATAGGCTTATAGTGCATGAAATTACATATCTTTTGATCTATAGGAGTATGGGTGTTAGAGGCTGTTGGAAAAAGATATTAAGGTTAAAAAAATCCATTTTTGACAGTAATTTGCAAAAGCTAAGAGAAAAAGTCAAACCAATCCTGGATGTCTATGGCACATTTTGAAGTGCTTCAAAAGACCTTTCGAATGCATCTTAGAGAGTTGGAATTGATGAAGTTTTACGGAAATGCGAGCAATTTTAAGATTTTTTATGTTTTTTTGACCTCAAACTTCAAAGCCCGTTTTACCCCACTTTCCTCCTACTTTCCATAGACAAACAAACGCTGAAAGTTTCATCCAAATCGGAGCACCTCGATACGACCTTTAGAACAAACCGAGCAATATTTACAAATACTGCCTCTTAAGTACTTCAAAAGTTATGCTAAAAAAACGATTTAAACAAAAGTCCGGAAGATTGTAAAAAGGGTGGTTTTTGTAAGAAAACCCGTCATACTATACATTTTCAGAAAGGTATTTACAAGACCTTTCCAATGCGTCAAAGACATTGAAGATCTGACAAATCTATCAAAAGTTATAAGCACTTAAGTGTTATTTACGCACTTTTTCGAGGCCGGATCTCAGATATTTTGATGAAAATGCTTTCCGGATCTCTCATGCACCCTATCGTTGGATAGGTATTCAAAAGACCTTTCCAACGCGTCCAAAACATTGAAGATCTGACAACCCTATCAAAAGTTATAAGCACTTCAGGGTAAGTTATGCACTTTTTGGAGGCCGGATCTCAGATATTTTGATGGAAACGTTGTCCGGATTTCTCATGCGACCTATCGTAGGTTGCGTATTAAAAAGACCTTTCTAATGCGTCCAAAACATTGAAGATCTGACAACCCTATCAAAAGTTATAAGCACTTAAGTGTTATTTACGCACTTTTTGCATTTTGGGTAGCACCCTTTAAATGTGAGGAAGGCGCCAACCACCTAAGGGTGGATTAAGTAACGTTTTAAATTAACTTTAAAATTATATTAAAAAAAATTATTTCCCAAAATCCGTACTTTGAATCATTGAAATTTTTTCATATGTTTTTTTTATACACACCGTCTTTGCAGACTGCATACTAATATTAAACGGGACAAACATTGAACATTTTAGGGGACAAAACCCCGCATCTTTAAGGGTGCACAGGGATTGTAAAATTATTCAAACATGGTTGTAAATTACTTTATGGACAGTACTTTAAGGGATGAAAAAAAAATCGATAGTACTTGTAGTTTTGATGATATTAAAATGTCTGTAACAAAAATCTGGGTGCAAAAGCTCTGGATGATGTGCACCGTTAAATCCATTCAGAATTATGGATCAAAATTTTTCCGACTAGTTTTTATGTATTTATGTATAACATTGATATTTTAAACAAAATTGTAGGAAATTTTCTGAACCTTTCGAAAAAAATATTTTCAGGAATGGACAATCTGGACACTGTCTTTAAAAAATGAAAAAACCGTAATATTTTGGACCAAATTTAACTTTGAATGGCTATATTTTGAAAACGGTGCACTTAATAAAAAAAAAACTGTAAAATACTTTTCGATTGCAAATTCGATTTTACATAAAAAAAGAGGTCAACAAATTCTAAGTACAAGATTTTTTTTTCTATTTTTTACAAAAATCCCTTCTTAAAAAAATGATTCGTCGCCAAAATTTTTAATTAAAAATCACATTTTTTCCGTGTACTTTTTTCTGAATAGTCCTCATCAATATCTACAACTTTGGGCATGGGTATGGGTATGGGTGAACCTATGACATAAAATGGCTTCTTTGGTGATAGTGAAGGCCCCCACAAAGTTTGAGCCAATTTAAAAAAGACAAAAAATAAAAATGGTCGAAATCGACCAATTTCGTAGAGAATTTCCCCTTAACGAAATCTTTCGGCAAAAAAATTTTTGATGTGCTTTAAATTAAATTAAAAAGAGTATATTGGAACTAACTTTTCTTGAAATTTCAAATATTTTTTGAACTGTTTTATGTTTTTATTAACTTTGACTTGGCTGAGTAAAAAATCATAAAAATAAAAACATAATCTTTTAGGAAATTGCACAAACAAATCACTAGTTGAAACTTGAAATAGGTTTAAGAATTGGCATGCAAACGGTGCACATCTGAAATATGCAAAGCATGCCCTTTAGAACCGCAGAATGTTGAATTATCCAGCCAGGCATAATATCTGCAGCAACATGAGAAAAGGGCTGATGAGCATTTTGACAGTTTGAACTGTTTTGCTAATTGTTAGGCTAATTTCAACTTTTTCATAAAACTAAAAGTGTTGAACAATAACTGGCCTCTCCAGCTATCTTCCAACACTGTGGGGTTTGTTAAATAGTAACCTGTTGTCTCGGAATTTGCAAAATAGTTCCAGCTGTAAAAATGCTTATGCGCCCTTTTCGCCCCCAGATATGACAATCGATAAAAACAAATCCGAGTTGCATTTTCAATCAAAGAAAGCATCTTTGGGTGTCAAAACATAGCCCTGCTAAAAATTTCAGCAAAACCGATGCAGATTCAGAGATTTTGTAGAGCAACATGACGGTAAAAATTACTATTTTTGAGCAGAAAAAGTTCCAATTTGTTAAAAAAAATCACCAAATTTGCCGAAATTTTCATCAAAGCAAAATGCACTCATTTTTTTATTGATTTTCATACATGGTCAATTTGGCTCAAATTTGGGCCATCGGTCTATTTATGCATGAAGAATCGACCACCAAAAGTGGAGAAAAATTCGTAAAACTTTCAGTAAAACGGATTTTTTAAATATCTTGTATTCTTGAATTTCTTAAATAATTTTAGTTCTTGAACTTAAGAAACATCTTAAATTCTTGAATCTGCAAAAAACATTTTTTGATGTTTGAAAATACTAGGCCAATAACATTTTATGTTCTTTGTAACAAGATTTGTTATTCATCGTTATGATTTTTTTGTTATTGGGTTGTTATTGCAATAACAAACTAATAACATTTTTAGTTATTTTTCGAACAATTTTGTTATTATTTTTTGTTATTTTAACAACTAATTCGATAATCCCAATAACAGTTGGAGTTATTCTTCCATAACAAAACATGTTATTCCCAAGTTGTTTTTGCTTTCAATCAATATCAGACCAATAACAAATTTTGTTATGATAACATAAACTGTTATTCAACTCTTATGCTAAAATGGATTTTTCAAGAAGAATCCATAACACTTTCTGTTATTTTAAACAGTATTTGTTATTGAAACGGCATGAATTTTGTTATTACCGTCTGCCCGGGTTATTGTTGGATATGTCATTTGGTTGGAGTCATTTTTAGTTTTTCTTAAACTATAAGATTGTTTAAATTTCTTATTTTTTAAATTTTTATTAATCGTCAAATATTTCACAGGTCATCTCCAACACCGAATGCATGCTGCTGTACGGCCCGGGAACGATTCAACCCTCGACGATTTGCACCCGGGGCGAGAACCGTCAGTCCACGTGCAACGGCGACTCCGGCGGTCCGCTCGTGCTCGAGGACGATCGCACCCTGATCGGGGTGGTCAGCTTCGGCAGCGCCATTGGCTGCGAGCGACGCCTCCCGGTGGCGTTTGCCCGCGTGACGGAGTTCACCGAGTGGATTCGGAACAAAACCGGAGTGGCGGCGGGATCGGGCGAAGGAACGACGACCGAGTCGCAATAATGGGACACATTTCTCATTACTCTCTACCGTGCGCAAATTGGCTAGTTACGTTAGAGTTTTTTTTTTCTAATTTTAATTAGCATTTTTATTCTGTTTTCGACTTTTAGAGCGACTTTTTCTTTAAAAGTATATAATATATATAATCATCTTAAAGGCTATACACAGTATCTTTCTCAACCTAATTGTATTTACACCCCTTGGAGGAAGAAAAAAAGAACATAAAGAGCGAACGATTTATCCAATGATTTGCCTTGTTTTATTTGTAATGTGAAATTTGTTAATCTAAAACCTCTTAGCGATTCTCTTTCTTCTTCTTTTTTTTATTAAAGCGTTATTTTTTCTTCACTCGGAAATAATTAAATTTTTACTCTTTTCGTATAAGTCTAACGGTTCAGATTACTTCAAAAAACCGAATAAAACACCCCCGTTTCACTTCAACAAACTTGAACAATTTAGACAGTGTGTAAATCCGAGGTAGTTGCATTCTAATTTTGTGTTCAACCCGAAACAGAAAGGAAAGGAAATCTGGCGCTCTTTTCGCTCGCTTGGAACGAAATCATACAAGGGCAAGTGGGGATTGCTTTTGCTTGTTTTTTCTTCTATTGTATAATTTTATTAACGGATTTCGTTACCTGTAAACAATAATAGGAGAAGCGCGCGTGTTGTTGCGGTTCTGGATCGGAACAAGTGTGGCATTATCGCATTATCAGTTTGTTTCAAATTTGAATGATTTTTGTAAAATCATGCAAAAAAAATCAAAATATAAATAACAAGTTTTAAATTTACTAAGAAACAGAAAAAATAGAATTGGTGCAAAAGAAAGAAGATTATTCGATAGGCAACTGCCTTGGTCAGGGGGTTTCCATAACCGACGTAATTTGCAAAACGTCCATATTATTTTCCCCCCTTCCTCGAGGAGCTGGGCACGTTAGTGATAGGTGCACTAACTTGTCAGTCACACGCTCTTCTTCCAGCTTTTTTCTAGCAACTAGTGTACTTAACTCTCACGTAGGACGGCTACGAAGTTATTGGAAAATGTGCTATGGGGTTTCTATGTAAATAGTAAAATGTAATGAAAATAATCACCTTGTGAAATTTCAGTCTTGCTTGACTGATTTTTTTTTTCAAAAATATTGTTTTCGAAAAGATCGGAAATTTTTCATTTCATATTTAAACATTGAAAATCCGGACCATTAGTTGCTGAGATATCGACGTTAGGAAATGATGGGTTGTTTGGGTGAGACTTAGAAAACATCAATTTTCCTGTTTTAAACCTTTGCATGGCAATATTTCAGCAAATATGGGTCGTATCAGCAAAGTTTAAAAAAAGCAAAATATAGATAATTTTCTCAGCCTTTCAAAAATATTTTTTTCAAAAGTGGGCAAACGTTTGCACTAATTTAAAAAATGAAAAACTGCGACTTTTTTCAAAATAAAATTACATGAAAATGGCTATAATTTGAAAACGGTGCACTTTTTCAAAATTTCACTAAGGTACTTTTTGATTGCAAAATCGATTTTACATCGAAAAAATTAGTTCCAAAATTTTTGCGAACAATATTTAGATTTTTTTTTTAAATCTGTATTTGTTCAAAAATCATAGCTCGGTCAAAGATTTTTTGTCCGTTCTGAAAATTTCTGAAAAGTTGGCGTTTTATGTCTCCTAAAACATATCAGAAAATAAAAAATAGGTATTTTTTGCAAATCAAGTTTTAGTGACAAAAAGTGAAATAAAAAATCACCAAAAAAATTTTACCGTGTATATTTTTTTTTCAGTGTAGTCCTTATTCATACCAACAACTTTGCCAAACCACCAGAGATCGATCAAAAAATTCGATCGAAAGATACAGATTTTTTAATTTTCATGTATCATTTTTGTATGGACAGCTGCCAAATTTATATGGAAAATTATATGGACAAACTAATGATGCAAAATGGCTTCTTTAGACATACCGAAGACACCAAAAAAGTTTAAGACGGATCAAAAAATTAAAGCTAAAGAAAAAAGACCAGTTTCGTAGAGAACTGCTCATTGTTTCGGAACTTGCGAATTAGACCTAATTTTTCAACACGAAATAACGGAAACTATTGACTCGATTTCCAACATTAAAATATGAAACTTTGGTGAAATTGTCTGTTCCTTTATATTAAAAATAATTTCGAAATTTAAAATTAAAGCCCAACATTTCAAAATATGAAAAATAAGTGATATTAGTCCTTTATTTACAAATTTCGAATTTATTTTTATTAAAAGAAACAGCGAATAAAGAAAATAAAATTTTACATAGAAAATTTAATAGGTACCTAGTTTCCGAGCTATCGCTAGTTGCAAAATGAAGGTTAATTAAGTGAAAATGAGAAAAACTATCTATTACATTTTTTGAAAGCTTCCAGAGTCAGTATCTCAGCAAACAACAGTCCGACCAACAAAGTAAAAAAAAAGAAAATTGAAGGAAATTTCTCCGCTCTTCCAAAATATTTTTTTGCAGGAACCATTGTTTTCACGAAAAATCTTTGAATTGAACAAAAAAAAAAATAACAAAGCAAATATCATAAAATGTCAAATTTGACTTTGCAACAAGGGTTCTGATTGCTCCAAAAAGACTCAGTCACTCGCAAGCGCAAATCTAGCGCGACGAAAAACTGCACTGATGTATTCCTACCATTTGTCACTTCCACATCAATCGCTACTGAACACTCTCTCGTTGCTCTCCCTCTCACTCCAATCGGGTAGTACAGCGAAGAAACATATCAGCGATTTCGTTAAGTCACTCAAAGCCGACTGAAAATACTCAAAGCCGACTGAAGACGGAGTAGAAAAAGAAATTCACAAAGTATTCTCGATTTCATTGGTAGGTTCTCAAACGAGCACTTACAATGAACTCAAATTGATAAGCGATGAACTCAAATGCATGTAAAATGACACAAACAGGAATCAGGGAGTAGGAAGTAGGACGCGAATTTCAAGAAAATGAAGGAATTCGATGATAAATGGGAGAGAACTGAGCGAAAAGAGACCGGTAATTTTTCTCTCAATTCTCCCTCGTTTTGCACAAACGATGAACGTTTTGATCGAACGATGAACGTTTTGACCGAACGATGATCATTTTGATTCGTGCATGTTTGAAAAGATCTGAGTGAAAAGGATAATATTTGTTTCGCCGAGTGAAACGATTGAGCAAGCCGGGGTGCGTGTCGTACTCGCTCGCGAATGGTTGCGCGCTCCAGTCGGCAAAGATGCATTCGTTATATTTTTTTTTATTTTTTGAAATCTCGCTTACTTTTTTCAAAGGTCATAGGAACATAGGAAATCCATGATGCATTGATTTTTTTGAAAAAGAACTCTAGAAAGGTTGCTGACGATATTTTTTTTCTCAAAGATTTTTTTTAGACTCATCTCCGATATAAGATGGATGGTGCAACCTAAAATCTAGCAAAAAAGTTGTCATTTTTTGTTTCCTACACTGAAATAAAAAAATAGTACCAAATTCCTTTATTCTAGGAATTTTGCCTCTTTTCCTTATTTAGTAATCGGGTTTTTTGGATTACTTAATAAGGAAAGGAGCCCAAATTCCCAAAATTTAGGAATTTGGTACTTTTATTTTTTTTTTCAGTGTAGAACAAATCAAAAAATATATTACAAGCCAAAATTTTAACATTCAAATAATAAATTTGGTGTTAATGGCATTATACAATAGTGCAGTTGATTTGCAATAACTAGTTTTGAAATAATCTGGGCAGATCTGGGCAAAATTTGTCGAATTAGTTCCAAGAAAAGTGAGTGAGAAAAAATTCTATGTCCATCCATACGCATACACATTTGATTTTAAACTTCAAGCTCTCGGGTTTTGACCGTTAAAAAAATAGCATAAATAATTATTTCTAAGACGAAAAATAATTTTGAAAATCATGCTTTTTGTGCCACCCCCAGTTCGATTCAGAAAGCGCAACAACGTCGCACATTCGCGGAGAGAAATGCCATCAGCTGCGCGCTGCTGTACAGTTTGTGTTAAACCTTAGGTACTAGTAAAACCACGATTCTTGGCCTTTTTGTGGATAAGTGGAATTGGGACATTATGCGCGCGAACATTCGGGATTTTCGGTCCCGATTTCCGCCCAAAACGGAAGTTAGGAGATGAGCGCGTACTTGTTTGCGTAATAATAGCAGTTATTAGTGTGTTGTTTTTAATATTCTTGTTTGTTTCCTGTCGAGAGCTGTCTTCAACTTTGCGTACCGTAATAATTGCAGCACAGTGTTTTCCTATAAAAATATATAACCGAAATACAACCAACGCGTTGTACTGTTCGCATTCCCCTCCCAACGTCGGAAAACATTTTACCGTAATAAATAATCTCTAAACTGAATCCTTCGCGCCACTTTTACCTCACACTATCGCCCTCTCCCCTCTAGCCCTGCCAACATCTCAACCGTTTCTAAACTATCTCTATAAAATTGTTAGGATTATTACTACTACTCTGCTTCAGCGTTTGCACCTCCTTCTCGAGCTTGTCCACCCGCGCTCGGTACTCTTCGTTCTGCTTCTGCGACAGCTCAAACTGTTTGCGCAGATCATCGGTTTGCTTTTTCAGCTCGAGGAAGTGCCGTTCCAGCTCGCCCAACGTCATCGACGACGACGCGGAACTCCCCAGCGCGGAATTGGAAGATAAATTCGAATTGCTACTTACCAGCCGCTGCTGGCCCGAGGAACTCACCGTCGAAATCGGCACGATCCCACTGGACAGCGAGGACGTCGACTGCTGCTGCTGCTTGGCACCCTCCACCGATACGACCGTGTCCTGGGGAAGCTTGGTGGGCAGTTTGGAGATGATCTCCATCCCGGTGGCGGTCCGCAACCGTTTGACGCCATCGGCCGAGGTGATTACGTGACGGTTGTTACCGGCGGTGGTAAAACTGCTGCTGGAAGAGCCACCGACTGAGGAACCCGGCAACCGGTACTTGGTAGTGACGATCTTCTTGAATTGCTTGTTGGGAACGCCTGAGGGTGAACCTAGCGTTCCGGGCGCGCGGTGAACGCCGTGGGGCACTCTGGAAGAGAAGAGAGGAAGAGGAGTTTTTTTTAGCAAAAAGGTTTGTCTTTCAATATTTACGGGGTATGAATGAATTTTTTAAAATTTTGTAACCTTAAATCTAAGCCGTATTGTTAAACTGAATTAGGAAGATAGTGCTGGATTTTCTTGAGATAATTCGAATTGTCAAAATTCCACCAAAGCATCTACCACATTGATCACACAAAAAAATGTGGTAGAAAAGGGTCCACTGCGTTCTACCGCTATCAGTTTTTCCTATAAGAAAATCTACCACGATCTACCGAAATCGATTTAACAAAACGATTCTGATCTCATATCGGTCAATATTATGAAAGCATCCAGGAAAATGCCAAGCCAATATGGCCAGGCCTACCATGTAAATTTAACCGGAAAGATGGACCTTTGAAATGGATTGAATTTGGACAAAAATGATCAACAGGTTTTTTTTTTATTGAAAACATCAAACTGTATGAATTGTTTAGCCCGTGGATTTAAAAAAAAGAGCAGTTCCCACGAAATCAGCAGAGGCCATCTAATCCAAAAACCTCGGCTGAAAAATTAAAAAAAATCGCGGACTTATGATTTTTTGTCTGTCGTTAAACTACTTCTTTGAATGGAAGCGATGCTTCTTAAAGGCTGATACGCAGATCGGAAGGAACGCAAACTCCATATAAAAAAACGCCCAAGAAATGGTCAAGGAAAAGGGCCACGAAAAGGTTTTTCTTAAGCGGTACACAGCTGAAAAGTAACAGAAACGGAAAGTGGCGTTTGACGTTTATTTGCGCGGTGCTTGTTTGCGAAATGTTTTGAAGAAAAATCAAATATTTGGAATTTTCCTTTTTGAATATGACTGATAATCACCAACGTTTTAATAATTTTGTGATAAGTACAAACGTTTCGATATAATAATATTGAAAATCTCCGCCGAATTTTGAAATTAAAAGGACAGATTTAGTTTTTTGGTCGAAATGGAGTAAAAAAAAAGAAGTTGTCTTTATAGCTGTCGGCCATCATGTCGCAACCTGTGGATTATGAGTCCCCTGCGCTGTCCGATTGATCCACATTGGCGGGACCGAAATGAAGCAAACAAGAGTGAAAATAAACTAGACAATAATCATACAAATATCTAGAGTGGACTCTCTGGCTGTCGATCTTCTCGATATCAATATTGCTCCAGCTGTGAATAAATTTTTCAGTCCCTTCAAATAGATTGCTTTGATTTTTCGTTCCATAAAATGATAAATCCCGCTCTCGGCGGTCCCTTTAATATCGATAACGAGAGAGTCCACTGTATTTCATTAATGAAAATTCAATAATAATCTGAAATTTTGAAATTCAACAATACAAATAATTCAAAAATAAAAATTTAAAAATGTGAAAAAACAAACATTTTAGAAATTTCAAATAACAAAATTTAAAAAAATAAAAGGAAATTTCAACAATTTTTAATATCTGAAATTTGGAAATTTAAAATAAATAACATGCAGCATTGAATAATAATTTTGATATTAAAGCATTTTTAAAGCAATAGCTCAAAATTTTAAAATTTTAGAACTGAAAAATTTCCGAAATTACAAGTCAAAATTTCAAAAGTTTTAAAAATCTGCAATCAAGAAATTTAGAAATACAAATATACGAAAACCTCGCAATTCTTACTTTTTTTTCCAAAATTCTCAAAATTTAAAATTCAAGAGTAAAAAATTAAGAATTTCGGAATTTTAAAAATTTAAGAATAAAAAAATTTAAAAATCTAGGGATTTAAGAATTTAGAAATTTACAAATTTAAAATAAAAAGAGTTAAAATTAAAAAAAAACTTTGAATTAAAAAATTAAATTAAAGAATTCAAATAATTTAAAATTTAAAAATGTAAGAAAAACTTTCAATACATTTCTCGGATTAGTTTTCAAAAAGCCGTAAGAGCCGTTGGTAAACAAAGTCCTTTTTGCATCGGTATTCGACCTACTTTCGAAAAACCAAAATCAAAAATGCTTGAGATTGTTCATCTACACGTCCTTCAAGTGCCCTAAACTAAAAATAACTGAAATTTTGTTAAATTTTGGAGAAAAATGGAAATCAGTGTCAGAGGTCACGGTGGCTCTTACGGCGTTTTGAAAACTCACCCGAGATTTATAAATTTGTACCAGCCTTATTTAATAATTTTCTAATATTCTAATTTCATAATATCATCACTTTTTAACTTTAAAATTACACAACTTCATAATTTAATAATTGTATAATTAAATTTTTTCATAATTCCATAATTTTATATTTTTATGATTTTATAATTTTAAAATTTTAGTATTTATAATTTCATAATTTGAGATTTTTTTATTTTCAGTTTTTTTTGTTTAAGAAATTTTAAATTATTGATTTCTTCATTTTATTGATGATTACCAATTGTTGTTAAATGTTTTTGAATAAACGATTTTAATCTATTTAATATTTACGTTTTGAATATTTTAATCTTTTTATTTTCCCCCCCAATGAACCTCAAGCGGGCACACCGTCAAACGCGCTCATACCGAACTGTCAACTTTTCTTGGGGGGGTCACGAAAAGAATGCGCAGCATTTCTTGACCGCGTTCCTTTTGAACTGCATATTTAGCATTAATATTTAAAACAATGTTTTGCAAATTGATTTCAACAAAATTTACCATATTATTTGCAAGAGTTAAGAGTCTATCGCATCGGAATTATTCAAGAGGGTACACCTTGTTTGATCGACGAGATTTGTACAATCTGTTAATCGAGTTAGTTCAACATCTTGACTTTAGTGATCGGATAAGTACTTTCACTGAAAAACATTCCTCGCGGGTAAACATCCCTTCGTTATCAATTCTCAAGTGTGCGCGAGCATCCGATAACCCCTTCCGTCGCGAAACCGTCTACCGCGGTATCACCACTCCAAATGACCACTTGAAAACCAGCTATAAAAGCCTCCGTATTTGTTCTACAGATCATAGTTTCTCGTAGTCCAGCGCAATGTTCCAACTAACCATCGTGGTAGCGTCCCTGATCGCCGTGGCCTGTGGGGCACCCTCGCAGGACCAGTCCTCCCGAGTGGTCAACGGACAAACGGCCGCCGACGGACAGTTTCCGTACCAGGTCCAGCTCAAGATCCAGCTGGCCCAGGGTCGTGCCCTGTGCGGAGGAAGTTTGCTCAGCGATCAGTGGGTCCTGACGGCCGGTCATTGTGTGCAGGGTGCCAGCTCGTTTGAGGTAACGCTCGGAGCGGTTGCCTTGGACGGAGAGGACGATGGCCGCGTCGTGGTGACCGCCACCGAGTACATCCGGCACGAAAAGTACAACCCACTGTTTGCGACGAACGACGTTGCCGTGATCAAGCTGCCGTCGGCGGTGCAGTTCAACGAGCGCGTTCAACCGGTGAAGCTACCCTCGGGAAGTGGCGACTACGCCGGCCAGGTTGCCACCGTCAGCGGATGGGGTCTGCAGCAGAACGGAGGTACCGTGGCTCAGCAGCTGCAGTTCGCCCCGCTGAAGGTCATCACGAACTCCGTCTGTAGCAAGACGTACAACCCGCTGGTGATCAAGAAGACGACGCTGTGCGCCCAGGGTGACGACAAGCAGTCGCCGTGCAACGGAGATTCCGGCGGTCCGCTGGTGGTGGGCGAAGGCGAAGAACGGGTTCTGGTTGGTGTGGTTAGCTTTGGACATGCCACCGGATGTGAGCGCGGACTGCCGGGAGCGTTTGCCCGGGTGACCGCGTTCGCCGATTGGATCCGCAAGAAGACTGGACTGCAGGCTTGAAGATCGTGAGGGATGACTGCTATCGACAATTTGTATGAGCAATAAACTTTTTAAGGCATGTTAATGATTTTTTTTTAATCACAAGATTCGAAAGAACTGTTAAAGCCCTATTGAATAACAATGAAGTGGATTTAAAAAAAAATTGCATGGGTACACATGGTCGGTTTCAAAAACAAAACAAAGTCAAATTCAAATAATTTTGGTTTCCAAGAGCATAAAATTTCAAAAATAAAAAAAAAATGTAACATAATAAATACATTAAAATCAGAAATTTAAAAATTAAAAACAAAAAAAAATAAAATCTTTAGCTTTTATTTTTTTAAATCTTAAATTTGCATTTTTAACTATATTTTTTAAATTTTAATTTTTGATTCAAGAATTTAAATTATTGAATTATAAAATTATCAAAGCATCATTTTTTTCAATCATTAAATCTTTGAAATTTAGAAAAAAAAAATCAGTTATCATTCTTTTTGAATTTTTACATCATTTAAATTCTTGAGTTTTGAATTTCTTTAAATTCTTTTCAATTCTTGTATGTTTGTCAAATTCTTGAATTTCTTTAAATTCCATTAAATTAATATCTATAAAAAAAATAATAATTTTCAAATTAATAAATCTTGAAATTTGTTTTTTTATTATTTTCGACTTAGTTCCCAAAGGGTCCTGAACACCGAAACTTCTTAGCATGGTGCTCCCAACGATTCATTGCTTTAACATACAGAAACGAGAGCGGGAGATCCTCACGTTTCTTCCTCTCCTGTAGATTCAGAAATGTGGTTTTTGTTTGAACATTCGTGCTCAAACTCAATCCACTTCAACGAATCATCTTTGCGGTTAACTTCACGCAGTTGGCCTGGCCTGGCCGTTTGGAAAAGAGGGATGTTGGAAGTGATCGCCCCGACATTCTCCACATTTTTTTTTAACTTTGTTGATCAGACAACAGGTTGTGTTTTTCATTCATATAGGGTACGTTATCCATTAGTGAACCCCTTTCCTATAGTGGACCCTCTGAAGGGTTATTGATGAAAAATTCAATAAAATCACAATTTCAAGCGTGTTGTTGTCTACAAATCTTTTATTTGGCATGTTCAGCATAATTTAAAACAATGTTGACTGACATTGAACTGTCCTTTTCACCAAAATAAGTGTTTTGAGTTCGACATCTGAAATCAGCCATGGCCACTAGCATTTTCACAACAAAACTGCATTTATATTTTATGATAGAATAATTCTATCATAAAATCAAAAAATGACTATCTAATCATTTTTTGACTGATTATTTAACTTCAGCAAGTCGAAATAATCACTCCCTGTTCAACTTTCGTTGGGTTTGGTCGTCTTTCGAGCTAGCTTAGCGCGTTTTTGACGGTGTTTTGTTAACTTTCGCCGACGGCCATGGCGGCGGCCGCGACGGTGGAGAGTGAGTGGACGGAGCACAGGGCTGAGAATGGAAGGACGTTCTACTGGAACGCGGCCTTGAGGAAAAGTGTGTGGGAGAAACCGGACGGGTTTCATCCCAAGACGCAGGCGGCGACGGGCATGGAGGTGGAAGACTCCGAAGGAGGAGGAGAGGACGGGGGCGAATTTCGCCCCGTGGTCAAGGTTCGCCGCAGGAAGGCTAAGGAGGAGATCAACGTCGGCGATGGCGGCAACGACGGCGATGTGGAGAAACTGCTCAGCAACAACAAGTTCAGCCCGCTAGCGGAGGAGAGCAACAACAACAACAATGCGAACCCAGCAGCAGAAAAAACCATCTCCGTGGTACCAGCAACCGGCAAGTCGGCCGGGGAGAAGAAGCAGCCGCCGCTGGTGGTGAAAGAAATGAGCTTCGCCCGCCTTGCGAAGGTGATGTCGTCATGTGATGTCCAGCCGGAACACAAACTGACGCGGTACGGCACAAAAATTACGTGCTTCTCGAGCGACGACTTCGACACGGTGCAAGCCCACCTGACGAAGAACAAGGTGCAGTTCTACACGCACGGAAAGCGCAGTGCGAGACCGCACCGGGTAGTAATGCGAGGTCTCCCGAACGTGGAACCGGATTACATCAAGGAGCTGCTCAAGACGGAACATCAGCTGGACGTCTTGGCAGTACACGCCATCAGGCGGAAGCAGCAGCTTCCCGCCATCGATGAGACGCCTTTCATCGTGCTCTTCCCCAAGGGGCACACCAATTTGAAGGAGTTGAGTAGCAAGGTAAAGAAAGTGGGATCAGTCGTCGTCCGGTGGGTGGCCTACCGGAACAAAGAACCGCACGTGACCCAGTGCAAGAACTGCTTGCAGTTCGGTCACGGAACCAGTAACTGCCATCTCAAGCCCAGGTGCAGCAGCTGTGGGGGTCCCCACAACACAGAAAAGTGCAAAGCAGAAGAAAAGCAAGCCAAGAAATGTGTCAACTGTTCTGGATCCCACGAGGGTCTGGACCGCAGTTGTCCCAAACGTGCGCAGTTCATCCAGTCGAGGCAGCAGGCGTCCAAGCCGAAGCCGCCAGCATGGAAGAAGGACAAACAGTCTCCTGCAGGAGCCGTGTTTACCGCGGCGGATTTTCCTCCGCTACCTGGAGCGGTGCCGTCCGTCGGGACGGAAGATAAACATCCTCGTCCCGCAGGAAGAAGTCGAGAAAATACTGGCGCCGGCGCCGGTGCAACCCCGAAGGAGCAACAAGGTGAACGGAAGCTGTACAGCGAGTCGGAGCTGTGGACCATTTACCGGGAATACAGAGTTCGCTTGAGCCAGTGCAAGACACCCGAGGAACAGATTGACGTGATCGCACACTTGCTGACACATGGCACGAGAAAATAATCATCTTATTCAATTACGGTTTTTATTTTACTATTTATTATTTTTGTACTCATGATCCTCGGTCCTAACCTGGTCACAGCACCTAAAAGGACCTAATAAAAATAAGTTATGAAGAAAAAAAAAAAAAAGTCGAAATAATGTAAGTTTAAGGATCTTTACTAAAATAAAGCGAAGAACTGCTCATTTTTATGCCAGAATTGGGGGGTCCAATTAGGGCGTCTAAATTTCCCGGGTTTTGAATTTCCCGGGAAACGGGAAAAATATTTTTTGGAATCCCGGGAATTCCCGGGATCCCGGGAAATTTTTTAAATAGTAATAAAATCTAAGTTTTCATTATATTTGTTATGTTTTCAAGCATAAAATCATAGAATTAGCTCAATCATATAAATTGCTGATAATTTACACTTAAATTTATTCAAGGACGACAGTTTTTAAAAAGCCTATATAAAATTAAAATAAGTTTTTTTTTGTTCTTTGTTGTGCTTTGGATTTTAAATGAACTACAATGTGATTCAAATTAAATAAACTTAGGGGCAGGGGGGCAGCATGGACCATGGGGGCAGAATGGGCCACCCTTGGTTTTGGGCTTTAGAATGGATTCAGACCAACTGTAAGGCAAGGGTCTTATAAAGGACGTCAAATATCATCACCAAACCGAAAAAGACGTTTGAATTCATCGTATTTTTCAAATTATGAGCAAAAATGTAAATTACTGACAAAACCACGCAAATGTTGTTTATTTCGAGGTTCTTAAATAAGCTTTCTGAAAAGTTGGATTGTTTGAAAAAGTTTGCTCAATGCTTATAACGTTACTAGATACTACTACCAAGGTATACAAACAACAACGGAACCTTAAAATCATTTAGAGGCTTGGTGGTGGAAGTGTTAAATTAAAATCCACTTGGGGGCAGAATGGACCACCCTTATCCTGCCTTATAAAAACAATCAAAAGTTCAAAAAATTGAGCTAAATGGATTATGTCACTCCTGGTAGCTTCACAAATCACGTTTAATGCAACAAAAGTTGATTTTTTAGTTGTTTCGACGCTTAGTTGTAAAAATAGTGTCTTTTTTCGACATATTTACACTATTTTCAAAAATCTTTGTTTTTTTTAAGTTACTATTTTTATAAAAGTGATCAAATTTCATGGAGACTATAATGGAAAGGTCCCTCAAGTAATTTCTTATCACCATTCAACGTTTTATTAGAAGAAATGGCTTGTTTTCTAAGGTGGCCCATTCTGCCCCGCAGGGTGGTCCGTTCTGCCCCGCACCCTGGAAAGTTAGTCGAAAAAACTTTTTTTTAAAGTGGCTCAAAAATAGTTTTAAGTAAAAAAATTTCATCAACCAAGTATACAACATTGAAGGGAACATTCCAAAGCATAAGCCTACTACACTGGATTCATAAATTTTTATGTTTTTCTATGGTTTTTGGTGCATTTCCCTTAGGCGGTCCATTCTGCCCCCCCTGCCCCTATACGCATATATTTCTTTTTTTTTTTCTTTTTTTTTATCGAAGCAATCTGTGTCCGTGTTCGGACGCGTTTTTGATTGCTGTCATTTTTTAACCTTTTTAATTGTCTTCAAAAGTGAAAAGTTTCGCAAAATCCGGAGATCTCGTTCCCTTTTCCGCTTCAAGACATTTGTAGTTAAAGTGGTGCAAGTAACAAGCAGATTTTTTTGTGAAATTTTTGAAATACGTCTTCCACGAATCGGAAGAGTTGCTCCACCGGAAGGAGATGTCAGCAGCAACAGACAGGAGCTTGTTAACCTCACGAAGTGGCCACCAGCTTAAGCGTTCGTGTGGTTCCACGTTTAAAAGCAGTGCTCGACGATCGCGAATCCGTCCTAATTCTCGCGAGTTTTTTTGTGCCGATTTGCGGATCAAATCGAGCCATAACAAGAACAATAAAGTGCTTCCCGCGTGGCAAGTACAATACCGTCGTCGTCGTCGCCTTCGTTCTTTCGCACCGCGATTGTGTTGTGTGCTGGTATCGTCGTCGTCGTGAACGAGCTGGGTGTAGTGCTGCTTGGAAGTGTGGAAGAAATTTCGACACGCACAGTGGGTCGGAGTGAAAAAAGTGTGCGGCAGAATAAAATCAACAAAAAGTTTTTGAAAATTTAAAAGAAATTTTTTTGTGCTAAAGTGGAGTGAATTAAATCATCCAGATCGTACGTGCACGCCCCCCCCCCCCCCCTCCACCCCGTTTTTGGGTGACTGTACCCCAGGTTAGGGGCGGCCCAAAACAATCGGGGTTTCGACTCCTTCTACCCGTGAGCGGCTGTTCCCAGGTTAGGGGCGGCTCCTATAGAGGCGAGTGAACCCCCCCCCCCCCCTTCGAGCGTCTGTTTCCCAGGTTAGGGGCGGCTCAAGGAAACCGGTGTCCTGCTCCATCGTTGAGGTAAGCGTCTGTTCTCCAGGTTAGGGGCGGCTTACTTCAGATAGAGTTAGGACCCCCCCCCCCCCCCCCCCCCCCTCGAGCGTCTGTTCCCCAGGTTAGGGGCGGCTCGGAACAGCGTCTGTTTCCCCAGGTTAGGGGCGGCTGACTAACAGTCCCAGTGCCAGGGTGGGACTCTAAACAGTCCTGGTACGACGGTCCTCCGGCGAGACAGGGGGTTGGTGATGGCTACACGCACCCGCCGTAAAACAGTAGTGCAGAGAGCTCCAGATGCGAGCCGATCCAATCGCCGACCCGATTTTCGGGGATCCAGGGATTGGAAACTCGGGACGTGGAACTGCAGGTCTCTCAACTTCGATGGGAGCGACCGCATTCTTTCCAACGAATTGCGGGTCCGCGGTCTCGAAGTCGTGGCGCTGCAGGAGGTGTGCTGGACGGGGAAGGACCACCGAGAGTACGGGGGTTATACTATGTATTGGAGCGGCGGCAATACACACGAGCTGGGGACAGCTTTTATAGTGTTGGGCGAAATGTCGAAGCGCGTGATTGGGTGGTGGCCAGTCAACGACAGAATGTGCCGGTTGAGAATCAAGGGCCGATTCTTCAACCTGAGCATCATCAACGTGCACAGCCCGCACATGGGAAGCGACGCCGATGACAAGGACGCTTTCTACGAGCTTCTTGACCGCGAGTACAGGAAGTGTCCAAAACACGACGTCAAGATTGTCATCGGCGACTTAAACGCTCAAGTCGGCCAGGAGGAGGAGTTTAGACCGGTTATTGGGAGGTTCAGCGCTCACCAGCAGACGAACGAGAACGGCCTACGACTCATCGATTTCGCTACCTCCCGAAACATGGCCATACGTAGTACCTTCTTCCAGCACACCTCCCTATACAAGTACACCTGGAGATCACCAAACGACACGGAGACGCAAATCGACCATGTTCTCATCGATGGTCGGCACTTCTCGGACATAATCGACGTCAGAACCTACCGTGGCGCGGACATCGACTCGGACCACTACCTGGTGGTGGCAAAGCTGCGCCAACGCCTGTCCGAGGTCAACAAGATCCGGTACCGTCGCCCGCAGCGGTATAACCTGGAGCGACTCAAGGACCGTGAGGTCGCTACCCAGTACGCGCGGGAACTCGAAGCTGCGTTGCCTGACGAGGGTGAGCTCGCCGAAGCCCCTCTGGAGGCCTGCTGGAGCCATATGGAAGCAGCCATCAACGCAGCAGCATCGAGCGCCATCGGGTACGTGGACCGAGTTCGACGGAACGGCTGGTTCGACGAGGAATGTCAGGCGATTTGGGACGAGAAGAAAGCAGCGCGGGACAAGTGGCTGCTGCACAACACCCGTGGGAACAAGGAGTCGTACAAACAGTTGCGAAGACAGCAAACCCATCTCTTTCGGGACAAGAAGCGCCGCCTGGAAGAGTTGGAGTACCAGGACATGGAACAGCTGTATCGCTCCAACGAAACGCGCAAGTTCTACAAGAAACTTAGTCAATCCCGGACTGGCTTCATGCCGCGAGCCGAAATGTGCCGGGATAAGGACGGGGGAATCTTGACGGACGAGCGTGAGGTGATCGAAAGGTGGAAGCAGCACTTCGACGAGCACCTGAACGGCCCAGAGGCGGAGTACCAGGGCGACGGGGGAAACGACGTCAGCGGTATGGTGGACGGCGAGGACGAGCCAGCACCCACGATGAGGGAGGTTAAGGATGCCATCAAGAAGCTTAAGAACAACAAAGCAGCGGGTAAGGATGGTATCGGTGCTGAACTCATCAAGATGGGCCCGGACAAGCTGGCGGCCTGTCTACACCGGCTGATAGTCAAGGTCTGGGACACAGAACAGCTACCGGAGGAGTGGAAAGAGGGAGTAATATGCCCGATTTACAAGAAGGGGGACAAGTTGGAATGTGAGAACTATCGAGCCATCACTATTCTCAACGCGGCCTACAAAGTGCTGTCTCAGATCATTTTCTGTCGTCTGTCGGAGCGAGCAAAGGATTTTGTTGGTACGTACCAAGCCGGTTTTGTGGAGGGGAAATCGACGACGGACCAAATCTTTTTGCTGCGCCAAATCCTCCAAAAATGTCGCGAGTACCAGATCCCGACGCACCACCTGTTCATCGATTTCAAAGCCGCGTACGACTCGGTCGATCGCGAAGAGCTATGGAAGATCATGTACGAGAACGGCTTTCCCGGGAAGCTGATCAGACTAGTGAAATCAACGATGGACGGGGCGCGGTGCAGCGTGAAGATTTCGGGAGCGATGTCCGACCCGATCGAATCGCGCAAGGGACTGCGACAAGGCGACGGTATCTCCGGCCTCTGTTTCAACATTGGGCTTGAAGGTGTGATGAGGCGGGCGGGCTTCAACATGCGGGGCACGATCATCAACCGGTCCAACCAGTTCATCTGCTATGCCGACGACATGGACATTGTCGGCAGGACGTTCGAGGATGTGGCCAGGCGGTACACCGAATTGAAGCGTGAAGCGGATAAGGTTGGATTGAAGGTGAATGTTGCGAAGACGAAGTATCTGCTGGCAGGAGGAACCGAGTCCCTTAGGACTCGCATAGGACCGAGCGTGACGATCGACGGCGACGAGTTCGAGGTTGTGGAGGAGTTTGTGTACCTCGGATTGTTGGTTACGTCGGACAACAACTGCAGCAGAGAAATTCGGAGGCGCATCATTACCGGTAGTCGTGCCTACTACGGACTCCACAAAACCTTACGGTCTGGTCACCTTTCCCGGCGTACAAAGTGCACCATGTACGAAACGCTGATAAGACCCGTCGTCCTCTACGGGCACGAGACGTGGACGATGCTCGAGGAGGACCTGCAAGCGCTTGAAGTTTTCGAGCGACGAGTGCTTAGGACGATCTTTGGCGGCGTGCGTGAGAACACTGTATGGAGGAGAAGGATGAACCACGAGCTGGCGCAACTCTACGGCAAGCCAAGTATTCGGAAGGTCGCCAAGGCTGGCCGAATCCGGTGGGCCGGACACGTCGCAAGAATGCCGGACGCGCTGGATGCGCGCCAACCGAACCAGACTATCAATCCGGTGAAGTTGGTGTTTAATTCGGAGCCGGTTGGAACGCGGCGGAGGGGGGCGCAACGTGCAAGGTGGTTGAACCAGGTGGAGGAAGATCTGGAAAGTGTGGGAGTTCCGCAGCGGAATTGGAGAGTAGCAGCCCAGGACCGAGTTAGATGGCAACGCATCTGGAGACAGCTCATGACCCGGAGGTTGTACGAGCAGTAAAAGTAAGTAAGTGGTTCCACGTCTTTCAAGAATTGTCGAAGCAGATGTGGGTGGCGTTCATAATCCAGGCACTTTAAAGTTGTGGGTCGCTTGCAGTCATTCGTGCGGTACCAGGACTGCTGCCGGAGGTTCTGCTGATCAAAGCAGGAATTCAAGATTTGTGAAGTTTCATGTGTTATGTTGCGAGGCGATCGGAATTGAGCTGTTTCCAAGATTCTTCGTATTTGGTGAGAGCTTTCCATTTTTATTTTCAATTGACACTTTCATCCACTCTAACATCCATACACTTCAGTAAAGACAAACCACGCCAATATTACTATATACGCGGTAGGGTGTTCCTTTGGTCGTTCGCTGTGAGTTGTGGATTACCTGCTTCTCTAATGAAGGTTCGACTAGGGGGGCATGATTATTAATTTCTCGTCGCTCCATACCCTCAGTGACGTGATGGGAGCAAGAGCGTCTATACAAAGTGTCCCTACACCCGCTACAAATTTCCGGTGCTTGAGGAGGGGAAAGGGGTTTCTTTTTATTCTTTGCGCTGGTATTTGTAGCACTCAAATTCGTGCAAAAAAACTTATGCACGTGGGTGTACAGATTACGGAGTAAAAGATGATCGAATTGTTCACCTAGCGCTCACATGTGTTTCGGGACCAAGTTGCCTGCGGGTATGGGGATCATACATACATACATACATATATTTCTTTTTTATTTGACATGATCAGAAAAGCTTGAAAAATTTCTTTGAAAATATCGACAACAAATTAAATGACACCATCCAATGTAAAATTTAAGATAAGTTTTGAATTTCATGTTTTACATAATAAAAATGTATGCAACAAGTGGCAAAAAGAAAAAAAATTCAGCACGAGTCGTACATTTATCGAATAAATCTCGATAACTTTTTCAAAAGGTCCTATGTACATAGGAAACTCTTGGCGCTTTTGTTGTTTTGAAAAAGTTATCTAGAAATAAGACAAGTTCTGGAAAAATCAAGTTTTACAACAAGTTGCTTACAACATCTTTTGCAATCCCGAATAAACACCTTTCGAATGAAATTTTTGCAAACATCCATGTGTTAAATAAATTCACCGTTAAAATTAAAAGAATGATTTGAAAATTTTACTTATTGATACAAGTGCTTAAATGTTTAACTTTCACAAAAAAACATTTGCAAAAAACATATTTTACAAATTATTTTTAAGTAACTACCGCCAACTAGGAAAAAACAGTCTAAATAGGTAAGGAGATTTTAGAACAATAAATTAAAAAATCGGTGTTCTGTGAAATTGTTTTGTTCTATTCCTGTTTTAACCAAAGTAATTCAAAACATCATGCAAAAAAAAATACTAAATACAGTGGACTCTCTGGCTGTCGATCTTCTCGATATCAATATTGCTCCCGCTGTCAATAATTTTTTCAGTCCCTTCAAATAGATTGCTTTGATTTTCCGTTCTATAATTTGATAACTCCCGCTCTCGACGGTCCCTTCAATATCGACAACGAGAGAGTCCACTGTAGCTGTCTTAATTCGTTTCATTTGTCCTGATTTGCCCCACATACCAGTGCTTGATGAAACAGTTTGCCCTAATGAACTAAATTAATGCTGATATATGCCGAATACAAATTATAATGCTTTAAAATTATTATCGATTCTGAGGTATTCAACTGTTCATATATTTCCACAACCAAATCAGAATTTCCAGACCAAAATTTGTTTTTTTTTTTCGGGAATTCCCGGGACAAATTATAAAAAAATCCCGGGATTCGGGAATTCCCGGTTCTGGAAAAATCTCGGGATTTTTGTCCCGTGAATTCTTGGGATGGACGCACTAGGTCCAATATCAACAACGAAAATCCAAACTTTTCCAAAAGTGGACCCCTGTTAATTTAAACTTCAAAAATGGAGAAAACTGTGTATTTAAGCAAAAGTTTCTCTTAAACATACAATAAATGCTTGTACCAAAAATGCTGAAGCCGTAAGAATTTATAATTAATCAAAACTTAACAGAAGCATCATAATTGCAGTTTGAAATGATATTTTATAGTAATTAATCAATAACAAAACATTTGTTTTGAAATAAACATGCATGGTTTTATAAGCAACTGTAAACAAATTTATTGTTTAGTTTCGGTCAACCATTTATGTAATTAATATGGAATAATTTGCATCAAAATTACTTTTTTAATTTTTTTATGTTTAAAGTGGTTTTTGAAACGATTTCTCTGATCTTTTTGGGAAATTAATGTGTTTAAATGTGTGTTAGGTTTTTTTGTTGTTTAAAACCAAATTTGTTAACAAAACATATTTGTTTATGATGAAAAGTGAGTAAAATCCATGTTTTATTCATTATATCTTTAATTAGACCTACTCCATGCATCAAAACATCAAATATCGGTTAAATTTGGTATAAAAATTAATAAAATAAATTGTTTTGTACAAAGGGTTATGAAAAAGTGCTTAAAATATTGAAAATGTGTGATTCTATTTTTTAAAATGATGTTTTCCAGAAAACCAAATGCCAGTAAATCAAATGCCAGAATGGGTCAAATCAACGTTCACTCACCTCATCGTCGTCGTCGAGCCCTGGACCGCTTTCCGGTAGTCGGACGAGGCAATCTTCTTCAGCCCGCTAACCTCTCCGCCGCAAATCTGCTTAAACTCCTCCGCGGACAGTATCTTGATGACTTTGTTGGTTTTGATTGTCCCGCCGCCGGCTCCTCCTCCTCCTCCGCCGCCACCACCACCACCATGTATCATCGATTGCCGGTGCTGGTTCTGATTCTGGTGGTGCTGCGACACCATGTAAGGCGAAGTCTTTTTGATAATTTTGATTGTTTTCTTCGTTGTTGGTGGCGTGGATTGCATCCGCGTTTCGTTGAGTGCGAACTTGCCGGCCTCGGAGAGCACTATTTTGCGCCCACTCTGGATGGCGGACGTGATTAGGCTGCTGCCGGAGTCGTCGGACGGAATCATCGCGATGCCGTGCTCTTTGAGCATCTGGAGCGTGTTCGAGTCCAGATTGTTGGGGTCCTGTTCGGTGTTCTGTTCCAGGTTGATGATGGCATCGCTCAGACTGTCCTCCTTCTCGATGAGATTGTCCGTGTCGTTGGAGTTGCCGTCGTGCTCGTCCACGTCGATGGTGGTGGTGACACCCGCTGCCGCGCTTGCCGACATCGAGTTGCGGTTGGAGATGTTAGAGATACTTCCGTCGTTGCTCAGGTCCATCGTGATGGCGTCGTCGGCGTCGTCCACCAGGTTGGTCGCACTGCTGTCGCGCTCCTTGTGCTGCTGCAGCTCGTACATGAGACTGTCCGTGGCTTCCTGGACCTGAAAAGCGAAACTCGATTAAATTCATCTCATTTGGCCAAGACTCAAACCATTCAACCGACCTGTTCCTGACTCGCGGCCCGCATCTGGTTCGCCAGCAGCAGAATCCGCACCAGATCAACTTGGCCCGCTTCGGTCGCAATACTGATGGGCGATTTGCCAAACTTGGACACCGCGTTCGGATCGGCCCCGTGCTGCAATAACCGCTCCACGATCTTGTCGTGGCGCTTTTCCACGGCCCAGTGCAGGGCGGTCATTTTCAGCTGTAAACAAAATCCTCAATCAGTCAATGCATTCAAACGAGAAAAATCACAAATCACCCACCATATCCTTGGCGTCCACCTCGCACTTGGCGTTCAGCAGCAGCTCCACAATGTCCACGTTGCCCTGGAAGGAGGCAAAGTGGAGCGGCGTCCGGTCGACCTTGGTTTTACTGTCCTTGCTGATGCCGGCCCGAAGCAGCACTTTGCACGTTTCCACGTGATTGTAGCGCGCCGCTAGATGCAGCGGGGAGGTTCCCAACTAAAAGAAATCAAAAAAGATTTTAAACAATATTCTAATAAAAAAGAAGAAGAATATTTTACCCAGTCGGCCGTGAACGGAGCGCCCCGGCTCATCAGCTCGTGGACCTTTTCAGTGTTGCCGGTTTTGGCTGCCTGGAGCAGCGATTTGCCCAGATCGGTGATTACCGTCTGGGGCTTCTGGATGCTCATGGTGCCGTTGAGCTGGAAAGTGGAAGAAACCAAAATTAATATTTAAGACTTTATGTAATTGAACAAAAAAATCAGCAAATAAAAAAAAATATGAAAATTCTCTGAGATTTCGGCAAACCGATTTTTTTTTTGCGTTTTTTAAGCTGGCTGAAACTTGTTTATGCCTTATGCCCAAAGAAGCCATTTTGCATCTTCAGTTTGACCATATCATTTTCCATACAAATTTAGCAGCTGTCCATACAAAAAAGGTATCTGAAAATTAACAAATCTGTATCTTTTGAAGGATTTTTTTTATCGTTTTGGTGCCTTCAGCTAAGTTGTCGGTACCCACTGAGAATTTTGGCTCGAGCCTCGAGTCGATCTGGCTCGAGATCGAGCCTGATTCGAGTCAAGGCTCGAGCCAAAATTCTTAGTGGGTATAAATGAGGACTACACCGAACAAAATTGTACACGATGTTTTTTTGTTTTGTTTATTTTTTTTAAATCACTTTTTGTAACATAAAATTGATTTCCAAAAAAAAACTCTATTAATTATACTCAAGGCAGTGATTCTCCACCTTCTTCTAGACTGGTACCCCCTGCCACGAAAATCAAGCAAGCCTAGTACGTACACGCGTACACCCATTGCCATCAATGCCATCTTTTCAGAAAATGTCAGAATAGGCAAAAAAAAACCTTGACCAAATTATGATTAAAAAAAAGTGATTCAAGGAGAAAAAATCACAAAATATTCATGTTGGACTTAAGACAATGGTCAATATCGGAGACTTTTAAGTAAAATTGTCTGGAAAATCGATTCCCGCGTTCGGTGTTTGAAAATGTTGACGTTTACAGCACTTTAAAAAAACAATTTTAGTAAATGATTTTTGTAATTTTTTAGGAGAGTTGCTTCATCCTACATTTTTTGTGAGTCTTTTTTTTAACATCTCAGGCTATTGTCACAAAAAAATTGAACGAAAAAATAATCGTGGGCTAACCTTCGAGTTTAACTTTTAACTGGCGTGTTTTTTTCTTTCAGTTTATTTTTTTTCAGAATGCCCGTCAAATTTCCTACAAGTTTGTTTCTGACCACTTTTTGATACGCGCATATTTAAATTACGAAATACAACAATAATAAAAACACTGGCTCCATATAAACAAAAATGTCTTATATAAGCGTAGGATAACATGTCTACAAAGTTTCATTGAAATCGGAAAGGGTCCGATACAACCGATTCCCTATTTGACATGCTGAACAAAAATCAAGTTTTGAAAACAAAACATGAAATTATGAAAAAAAATAGCTAAATGAATTTGAAGTTGCACGCTGGAACAATCATAATATTTTTTTAATAAGATTTTAAATTGATTAAATTTTATCAATGAGCAATTCCAGCTCAAATCAGGATTTTTTTTTGTAGGTCTAGGGATGCGGGTTCGGATATCCGGATAATTTTTTGATTGATTATAACAACAGAAATACAGTATGTAAAAAAAGTATATCCCACCCCCCCAATGGCCCAATGCACACAAATCACCCCCCTTGCCGCCCCAATACCCAAAAAGCCCTCCCCCCACGAATCAACACAAACTCCGCAATTAAAACCTCCACCACCATCCGACCATATAAAGCACCCCTCCCCCCTACATCCCCTCATCAAACACACCCCCTAACACCACCCCCACACCACAACCGCCCCCCACCCCCCCTTATCCCCCCCCTAAATACCACCAAACTCCCCCCACCCACACCCACCATAACAAATAATCCCCCACCCCCACCCACCCTACACCCCCCACCCCCACTTCCACCAATCCATCAACCCCCCCACCAAATTCAATCCACACCCTAAACCACCCACCAACTACACCCCTAAACACACCCACATTCCCAACACACACCCCCAACACACCCCAACCAAAATCCCCCAAAACCAACCCCACCCATACCCACACAACCCCACTCCAATCCCCCCCCCCAAAATTCTATTTACACCCCCCTAAAATTTTTACAAATTACACCTCACTCCACTCAAAAACTAATTCCAAACTACCCCCCCCTTCCAACCGTATGTTTCCCCACGCACCGGCCGGCATCCTCACCGGTCCACGAATACCCAAGATCAACCTATATGGCCACTTCCCCGCCGGTTGGCCCATAAAAAAAATAAATAATTAAAATAAAAATAATAATTAAATACCTAAATCTACATCCGCCCCCGTCCACCATCAACCCCGTCCATACAAGTAACGAGAATCCCCAAAAAACAGCCCCAGAACAACACCACCAAACCCTCTCACTCCCCCCGACCCCACAATCTCGGTCCAAGTGGCTGAATCCAATCCAAAGAGGTCACCACCAAACCATGAGCTCATGTTGCGCCTTGTCTCCGCTAAAAACCCACCGCGCTGACAATATTTTACCGTGTCATTTTACAATCTCTTCCCCGCCATCTATTATTTTGGCCGCGCGGGTCTGTCAAGACAATTAATCTTTTTGTGGCGTAGCCAAATATCTTTGCGGTGTTTATCCCTTTGCACTGAACAGGCATCAATAGCGACTGGCTGCAGTTGCCCCAAAACGCGCTCCGGCAGGGCAGAATTACAAGCGATACATGAGGACAGAATTTTGGGCAGCGCGCCAAAGGAATAGATCCAAGAATATCACCTGCTAGAAGCGCCACGTGAAGCTCAAACCGTATTTAATATCACAAAACGCCCCAAACCACCAACTAAGCAGCCACCCACATCCCAACCCCCTAAGACCAGCCCCCCTTCGAAGACCGCCCATTCCAATTCCCCGCAAAGGAGGCGAAACCCGAAACCATTCGTCCACCATAGGTTGGCACGGACCTGTCAACAAAATTCCGATCATTAGATTTCCATACCTCAATGAAATTCAGGTCCACCCCCACTTATTTTACCCCACCCTCGGCCCACACGATTTTGTTCAGTTTATCGTTTGATGTCCACCAGGCCCCCTGTCAAGTTACAAACGTCCTAATTGAACCACCGAAGGAACATCCCACTTACCTATATGCACAGTATTTACACCTGTTGTTATTTACCGCCGACACCCACATTTCATGCCTCCACAGAACTGCCATAAATGCCCGATCCGAAGCCCACATCGGGAAAGAACCTTGAGAATCGTAGGACCCGGTTTTTTCGGATGCCGGCGGATTTTCCGACGACGTAATTCCGGGTTGGTACAAAATTCCAACGAAAAATCTATTCTATCGATACAAAGACCCCCAAAACGGTGTTATACCCACTCCAAAATGCTAATTTTGCAATTCTATGGTAATATATTGACATTTAGTTGAATTGAAAGTTTGCAAAATTAAGTTTAGATAAGTTTTATATAGAACTTCCAGAGTTATATAAACTTTTACACTAAGTAGTTAGTAAACTTTATATTCAATCCAAATTATTTTTTAATCACTCAAGGATGCCTATTTGGATTTGGGAGACTGAATTCATGGTGATTTGTCAACAAATAAAATTATTTATGTTAATTTTTCAAAAGGTGTACAAACTTTTTTTGCACCTTTTTTGATTTCTGTAATAGTATTTGTTATATAACTTTTTATGGAAATCATCTTTTCATGAGCTTTTTATAGCAAAATGTTCGGCATGAGTTTCTGAACAAAACGTAGTACTAGGTTTCTGTCAAACTTTAAATTGTTTACATGTTTCATCACAAAATGTGCATAGTGCCCAAGGGGTGTAAATACTTTTTTTACATATGTTTCTAACTAACCAAAATAGCAGGAAATAGGTAGTAAAGCTAAACTGAACCAAACTTTCTCGTTTCACGGATTTCAGGGTATTTTTTCTGGGGTTTATAAAGACGGATAGAACTATCCGGATAATTATCCGGATAGTGCTACTTTTACGAATATCATGAATTGACTATTTTAAATATCCGTACACTATTGGGGCTTGGTTTAGATGATAATTTCTGACCACCCTACAAGAAAAAAGTTATAAATTTGCAATGTTTTCTATTTTTTAAACTGATTTAAAAATTATCCGGATAACAAAAACCGCTTCCCTAGTAGGTACTTTTGTACCCGACCCTCTCCGATTTCATTGAAACTTTGTAGACATGTTATCCTAGTTATCCTATATAAGCCATTTTTGTGTGTATGGAGCCAATTGTACTCGAAAATAACATTTTGAAGGGCGTTAGTTATTCAAATATTTTTTGTATTTTGTAATTTAAAAATTACTTATAAATCGAAGCCGATGCATCGTATGAGAAAGTGGTCAAAGACAAACTTGTAGAAAATTGGACGGGCTTTCTGAAAAAAAAATACACTGAAAGAAAAATATACGCCACTTCTGTGAGATTTATTGATTTTTAAGTTTAAAAGTTAAATTTTAAGGTGATGTCTGGCAGCAGGCTTGGCCGAATGGTTAAGGTGTCCGCTTTGTAAGCGGAAGATCATGGGTTCGATTTCCATCTGCTCCAACATCCCATCGGATGGGGAAGTAAAATTGTCTAGGGAATCGATTCTCATTATCGGTTTTTGAACATTTTAACGACCACTTAAAAAAACAGTTTTAGTAACTGATTTTTGTATTTTTTAGGAGAGACATACCATCCTGCATTTTTCGTGAGTCTTTTTGTAACATCTTAGGCTATTTCAACAAAAAAAATGAACGAAAAAAAATCGTAACATCGCCTTAAAATTTAACTTTTAAACTTAAAAATCAATAAATCTCACAGAAGTGGCGTGTACTTTTCTTTTAGTGTATTTTTTCAGAAAGCCAATTTCCAATTTCCTACAAGTTTGTCTTTGACCACTTCTGATTCGATGCAACGGCTTCGAGTTATAGTTTCTTTTATATTGCGAAATACATACATATTTAAATTACTTACGCCCTTTTCACATGTCATTTTCTAGTGCAATGCACAAAATAGTTTATATAAGCCTAGGATAACATTTCTACAAATTTTCATTGAAATCGGAGATGGTCGGGTACTAAAGTATCAAAAAAATTCCTTATTTGCGCTGGAATTGCTCATTGGTTAAACTGACCATAATTTTGAAAGTTTAAATTACAAAACTTATTAGTTGTGGCATTTAAAATAAAAAAGAAAACGTCTCAATTAGCTCAAATTCATCACGTCACATCCCGGTTAGTAGTGTTGCGCGCCTGCACAACACAACACAACCATCTGCAGAGGAAACGGAGGTCGGAGCAAAAAAAACAAAACCGACAAAATAACATTTTCAAGTCTGCTACACTAAACGCCACAGCGAACATAGCGCGAGAGCAACAGCAAACGGAAACGAAACCCTCGGGCCCGATCTGCAACACAACACCTTCTTCTGCGTTGATTCGTTATGAGAGAGTTCATACGCGAATCAAGACAGCAAAATAAAGTATAAACGAACGACTAAAACGAGACTAGCCAGAGTCATGCTACTCACCATCCCGACCGGTACCAACTGCTCGAACAGCAGGTCCTCCGTGTCACTTCGGCTGTTGGCCGCCGCCGCCATCATATCCGTTTTGGCGACGCTTGCGAGCAGCTTCTCCGCAAACATCTCCTGCTCCTCCCCCAGCTGCTTCCCCCGGGGACCACCTTCTTCTTGGTCTCTTCTTGCTGATTTTGCGCTCTGCTTTGGTGAACCACCACCTTCCGCTGGTCGTCACGCCGCCACCACCACCGCGCTCCTCCGGCCACCACCCGCGTCGTCGACTTCCGCCGTCTCTTGCCGCTGAAGCTGATCACCTCGATCGACGACGAGTTGGTAGTTTTGCCCTTGGTTGTTGTTGTTGTTGCTGGTCTTGCTGCTGATGTTGCTTTCACCGGTGGAGTCGGAATTTGCGAAACAAAACAACTCAAGTGGTCTGCAAAAAAAAGTAAAGAGTTATAAGACACACGAATGAGAGAGAAGTGTTGGGAAGAGCGCGCGAATCACTGGAGCAAAAGAAATAAACAGAAAATTACACCGCGGAAAGGGACGACGACGATCATGATCGAGGCGCAATGTCCGTACGAGCGGCAACCGGGAAAACTGGGACCTATGTATCTTGAACGGGCCGTCTGAGACAGTGATGGTGTGTGCGGAGGAGTGTGTGTGTGTTTGTTGATGTGGATGCTGCTGCTGGCCAAGAGGAAAACTGGAAATGGACAAAGCGGATTTTTCGGTGCGTGTGTGTGGCTCGCGAGGGAGTGGATCGTAGTTGGGTTGACTGTTTGCTTGGCTTATTCAATTCGGCCAATATTTTTGTTTTTAGTATTTTGCATTGGATTAAATTGATATCACGATATCCCTCAATATTGAAAATAAAATCGGTTAAAACGTCTACAACGTGTCTTCTAACGTGTAACTAAATCTATCAAATACATATAGATGAGCCATTACACTACAGATTTCAAATTTCATATAATTAAAAAGTCAATCAAATGTGTACGTTACTTAATCCACCTTAAGGTGGTTGGTGCCTTCCTCACATTAATATACAGCAGTTCCATTTTCTCCGATCGGGCTCAAAATTTCCTTGGCTTGACCTTCTTGGCCAAAATTATTGGACCCGTTTTTTTTTGTTCGGCCGCAAGGATGACCTACACCCTTATACAGGGGTGCCCAACCTTTTGGCCCTGCGGGCCAGAACTCATTTTTCTGAAGCAGTGGCGGGCCGGAATGTTTGATAAGAGTTGAAAAGGCAACACTTTTTGACTTCCTCACCTCACTGAGAAAGGGTTTAAATAACTCGAAAAATGAACTTCTCAATAAGACCTCCTAGACCCACCTTCATGTATACCTATCAAATTCTGAGCAAATGTCTGTGTGCGTGGTGGGATGTTGATCAAAAAATTGTCACTCGATTATCTCGAGACTGGCTAAACCGATTTTGTCCATTTTGGCCTCATTCGATCCGTTAATAAACATGATGCAGTTTAGTTAAGTACTTCAATATGCTTAAAAAAACAATTTTGACTAAAGTTCGAAAGATTGTAAAAAGGGTGGTTTTTGTAAGAAAACCCATCATGCTATATATTTTTAGAAAGGTATTTGAAAGACGTGTCAAAAACATTGAAGATCTGACAACCCTATCAAAAGTTATAAGCACTTAAGTGCTATTTATGCACTATTTGGAGGCCGGATCTCAGATATTTTGAAAACGTTGTCCGGATCTCTCATGCAACCTATCGTTGGAGAACTTTTCAACGAGTACGAATTGGATTAGAGATCTGACTACCCTATCATAAGTTGTAAGCACATAAGCAATATGAAGATCTGACTACCCAATCTAGTGGTATGAATAATGAGTCAAATGGATGAAACACTAAAAACACCGCCCTTTTGTGTCTATTTTGGATATCATCCTTTGAGTGTGAGGAAGGCACCAACCACCTAAGGGTGGATTAAGTAACGTTTTATTATAAAATTATTTTCAATAAGGTTCTTTAAAATTGAACAAACATAGCAACTAGTGTGGCGATTAAGTTTCATATATCTTGATTTAAAAAAGAAAAACAAAGATAACTTTCAAAAATATGTTTATCTGTTTTATTTTCATTTTGTTTTGTTCAAAATTGTATTTTAATCGTTTCCGATTACAAATCATACCCTGATATCATTGCAAGCTTTTTCGTTTCGTTTTCGTTTTACGGAGCAAGGTTGGGGACGCGGCCTCAAGTCAGTCCATGTCCGGTTTCTTGTGTAAAAAAGGGTAGTGGCCGAACTAGTATTGCATACAAAATGAACACCACCGGAAGTTATAGGAGATCGGGAGGGGGAAGGTGAAAGAAAATTAGTGTAGGTGTGAGTAGTAAGAACTTGGATGACTTCAGCAGTTACGGTATCTAAGTTTAACACTGAATAAAGAAAATCTGAAATTTTGATTCAAAGTAAAAAGGCCCGGAAGGAATTTAAGTATTAGTTAATTAAATAAGAAAATGTAACTAATCGGAGATTTATACAAAGGAAACCTATGATGTATTTCAAATTTAAAGGAAATTTAAAAAAAATGCTGGAAATCGAAAGATGAAAACTAACTTGTCTAGGGAATATAAATCTTGAGGCCTTTTTTCTGGGCCCCGTCCTGTCGCGTCCGTCAGTAGTCTAGTCGAACATAACAACTAGAAGCAGAACTGCTAATGAAATGGTACACTTCGACCGGTTCAACTAATTATTTAAGTCCAATTAATCATTTACGGAAAACTAACTTGAATAAACAACCTAAACAAAACTGTCTAAAAGTAACTTGAATCTCAAATCCCCGAAATTTTAATTGCAAAGCCAAACATTCCTTTACGTTTTTTAAACCTGTCTTGCCGCTTCCAAAACCAATGAACATAAATGAACAGTTCATTCTTTACAAGTTTAACACTCGTAGTAAAGAAGACCCTGCCTGCCATTTCATTAGGGCACAGAAGCTCTGCAAACAAGAGTGTATCCCTTAGCCCGGGTCAAAAAAAATAAAATTGCTCAAATCAAAAAGTATATGAGATTGCCCGAAAGAGTACTCGAAATGGGGCCTCCAGCCCAAATTTCAGCCCATTTGGTTGAAAATTGGCTTGCCTTGAGCAGGAACAAGTTTAAATGGGAATTAACCCGTAAAACTTGAGCAATTGGGTACATTGCTCTGTACAAGTCTGTCGTTGAAATTTAACGACTTTTGCATACCATGGGGTCCAAGGGGATGGTCTGGGAAACAATTCTTCTGAAGGGTGCAAGATGATCCGAGGCCTCTAATCTTGCCTAGAAGCAGATTCATTCCGGCGTCGCCGAAATTCTCATGGTCCCAGCAAAATGTACACACCCAACTGGCAGTCGCATGATTGTGATGCATGGCGGCATGAAAGTATATCAGAATCTGCATGAAATCTGTCCTCATGCATTTTTTGCGATATAGGGGTATGACATTTTTGCCCGTTACCGACAATTATCGACATTACCGACAGCTTTTTGATTGTATTTCACAAAAAAACCTTAACAGAACGAAAATTGAATCACAAAGTTCTTGGTTATTGATCCGACACGCTACCACCGCGCCATGGACGCTTGATGAAATGAGATTGAAAGAGCACCAACATAATCTTCTCTCTGAAGTGTTGCTCAGGGACGGGCCAGCATTATATGTGTTGGTGAGAACTGCCGATCGCTGAAATTTTTACACGCGGGCAAAAATGATCTACGGGCTTGCTGCAAAAAATGTTATAAAATATGACATTTTCTGCAGCAAATCCAATGTTGCAGATTTTGAGATATATTTTTCCTTTGGGTGCAGGGATAAATCAAAGCACACTAAGAAGGCTGCCTCGATCAGAGGACGCCACATGTCAATCAGCCACCGCGTGGCAGGAGGGTATCTGGAAATTGGAGTTTAAAATGATATTTGACGTTTATAAAGTGTTTTTGCACAAATATCTGACTAAATAAAATGTTGTAACATTGACAGAACCACTTTTAAAGCCAAAATTGGAGAAATCCTCCTGCCACGTGGTGGCTGATTGACATGTGGCGTCCTCTGATCGAGGCAGCCTTCTTAGTGTGCTTTGATTTATCCCTGTACATTTTGCTGGGACCATGAGAATTTCGGCGACGCCGGAATGAATCTGCTTCTAGGCAAGATTAGAGGCCTCGGATCATCTTGCACCCTTCAGAAGAATTGTTTCCCAGACCATCCCCTTGGACCCCATGGTATGCAAAAGTCGTTAAATTTCAACGACAGACTTGTACAGAGCAATGTACCCAATTGCTCAAGTTTTACGGGTTAATTCCCATTTAAACTTGTTCCTGCTCAAGGCAAGCCAATTTTCAACCAAATGGGCTGAAATTTGGGCTGGAGGCCCCATTTCGAGTACTCTTTCGGGCAATCTCATATAATTTTTGATTTGAGCAATTTTATTTTTTTTGACCCGGGCTAGTATCCCTATCATCAAAAAAAAAAAATCAAACCATCCACATTAACGACCCCCGGGTCTTTTGTGGTCTCTATTGCAAGTAACAGCTCGAACCTAGGAGTCCGAAGGCTTGAATGGGGAGAGCACCCAAACCTCTTTCTACTCCAAGGAACCTTCCACCCCAGTGTTTGAACTGACGACCTTTGGATTGCGAGTCCAACCGCCGCCAGCGATTCCACCGGAGTAGGCTTGGTTTGGTGTGTTGTTTGTACTTATGGCATGGAGACGACTCCTACACCTGGAATGACTTAACGGACTAACAACCAAGGCCGGGACCGACATTTTACTTCCTCATCCGATGGAAGGTTGGAGCAGATGGGAATCGAACCCAGAATCATCCGCTTACAAAGCGAACAGCGTAACCATTCGGCCACGCACTGCCACCTTCCCTATCATACCTTATGTAAACTGTCATTTGAGTGAAAGCAATACACTCCTGTTCACAAAACCTATGTGTCCTTTTGCAATGTTAGGCTCCATTCGATCGTCAAAACTCGAGTAGATCCTCGATTCGCAACAATGGTCGATACAACCATAATCTGAAAACCGTTAGTTCAACAGATTTTATGACAATTCAGAATGGTTAGTATATCACTAAAATTGAAATCAGAGATTCTGATAGCATCACTGAAACTCGCTTACAAAGAACTGTCGGTCTGGAATTATTAAACAACCTAAAAGTTACAAATAAAACCAACTATTCTTAGCGCCTGAATAAAAAAAAAAAACACTTTTATCAAAATACCAATTCCTAAACTAACACCAACATTAAGATTACAAAAAAAACGTTTTTGTTTGAGTGATTAATTGAATTATTTATTATATAATGCTTAGAAGAGGCTTCTCTTACTGTTGTGCGTAAGCGTAACAATTGTAATATCCTGAAGTCTCAACCCAAAACCCACATTGTGATAGTGAAAAAGTCACAGAAGCAGCGGTTTCTTGTGCAATTGTGATATTTTCACTATCGGAGAACTACCTAGTTCACGAAGACAGCTTACCGGTCGACGCTTAAGCCCTGGGGCTGCGGCAAAGCGAGTTCTCGTAGCATGAAGTGGTGTCCATAGTGCTTATAAAAGAGAATGTATACCCAAATTTTAACAAATGCACTAGGATCAAATCATGCCCTTGATTTTACAAGGCCCAGGGTGATATCATTGCAAGCTTTTTTTAAGTTAAAATTTCTGAATAGAATAATATATAAAACAATTAAAAAAAAAAATCAAGCCATCCACATTAACGACCCCCGGGTCTTTTGTGGTCTCTATTGCAGGTTTCTGCTCGAACCTAGGAGAAGGCTTGAAGCGATTCCACCGGAATGAAATAAGTTCATTTAAATAAAAACTTATTTTTCAAAAATAATTACCCATTCGAGCTTAATTTGTGCATATCGAGAAGACCAGAGAACAGTACTTATAAATATGTCGGTTACGTCACTTTGTGATAAATTTTCATGTTTTTTTCATGAAATGTTATAAAATAAAAACATCAAAAATATATGCCTTTCCGTTTGTAATCATAGTAGCCAATGTTTTACGCTAAAAACGCTTATTATTAAATAAGAATTTTGAAAATTTGTCACTTTTGCTCACTAAAATGCAAATATCTCGGCTTTGCGTGGACCTAAATGAAATGTTAAAAAAAGGAAAATGTTCTCCGTGAAATTTCGTACAAGCTGCAGGCATTTGTTTTGGTTGCAAATTTTATTGGCTCGTTTTGCGGAGTGATTTATGAAATTTTTTCACTAAAAATACAATTTTCTCTCCCTGAAACGCCCTACCATGCTCAAACACAAGCTTTTATGAACTAGGTCTGTACAGGAATTTGTTCAGAGGACATTAAACTAACTTGAAGCCGCAAGCGATCAAATTTGAATGACTTTAGTACGTTTGATACGCGCATTTCTGAAAAATACTCGAAAAAGGCACTTTTTTCATTAAGCTCCGCGCGAGCTGTAAACTATTTTTTTTGTTATATGGAAACGTTGTTCCTGACATCCTAATCTATCATTCTAGGGGTGAACACCAAAGTTTTGACAACTTTTCATTTTTTTTTGGGACGCCCTAATGGACAGCTGTCGAAAATGCATGGAGACTTTTATAGACGAACTAATAATGGAAAAAATCCTTCTTTTTTCATACCAACTTTTAAAAAATGCTTTAGATTGGTAATCTGCACGTCCTTTAAATGTTCTTTACTGGTAAAACAATGGAAATTTGCTTAGTTTTTGAGAAAAAAAAAAAAACAATTCAAATTATATTTTCCCCTGTGTTTATTAACATTTTTAACATGTTAAGGTTCGTTTAAAAATATTTTAATTTTTTGTGAAATTTCGTTGCACAGTAATGCAAAAAGTTTTCTTTTCGGCTGAAACAAAAAAGATCGTCAATACTTAGATATTTTGAAAACCAATGATTGCAATACAACTGGGCAGGTGTAAATTGCATTTTAAAACCCTTTTTCATTAAAATGTGAATACCATGGCTTTTGTTATTTCAATCTTCTCTTCTTCTATATATATAAAAAATTTCGACGGTTTTGTTCGAACGCGAATCAGTTCAATACGGAGCGTCGGATCGAGGTGCTCTTTGTTGCGTTGGGTTCGTATAAGCCCAAGGAAGGTTCTTACGCCAAAAAGTGACAACTTTGGCCACTCTGGAACCGATTCCTGAAAATCTGCAGATTGTATGGGAAAATATGCGTAAAATCAAATTTTGATCGCAGGAGGCTAAATTAGCAAACAAGCAAGAAACGTCAGGAAACCAAAAAAAGGCAGGACGAAGTTTGCCGGGAAGAGCTTGTTTTTATATAAAAATAAAATACATAAACTTTACAAAATATGTATTTGTAACGGTTTTATTGTGTTGTGTACGTTGCGTTTATAATGATTGATTAATTTTTTCAGTATAGGTTTGATCATAATAAATATTTGAATATAACTTTCCGGCAGTTGCGTGAGAATACTCACTTTGTGAGGACACTTGTAAGAGAGTCCAAAATACGCGACTTCCCAAACGTTAAGCTCAAATTAGTACAATCACAACGATAGTTCTAACCAGTAGTAGATAGTCACAACACAGCTATGACTCATAAATTAACCTCTGGGCCACAAGCACTGGAAGTCAACAACTTCAGGTTCCTTCTGCTCAAGGATAATCCACTTCCTGAGCTATTCTATACTCAAATGATCTACTGGAGGTGAAATCTACTGGAGTAAAATAACTGCCCTCGCACTTTTACCAGCACCAACAGGTCAACCCACTAATTACTGCGTCCCTGCTTACACCCCCACCACGTAAACCTCCGCCATCCGTTCTGCAGATTCCTTGGCGACCTTCGCGGGGAGGCAACAGCAACACAACAAACCAAATTTCTCCATCTTGCCAGTTTCTTCACATTCTTGCACACACTCCACAACACTTGGCTAAGCTGAGCTCACTGAACCTCTTTTTTTTCCCTGTATTTCGCCCCTGTGGCAACGAAACCAACTCGAGCGCTAAGCCAACTCTCTCTCTTGCTTGCAGCTCCTCCAAGGGACATTCCGTTTCCGTCGCGAGCTGGCAAAACGGAAGTAGATTGAACCGTAATTTCGGGTCGTTCCGGCGCGAACCCCGACCGGACACTACCGGCAATCGATGCCCGCGACTCCCGGCCACCCGCGGAACACTTTTTCAAACGGTTTCGGCACGATATTTACCAATAATAAAGCGATTTAATGCAGGCAGCTCACTATTGGCGTTCATTTCATTTGAAGACACTTTTATTTTGGATTTTGGCTGGCTGGCTGGCGCTGGATGGTCTCTGGCTGTGGCAGTTCTGTCATGTTGTGTTTGTGTGAGTGAGAGCGCGCCCGTGCTGGCTATCAGGGTTGCCAGTTAAGTTTGAAGAAAATACATGACTTCTGGAGCAACATTTGAAAAGGACGCATAAGCATTTTGACAGCTAGAACTATTTTGCGAATTCAGCCCGCTAGCGGAGAAGAGCAACAACAACAACAATGCGAACCTAGCAGCAGAAAAAACTACCCCCGTGGTACCAGCACCCGGCAAGTCGGCCGGGGAGAAGAAGCAGCCGCCGCTGGTGGTGAAAGAAACGAGCTTCGCCCGCCTTGCGAAGGTGATGTCGACATGTGATGTCCAGCCGGAACACAAACTAACGCGGTACGGCACCAAAATTACGTGCTTCTCGAGCGACGACTTCGGCACGGTGCAAGCCCACCTGAAGAAGAACAAGGTGCAGTTCTACACGCACGGAAAGCGCAGTGCGAGACCGCACCGGGTAGTAATGCGAGGTCTCCCGAACGCGGAACCGGATTACGTCAAGGAGCTGCTCAAGACGGAACATCAGCTGGACGTCTTGGCAGTACACGCCATCAGGCGGAAGCAGCAGCTTCCCGCCATCGATGAGACGCCTTTCATCGTGCTCTTCCCCAAGGGGCACACCAATTTGAAGGAGTTGAGTAGCAAGGTAAAGAAAGTGGGATCAGTCGTCGTCCGGTGGGTGGCCTACCGGAACAAAGAACCGCACGTGACCCAGTGCAAGAACTACTTGCAGTTCGGTCACGGAACCAGTAACTGCCATCTCAAGCCAAAGTGCAGCAGCTGTGGGGGTGCCCACAGCACGGAAAAATACAAAGCAGAAGAAACGCAAGCCAAGAAGTGTGTCAACTGCTCTGGATCCCACGAGGGTCTGGACCGCAGCTGTCCCAAACGTGCGCAGTTCATCCAGTCGAGGCAGCAGGCGTCCAAGCCGAAGCCGCCAGCATGGAAGAAGGACAAACAGACTCCGGCAGGAGCCGCGTTCACCGCGGCGGATTTTCCTCCGCTACCTGGAGCGGTGCCGTCCGTCGGGACGGAAGATAAACATCCTCGTCCCGCAGGAAGAAGTCGAGAAAATACTGGCGCCGGCGCCGGTGCAACCCCGAAGGAGCAACAAGGTGAACGGAAGCTGTACAGCGAGTCGGAGCTGTGGACCATTTACCGAGAATACAGAGTTCGCTTGAGCCAGTGCAAGACACCCGAGGAACAGATTGACGTGATCGCACACTTGCTGACACATGGCACGAGAAAATAATCATCTTATTCAATTACGGTTTTTTATTTTATTATTTATTATTTTTGTACTATTGATCCTCGGTCCTAACCTGGTCACAGCACCTAAAAGGACCTAATAAAAATAAGTTATGAAGAAAAAAAAACTATTTTGCGAATTGGGTACTAAAGCCCTATGTTAATTTTTATGTACCACGGTAAAAAACACGATCAAAAGCCATTTCTGACCACTTTTTTTCATTTTAATGCAAAAAAAAAATTGACAAGACAACATTTTTTCGATGGCTCAACTATGGTCCCCTTGGAACGAGCTGTCAAGTAGGAGCTTTTCTGTCAAGAAGGACCGCGAGGTTAATTTTTCAAAATTGATTTAAAATAGTAGTTTATGCAACAAGTTGCAAAAAGAGGATTTTTTCAGCACGAGTCGTACATTTATCCAACGAGGTTCACCGAGTTGGATAAATACGACGAGTGCTGAAAAAGTCAAGTTTTGCAACGAGTTCCATACAACATTTTTTGCAATTTCGATAAACACCCATTGAGTGAAATTTTAAGTCGAATTTTCATGTATTTTGTCAATAAATCGTTTAAATCAAAAAAATGTTGAAAAGTGTTACTTTTCGAAACAAGAGCTGAAAAGTTCAACTTTTCAGCACCCATTTCAGTGCTGAAAAGTAGAACTTTTCAGCATTTATTTTGAAAAGTGTTGCTATTCGATTCTGTTATTTTTGGTACAAAAAAGTAGGCTATTTCGTCGTTTAAGAATGACAGGAAAAGTAATTAGTTTCACGACGGAATTGCAAAAATCCATTTTAAACTCTTTGTGGTCGTACAAAGGCTCATTGCACTCATAACAATAAGCTTTATCGCTGTAAACAATAATATCAGCAATCTAGACTTCATTTTAGGACCCAATCCCGAGACATCAGGTATTTATTTAACAAAACCCGGAGCGTTAGAAGGTGGCTGGAAAGGTCACCTGGGTCACCTATTGTTGAACACATCGAGTTTTGTGAAAAAGTTACCTGTTGGCTCGGAATTGATTACACAAAAAACTGTGGTAGAAAAGTATCCATCGGTAGATGCTTTGGTGGACTTTGACAGTTCGAATTATTTCAAGAAAATCCTGCGTGGTTAACCAAATTCAAATTAACAATACAACTCAGGTATCTATTTAACAAAACCCGCTGCGTTAGAAGGTGGTTGGGAAGGTCACCTATTGTTGAACATGACGAGTTTTGTGAAAAAGTTACCTGTTGGCTCGGAATTTTCAAAATAGTTCTAGCTGTCAGAATTCTTATCCGCCAACTTCTCGTGTTGCTCCATACTTCTCTTATAAATCAAAAAGAAGAAAAATATTTTTGTTAATAAAACACAAGATGGGCCAATGTGTTTTTAAAACCAATAAGTCAATCTTGTAATTCTAAGTTGAAACATTCATTGCCGTGAGCAGGATAGGCCGTTTGTTTCCAATGCCACGTTGGACCATTCAAATTGTTTTTCTTTCAATTTAAGAGCAGCTCACGACTTTTTTTTTTAAGGCCCTGTAAACAAATGTAAACATTTCCAGAGTTTTTTTTAAAGGACCAATAAACTATTGTCTTTCATATGTTTAAAGGACCTAATTAAAAAAAACTCCAGATTTGTCCCTTTCACACCTTATGTCAATGCCCAATCGGAGTAAGCGGGATACACTCATTGTTTACATTATAGAACATTTTTTTTAAAAAAAAAGTCCAGAATAATTATCAATTATTGAATGTCTGGCCACCCTGACAATATAGCTGCTTCTGATGCTGTCAGTTGCGCGCGCCTCCACTGACAGCCTTTATTTCTGACATCAAGGATGGCACAACCCGATCGAGGTCGGATCAATCGGGAGCTGGCAGTTTATTATTTTACACGTTTGGCCGAAATCACCCAATATGGTTATGTTTTGTATAATAATTTCAAATCACTCAGTTTTGGTCAAAACCGAACTTACTCAGAAATGAGTAAATGGGGCATCTGTCAGACCTGGATGACTTACACTCTATTTTTATTGATTTCTGAGTAAAACTCACTCAAATCTGACCGACTGACTGGTTAACTCATCTCAGAAAATATGCAATGTAAAAATTGCTAGACAAAACAAACATTAGAAAGAAGAACGCCTAACTTGACTCCTAAATTTAACCAAATTTATTTGATTTCTATGCTTTAACAGCCGGGACCGTGGTGTAATGGCAAGCGTGGTTGCCTCTCACCCAGTCGGCCTGGGTTCGATCCCAGAAGGTTCCGGTGGCAAATTTTGAGACGAGATTTGTCTGATCACGCCTTCCGTCGGACAGGGAAGTAAATGTTGGTCCCGGTCTAACCTAGAGGTTAGGTCGTTAGCTCAGTCCAGGTGTAGGAGTCGTCTCCCTGGGTCCTGCCTCGGTGGAGTCGCTGGTAGGCAGTTGGACTAACAATCCAAAGGTCATCAGTTCGAATCCCGAGGTGGACGGAAGCTTAGGTGTAAAAAGAGGTTTGCAATTGCCTCAACAATCAAGCCTTCGAACACCTAGTTTCGAGTAGGAATCTCGCAATCGAGAACGCCAAGGCAATGCTGTAGAGCGAATAATTTGATTTGATTTTGCTTTAACATAGCCAATGTTTTGCAATTTATTTTGATGTGCACTCAGCCAAAGCATTTTTTGAAATACATATGGCACACCATATAAAACTCTCAGAAATTTCCCGTTTTTGAATTCATAAGATTGCCTTATAAGCATGAATTTATAAGGTTAATTTAAGATTATCATTGACTTTGTTTGTGTGAAAAAGTCATAAGATAAGTCACCCATTAGTTTTGAACAACATTTTCTTTATGTTATGTTTTGCAATTTATTTTGATTGCAGTGAAGAGAACCTGTTTGTTTAAAACTTTTGGATATATGTTGGAGCCTACACTGAAAATACACCACACTTTTTATTGAAGTGCCCAAACACTTGAATGATTGAATAAAGCCACTATCAATTTCAAGTGTTTGGGCGATTGACTTTTTGGTATTTTTGACACATTATTTTCAGTCGGGTGCAAGTCGAGTGGCTCAAGCTTTTCAAGTGAATTTGCCCCACTGTGTTGAACTATTCAAAATGATGAGGCAAACACTTGAAATTGATATTAAGGCACTATTCAAAGTCAACGTGATTTTCCACTTGAATTTAATGTGTTATACTGATTGATTTTAGACATAATTTGCAAAATAATGTTGTTATTAAAAAAAATATACAGTAGTTGTTCGGTAACTGGGCGTTGTTTAACTGGGCTGCTTTTTAACTGGGCGCTCGATAACTAAAAAGCAGACAAACGTCAAAAAACCAAAACAAACCGAAATCACCGAGGGGTTAATGGATGTAAAAATCATGTTCAACAAATAAAAAAAAACTTGTTTTAAACTTTTATGTAATTTCAAGTCACAATTAAAGAAATATGAAAAGTAATCATTGTAAATAAATTTAAGCAACCTTTATTTTTATATTTTACCAAAAAAAAAAATTATGCATCGATAGTCCCCTCGTTATTTTTCGTTCAGCCCAGTTAGCGAACAGCATTCGCTGACTGGGTTACGTTCTCAGCCCAGTTACCGAACAACTACTGTATAGATAAAAATTAAATAGGTGGATAAAATTAGACAAATTAAATTCCATATTTTCGAGGTGTAACTTTGTAAAATTGTGATAGTTTAAAAATAATGAAACAATTTATATTCGTGTTCAATCACTTTATTTAAACTGCTTAATTCCAAGTTACAACTATAGTGTCTTTGCAGGAATAATTACCCATCCTCAAAGTTTTTTTTCTTCAATAGCTTATTACTGAGCTTCCTGTCTCGCTGTAGACTTTCCTTTTGACCGATTACAGTTTCATTTTATTTGCTTACATCTTTTTTGTCTCTCCGAACAACTAATAGCTAATTTGGTAACGAACAGATTTAATCTCTATATTCACTGAATATATATTTTTTAATATAATAGAATACCTGTTTAATAAACTACCACTGACTGGCTTCCCGTTGTTCGTGGAGTAAATGCCCACTCGTTGCTATAACTATTCTTGTTTACGTCGGTGATTTGGAAGCTTACACGTGAACGAAAGTTGGCTTCGAGCTAATACTTTCTCTAATAACAGGAAAAATTAAAATGTTTGGAAACATTCAGAATCATTGCCTTTAACATATTAAAGAACTGAGCATTTACTGTTATGCTATTCTAACATTACGATCCAACTTTCGGTAAAGATATGTCGTATCACTGTACTGTAGATAATTAACTTGATTATTTTTTCGTCTGTTAAATAATTGATTGTTTGTTAATTTTATGCGCAGTTGATTTCGAAATCTATTTACAAAACATGAACGCTTTTCGCACGACTTTTTTTCGAGTTTAAGATGCATTACTTTATTCATATTTTGTAGAAAGCTAATTTAAATGATAAACACATCGATTAAGACTTGCTGCTAATGTTCGTTCCTTTACTAAATACTTCGATACACTCACACTCAGTATTTGATAGGTTTGTTGCTTTTAGAATCGTTTCAGTTGGTCTCTTCGCAAACATAGTTTCACTGCTCGACAAAGTTTCCCCCGACCTCACAGTGTCATAGTTGAAATTCAGCAGTTACTAATTGTAAGTTTATGTTTTTTTTCGGATGTAAATATTACAAACACTTTTGATTTGTATTCCATTAACGTATATAACAGTTTGGTTTCTCTTTCTAATAATGTCTTTTAAGCGTTACAGTTTGCTCGAGTTTAGTTTGGTAAATCAGCAACAATTGTTGTTCTAATTTGGGAAAAAAGTTTCCCCATCTGATTTGAAATTGTTTCAAGTTTGAAATTTGATCAGTTTCAACGTTTAAGACTCGTTTAAAATAGCCCTGTACTTATTTTTTTTTCCTTTCGGTAGTTGTGCGACGTCTCACGTGGAACAAGTGTGTGTGTTTTGTGTTAGGTATTTTTTTTTAACAAATTCTCATTTTCCATCAACAACATTCCCTAACCTAATTTTCCTTTCTTTCTGCATTACATGCTCTTTATTGCGTTCAAAGTAATCAATTTAATTTGGCAGATTTTTGTTAAGTGAAATTCAACTGCTCGCTTCAAATTTTTATTTGGATTTTTACTTGATCATATTTTGAATTATTGATGGAAACTCAGTTTGACTTGGAATGTTAATTTTAAAGTGTAAAATAGTTGCGTGCACGTTAATGTGAGATTCACAATTATTGTTATTTTTTTTATATAGTTGCTGTCTTGTATAAACGCGCGTTCAAAAACACTCAGTTTCAGTCAAAACTGAACCTACTCAGAAATGAGTAAGGGGGCATCTGTTAGATTTGAGTGAATTTCACTCAGAATTCAACGAAAACTGAGTGATATTCACCCAGATTTGGGAGGAATTCACTCAAATCTGACAGATGCCTCCTTTACTCATTTCTGAGTAGGTTCGGTTTTGATTGAAACTGAGTGATTTTGAACGTGCGTGTTGGTTTTTAACAAAATAAAAACAAAAATTGATGATAATACTAATCAATTTTAAATCTTAATTTCAGTTCAACAACAGTTCAAAATTTGATCAAAGTGGTAAAATTTTTCGCTTTATTATTTTTTTTAGCTAACATAAAAAGACAATTGATCGAGCTTTCTGGCAGTTGCTTGTGTAAACAGATTTTCGTTTATTTTCCCTCTCTCACAATTAGAAGTTGGATTGTTTGTAGTTATTTTGGTATAAAACTGTTTTTTTTTATATTTTCCGCTATCATGGTTTAGGTTTTCGGTCAAAGTTTGACACGCCAAGGAGTAATTCTAGGGGGGGTTGGTTTTGTTATCAATTCCACAAAATTGTTAATTTGGGTTTTATTAATTTTTAGTTTTGTTAAAAATATTACTGAATAGTTAAACCATAGACTGTGGTTAAACTAATTGCGTAAGAAACGCCAAATATTTTTTTTTACGAAAGGTAAATTTTGGAAATATTTCATTTCGGATTATGATATTTTTTTCCTGATGACAATTCAGAAAAACAAATACTAAGGTGAATCAAGGAAAAGATGTTTTAATGGTAGGAATGGTATTACTCTATTGAAATGTTAGCATGTGGCCAGCACAGTTCAAAATTGATTTCTTCACATTTTATTTATTTTACTTTACACTGTTAAAATATGAACACTCTCGTTCCGTTCAATTAGCCTTTTTGAGTCTGTGTGTAGTTTGGGTTATAATGAGACCATTGGTTTTCGTTTGGGTTTTTTTTTAAACTGGATTACCGTCCATTACACTCTAAATTAAAACCGCTCGGTAGTGTTCTAAGTCATTTTAGGATTTTTTGTAAAATTTGGGATTTTGCTATTTTTTCTCAATACACTTGGGTTGTTGTGCAATGTTTTGGGTGTGCGTGTGCTCTGTTTTCTTCAAATCAATTTGTGCGTTCAAAATATGTATGTGTGAGAGTGTGTGTGTGTTACTTTTAAGGTAAATATACTCTATTCTACACACTGCCCAGGATTTACGGGAATCAAACTAAACGATTGGCTGCTGTGGATGCGGCACTTCTAGAACAACAAACGGTCCTCGACGGGGTCGTCGTTCTCTGCAAGAGAAAAAGGTTGTTGATGTGGGACTCTCGTGGCCATTTGAGAGGAAGTGATGGGTTGGATGGTTTCTGCAATGGGTCATGTGGAACGGAAAATGGGCTACCGGCTGATTTGAGATGGCTCTAAGTGAATAATAGGTTTTTTTTATTAAGTTTATCATTATCAACTCAAAATCCAATCGAAAATTTGAATATGTTTAATTTTTATCTACTTTTTTGGTCTTCTAATAGCGTTTAATAGATTTACATTATTAAAGTAAATCATGGGTTTGATAGATTCACTTATTGATTGTGACAAGGCAAAAAAAAAAAAAGATGAATGAAAAAAATCAATACAGGCAAACAATAATAAAAATCTTCGTAGTACCATACTGAGCATTATTATTATTTATTAAATTTCCAGGAAATTCAAGCATCATGTCAGATTGGTCACCAATCCGGAACTACTCGGAGTTTAAGCAATAATTTAAGTAATTCTGGATTTCCTCAGCTACTCCAGAGTAATGCTAGTAATTTCCAAAATTCTAGTTGAAAATTCCTTGTTTCTTTTTTGGGAAATTATATCACAGAAAATTACAATAAATAAAAAAAAAACAATTTTAGATTTTTTCCATACGGCTTCGTGTCAGAATGGTAACAAATCACGAATTATACGAATTAAGAGAAATTTCAGAGTTACTCAGTAATTCTCTAGTAAATAACTCAGTAATACTTTGTAAGGGGGGGGGGGGGAGAAAGGGAGGGGTTTGACGATGGTTTTTGAATGAAAAATTGTTCACAGTGAAAAATTTTTATTTTATTTTCTTTTTATTTTTATTTATTTATTTTTTTTTTATTACTAGAATTACTTCTGAACAATGTTCACATGTGGGGCTGTGGGGAGGGGGGGAGGGAGAATGAAAATTCGAAAAGGTTTCCAAGTTGTTTATGGATGATCCCCAACCCATAATACTGAAACAATGAAAAAGAAAATAAAAAAATAAAATTTGAATAAATTTTGAAATATTTAGGCCGTTGCAAATATTTTTCAAAGTTTATGTCAACCCACTCCCTTCAAAATCGGTCCGAAAAAAATGAGGGGGCAAAACAATATTTTATTTTCAAAAAACATAAAAATTTCAAGGGAAATAGAAGTCTAATCAACTGAAAACAATTTGAATGGTATTTTCATGTGTTTAAAATCGTATTTATCATATCTGAAATCGATCAGAAATACTTTGATTTTTTGTAAAATTCTATTGTACAGCAGCAAAAAAAAAAAATCAGCCGAAAAAAAATTCATCGAGATTTTTTTTAAGTATTATGCACATGTCGACATTAAGTGAGCCTAATTTCAAAAAAATCTTAGGAATTTCCAAGTAATTTTTGGAAATTTTAAGTAATTCGTGATATATTTTTAGTAATCTTGGTAATTCCATTCAGTAATCCTTGATGCTGGAAACCCTTTGTGAAATATACTAAACAAGCCTTACCCGACAAACTTCGTTCTGCCCTTTTTTCGTTTTTTGACGTTTCTTGGTTTTTTACTTATTCAGCCTCCTGTGATCAAAATATTATTTTACGTAACTTTCTCCATACAATTTGCCGATGCTTCGGAATCGGTTCCAGAGTGGCCAAAGTGTCAATTAGTTAGCGTAAGAACCTTCCTTGGGCCTATACGAACCCAACACAACAAAAAGCACCTCGATCCGACGCTCCGTATTGAACTGATTCGCGTTCGAACAAAACCGTCGAAATTTTTTATATATATAGATAAAACAATATAAATAAATTTACATCAAAATGTACTAATAAAATGAAACAAGAAAAATTCTCGAACAATCACAGCAAAAGAGTTAAGATTAGCATAATTTGATAAATCATGCAAACATACTTTTGAATAAAATTGTGATCTGAAAAGTGAGGAAATGTAATCGAATTTGAGAGGTATGACAGTTGAGTACACTCTGAAAATTATTCATTAAAGAGATAACACACTTTTAATATAAATAAAGCAGCCTAACTTATTTAAAACCTAATAATTTAATCGAAGATGACCTAACCTGGAAAATCTGAAACTGAAATAAAACAAACACTGAAAAAAAAACTCAATTGAACAACAGAAAAAAAACACAAAATGATAGATTTCAGCATAAAATAAAACTTTATTAATTCATAATAGATTAGCTTCGAATTTCCTCTAGTCGTAATCAATACATTGGTTACAGGCATTGTTTTTTGGATAATAACTTAGGTTTTAGAGCTTTCCATTTCGTGTGATTGTGTGTGCTTCAGGTGAAAAGTATACACAGTGTAACTAATCGATACAAAACTAGAGTATATAAGTAGGTAAATACATAAATGTTACATAAATTAGCCAATGGTTTTAAAAACAAGCAGCGCGGTGGCGTACACAACTTACTCAGTAAATTATAAGTTTAATTTTAGATTTCTTTTTTGTTTAATTTAGAGCAATAATTTCGCTTAGCTGAGGGGCACTTGGTTGAATTAAAGAAAAGGAAACTTAACTTGATGTTTAACATGTTAAGATTTTTTTTTGTATAGCTAATAAAAGACTAAACAGACTTTGACTTGTTTCGTTGTTTCGTAAAATTTTGCCCCAAACCAATCAAAACCTTAGCTTAAGTATTTGGATTTAGTAGAGTTGGGTTCAATTCAACGCGGGGGAGAGAGTGGAGATTACCAGTGTTTTCATTTTCAGTCAGAGACAAATAGATCTATCTAATAATGCGTTTGCTGGGCGATTCGGAAATGAAATGAGCGGGGGCGGATCGCGCGCGGGGGGATGACGATGACTTAGAACTAGAGCATCGTGCTCTCGGCGTACCCTCAGGACGTGGACGACTGGGTCATGAGGGTGGCGTTGCCGTGACTGGTTGGATCTTTTGGTTTACCTTTGCTCACCGCGGGAACCGCCGTCGTGCCGTTCGCGGACAGCGCGGACAGCGTTCTCTGCTGGTAGCCAAGACCGGGACTGCTGGCGGAAGAGCTGTCCGAGGCGGCGTTGACGGCCGCCAACGAGAGGGCCATCGGGTGATGGGTGGGACTCTGCGAGGGCGTACTGTTGGTGCTCTTGGCCTTCCGGAACCAGTTGCCCAACTTCCGCCGGCCTAGTGAGTGCGAACTGTACTCCACGGTTTGCTGTTGTGCCAGCAGTTGCTGTTGCTGTTCTTTGGTCAATTTTCGAGACTTTTTCGGCAGCGTGTTCCCCGCCGTCGTCGTGGCCTTCACGTTCGTAGGAGATTCTTTCAGAACACCGCTATTGCTGCAATTGCTGCTACTTCGCGCACTCTGGGACATGTTCCCCAACAGGAACTGCATGCTGTCCGTCAAGTCCGCACCGTTACTCGTTTCGGTGTCCGTATTGCTGCACCCGTCCTTGTCCTCGCCGAACGGGAAGTACTCCCGATCCGACAGATTGTCCTCGTCCACACAAGCCCCGTCCAGCTCCGACACGAACAAACTTTCCCCGCAAAACTGCCGCTCGGCCGACAACGTGTTCAAAAAGCGCAACTTGCTGCTACTGCTCCGGAAGCAAAAGTCGAACCACTTGTTCCGCGTGTCGCAGTACAACCGCAGCGCGTTCTTCAGCGTCACGCCAAACATCTTCCCGTCGGGCAGGTTCAAGATGCGACAATTGTCCAGGAATATCCGACCCTTGTAGATGTAGTTGGTCCGCTTGAGCAAATCCTTCTTGCAGTAAATCAGCTGCCGATCGAACAGGAACAGCGTGTACGTGTTGTTCCACAGGTTCGGCGACATCCGGATGGCGTCCGTCTGCAGGAAGAGCCGCGTGCTGTGCACGTTGATCGACGGGCCTTGGAAGTTCTCGAAGCGGGACTGGATGCGCGACAGGTACTCGCTGTGGCGTTTGCCTGAAAAACAAAGGTTTTGTTAGTAATTATTCTGACAATTTCATGCCGCGGGCAAACAATTAAATGTTATAAATATTGCTGGATGGTATTAACGGTTTTTATTTAGGATTTACGTTAGATGGGTGTTCCGAAAAAAATCTTTTATATTTTTCAAATTTTATAAACTTAAATTTAAAAAAAAAATTATAGCTATTCTTTTATTTATTTATTTCGATTTAAAAGTTTCAACGAGAATGAAAAAAATGTTATAAAATTTCTTACTCTTACAAAGCTTAAAGAACAGATTTAGAAACCGAATTAGAATTCTGTATATTCAAAAAAAACGACACGAATGCCATTGCAGTGGTAAAGTGTCTTTAATAAAACTAATAATAATAATTTATAAGTTTAATTAAAATGAATAAAATATATTCTTAAAATAAGTTTTAAGTATTTTCATCAACCATAACCATAACTACAAAACTAGTTGCTAAAAAATCAAAACATCACTTTCAATTTATGTGTTTATTTTTTAAGTCAAGTACGGAGCTCGGAAGGAACGTGTTCTAGAAAAGTTGTGCATTCTTTTCGTGATGCCTCCATGGAGATAGAGAAAGGATAAGTTGACAGTTCGGTTTGAGCACTTGTGACGGTGTGTGCGCTTGATTTCTTTTACCATTACCATTCAGTTTTCAAAATTAAAAAAAAATATTTTTTTTTTCTAGAATATCAAAGTTAACAAAAATTTAAAATAAAACTTAAAAAAAAATCCAAAGAAATATTACATCAAAAATAAACTTGTAGGACCTTAAAAAAACTCTGGATGAATAAAAATTCAAAAATCCTATAGTTATAAAATTCAAAATAAAAAAAAAAATCTGCAATTATTTTTCAAATATTTTAAAAAACTTTAAAAATCTTAAATACCTAAATTCTAAAATCCTTTCTTATTTCCTCAATTCCTTAATTTCTTAATTCATTAATTTCTTAATACATTAATTCATCAATTCCTTAATTCCATAATTCCATAATTCCATAATTCCTTAATACATTAATTCATCAATTCTTTATTTCCATAATTCCATAATTCCATAATTCCTTAATTCCTTAATTCCTTAATTCCTTAATTTCTTAATTCCTTAATTCCTTAATTCCTGAATTCCTGAATTCCTTAATTCCTTAATTCCTTAATTCCTTAATTCCTTAATTCCTAAACGCCTCAATTATTCAATTTCTAAATTCGTAAAATCGTAAATTCTCAGAATCTAAATTCCCAAATTTCTTAATTCTGAAATTCTCAAATTCCTAAATTTCGTAATTGTTAAATTGTTAGGTTGTTGGTTTAAATTTCTTAACTCTCCAGTTCTTTAACTCCTAAATTGTAAAATGTTCTTAAATGTGAATAAAATTTTGAGAAAAAATAAAAATTGTAAAATTTTGACAAGGAATTCGAGTAATTGAGTAATAACTAGTTTTATTTTGTTCAAATCCCTGATTTTTAAAGTTTTAAATATCTGTTTTTTTATTTCAAAATTTCAGAGTCACATTCAGGTATACAAATTAAAATTATAGACTGTTTTAATATATATTTGTATTTTTTAATTTTAAAATTAATATTTTTTAAATTTTGAATTTTTTTGATTTATTTAAAAAAATAGTTCTAGAAGTTGTGAATTTATGATTTTTTGAATATTTTTATCTTTGAACTTCAAAATATAACTGTTTAATTTTTTTTATTTCTAAATTTCCAGCTTTTTAGTTTTTAATTTTGGATGAGTTTTTGTATTAAATTTTAAAAATATTTCATTTTTATTGAATTTGTTTAAGAACTTTGGGCGTAATCCACATGTTCTTCCAGGATGCTTTCTTCGGACTGGCTGCGCTTGTGTTCGATTCGATTAGAATAGATATCATTTTTAATGAATTTCTTTGTTTCAAAATTTTCATGTTTTAAAATCTTTGAAAATACAAACATTTTCAAATATAATTTGTAAATTTTTGAATTTGTTAATGTGTTAATTTTTAAATTTAAATTTATTTAAATTATTTTGAACTTAAATTTGATTTTTTTTAATCTTAGAAAAAAAATCTTAGAAGTTTTGAATTTATAAGTTTTTGTATATTTTTATTTTTGAAATCAAAAATACTGATTCTTAAAATTTTTAATTCATAATATTTTAAAATTCTCAAAATTTTTCAATTTGGACTTTTTGAGTATTTGTTTAAAATATTTGATTTTTAATGAAATTCTATGTTTTAAAATGTTTAAAACGTTCAAGTTTTAAAATCTTAGATTTCTTTTTAATTTTAAAATGTCGATTTTTTTAATTTATAAATGCGTTTGAATTTTTGTAGATACTAAAATGTCTGTAACAAAAAAACGGGTGCAAAAGCTCTGGTTAATGTGCACCGTTAAACTTACTTATTTTAATTAATTTAATTCAAAAATTTTAAAATTTTAAATCTTTAAATTTATAAGTTTTTGAATATTTTTATTTTCGAATTTTAAAATTTCTGACTTTTCAAATTTTTGAATTTTAATATTTAAAAAAAAATCAAATTCTAAATTTATAATTTTTGGATTTTTTTCGGTGTTTTATTTTAACTTCTGTGTTTGTCTTTCTTTGAACTTTTGAGATTTTATATTTGTAAATTTTTGAATTTGTAAATGTTGAATTTTTAAAATTAAAATTACTTTTTTATTATTTTTGAAAATCCTAATTTTTTTATTTTTTCTGACAATAAATAAAATGATCAATGTAGAGTTTTTCCACAGAGCAACAAAAAAAAAAACTGTACACAAAAATTTAAAATCATCACAATTTCAGGCTACAAATAAATAAAAATCCCGTTTTTTTTAGAATGATCATAAATTAGAGGGGTGGTTTGGCGTAATTTGGCCATCTGGATTCGTGATCAACTAAACTTATAAATAGGTCTAAGTATAAAATATGATCAAAGTAGTCCAACAGATATTATTTTTTGTCAACAATTTCAAAATGCCAAAGGTAAAGAATATTCCAAAATCCCGTTTCCGTACTGAGCCTACGGCAGCCCAAGTATTCGAGGACATCAACAACATCCCTCAGGACGACGCGGGCTGCGTACCCGTTGCTGGTCCAAGCAATAACCGGTCCAAAAACACTGATGCAAAGGTATTCCCCACAAATTGTCAATCGCCTCTAACTTTGATTGATGTTAAGCTCTCTTCACACCTTCCCGCAGCACCCAACCCGTTACATCCCGATCGCATCGCACTACCGACGAACCAAGGTCACCAAAGTTAGCACCATTTACCGCAGCGCGGACGGCAAGGAGCAAAAGATGACGACGGAAACGGTCAAGCAGAGTGCCTCCCGCCTTTTTCATCATTCGGAATAAATTATACTCTTAAAATCAGACTCTCTTTTTTTTTCTCTTTCCGCTAAACAACTCACCTTCGTTGACCATCTCGGTGACGCGCCGCATCGCCGTCAGAGCCAGCTCGAACGTCTCGCGGCAGTCGAGCGTTTCCAGCTCGGACTTGGTGCACTTGCGCAGGTTCAGCTGGGGCAGCAGCTCCTTCCGCGTGGGCGAGTGCTTCACCAGCTCGCTCAGGTGCAACGGGTACCGGCAGATGCGCTGGATCGGGGCCAGCAGGTGCGCCGACAGGGGCAGCTCGGGCAGGTTTTGCGCCACGCGACAGCTGTGGGCGGAAGGTGAGGGGTTAGCAACATAAGGATCGAGGTCGATATATTGGGAGCTTACTTTTCCAAGATCGTGCACGCTTCCTTGTTGTGGGTGTAGTTTTCGAGCTCCATCAGGGCCCGCGGGTACGAGTTGCAGTACGAAGAGTAGATCATGAACGCCGATTGCTGGGGGGAAAGCGAGCGGTTAGAGGTAAGTTTTGAGGTTTAGATTCCGAGCAGGCTTACGTATTCAAGGAACACTTCGCCGATCCGGTTGTTTGGCACCGCTATCCGGAGTGCGTCCAGGAAGGTCTGCTGAAACCGCCAGATTTTTTCCAGATTCGAGAACACAATGTTGACGCTCTCCGCCGGGAAGACGTCCTCTCGCTCGCGCAGCGGTTTGATGTAGCTGTGGAGGTTGGTCGAAATTATTTATTAATGTTTTACTAACCAATATGCTATCAAGTAGAAAGTTTCCAATCGACATTTTCTTCGCTGGCTGGCAGCGAAATTATGGGAAAGTATCAGATTTTGATTAGGCTTATACAGCTTATCTCAGTCCCGGGTTTAAATACTGAGGTCGTTGGGCATTGTCTGGCCCCGCCTGGATTTAAAAACAAGCATCAGAAGGATTTTCGATCTATATTAAGACTTCAGTACTTGAAGATAGATAATGTTATCTTTACTTTAAAATTGTATTTTTTAACAAAATCAACAACACTTCGTTTGCTCCACAATTGAAAAAGTGGGTGGAGCTTAACCTTCCAGAATCTTAGAGGGGGCGTGGTCAAAATAAACAAAATTCACACTGAACTCTACTCACCCCAAGCACAGCGAATTGAGCAACTTGACGTAGTTGATCTCCGTCTCGAGCAGCTCCTTGATGACGTTCTCCTTGGTCTGCCTGTCCTGACTAGTAGCGGTGGCATCCACTGGCCCCTCCCCCTCCCCATCTTCCGTCATCATCGTCCCCGCCCCCGTGGGATCGTCCAAGCTATCACAGTTTTTCAAGTCGACGTCAGTCTTGACCGAGCTGTCCTCGCCGTTCCGCGTCCCGTTGTTGATGATGATGATCTGTTTGGGCTTGTTGAAGGTCGGCACCACCTTGACAAAGTCCATCGGGAACCAGCCACAGTCGGAAGTGTCGATTTCGTCCTCGTCGGTGGCCAAGATGGCGTCGGACTTGATCCGGCCCCACCACCACGGGCCGGGTTCACGCTTTAGGACTTCAACCAGGGCGCCCTTTTCGAGCGCCAGCTCCTGCGGTCCAGCAGGTCGGAACGAAAAGAGAACTTCGGCGAAAACCGGCTCTTCGTCGTCGTTGCCGTCGCTGGGTCGAAGCCGGTGATCGGGGTGGTGATGGTGGTGAGGGTGATGATGCTCGTGGTGGTCGTCACTGTCCGAGTCGGTCAGATCCGTCGCTGACCTCCGCAGTTCGCCACCGGCCGCAATGCTGTCCAGTCCCGACGGTTGACTCAACGATTTCCCGCTCAGCCGGGACACGTTGGCCGCCACGTTCTCCTTGTTGTTGCTTTTCAGGGAGAGTTTGTGCTTCAGCAGGGTCGTCCCCGTGACGCCCGAGGACACCTTGGCCGAGTTGGCCCGCCGCACGGACACGTTGCCTGCGTGGGTTGAAACCGTTGGTTCCTGAATAAAACACATCTCGTTAGTCTTCTCAACAGTCTAGTCAAACTTCAACAAGCAAAACTTACCGCCGTGTCGAGCCCATCGTGCAGCAGCTCGTCCGGTTCCAGCTCGACCTGGATGCCGGAGTCGCCACTGTTGCACTTGTCCCGCCGGTGGGACTTGGTCTTCCGGCGTTCCTTGCTGGAGCGCCAGATTAGCGGCCCGAAGCGGTGGTGCGTCGTGAGTTGGCCCTGCTTGGTGCTGTCGCTGGCGGCACTGTCGACGCTCATCGTGGTCACCAGGTGGGGAGGGTGCTGCTGCTGCTGGGGAAGGAAGTTGGTTCCGGCGTCGAACGAGTGGGAACCTGGACCCACTGACGATAGAGGTTGGGGACTAGCGGCTGCTTTGGTCGTTGGTTTGAACTGGGCGAAGGTTTTCTTGAACTTTTGCAGCACGCTCTCGGAAACTGGAAATTAGAAAAGGGTGCAAATTGTTAAAATTATTGAAAGTACAGTAAATTTTATCCACTAAACGTCAAATTAAGCTAGTTCTGACCGAAAATTCTAATGACCTTTTTCACTATTTCAAGTTGAAAGAAAACTCATGTTTTTTTTATTTACAGTAAAATAGGTCCATCCGCAGGGGTCACATTGGATCTGGGATCTAGATTGGGCCATACAAATTTCCATAAATTGCTGGCTTCAAATTATGCAATTAATTACTCTTTTTATATCAATACTTTTTCATACAAACTTTTTATGAACTTAACCAAACATTATAATTTTCCATACGGACGTATGGGATTCCAAACTGGACCGAATGGCATAAACCCGGACAAAATCCGTTCATTCAGTATCGATAAATCTGATTGAAAAAAAAACATGTTAAAAACGCGGTATCGTGCTAACTTGTCGCACGTCGCTTTTTGACGTTCCGAGAAAAACGCGTTGTAATGTTTGACCTTCAATGCCTTCAATGTAAACAATTACAAACACGTTTTGTTTGGTTGACCATTCGGTGCATTGTCCTGAAGGTTGGTTGAATTTGGTTACCAGAGTCCCGAGTTATAATTGAAAATGTTTACGGTAGTCTAGCTCGTACCTGTGTCAAACGCGTTCTGACCTGAAATCCCTTTGGCCAGTTGTCGCACTTACATCAATTTTCAGGCTGTGTCAAGATAGCACGACAAGATTGAAACTTCTTTCATATGAAAAGTGACAACAATGCATGGAGTTTTTTTTCGGTTTTTATAGAATAAATCAGGACTGAAATCGAATTTAGAAGATCTGTGAAGGTCAAAAGGTAAGGTAAGGCATTGTATTGTGAAGGCAGACAAAAATCAAAATACGAACGCAACCTGTCAAAGCCTGTTGCGCCAAAGGCTGATGTACACGCTTACGACAAACCACTCAATTTTTGTACGGCGCAACCAGGGGGTAGCGAAGAAGACGCCATCTTGGAAGTTCAGAAAACAAACACTGAGAATCAGTATTACACTCAAACCCCGATGGTTTGACACCAACTGTTGTCAAACGAACGGGGTCACTTTTTAGTTTGACACCCCTTTTACACAGAGTTCACACACACTACCAAACGTTTCTTTTGATAGTGTGCGTGAGCGCCGTGTAAAAAGTGACAGTTCGTCACTTTTTAGTTTGAATTTGACCAACCAAGGGGGTACAAACTAAAAAAGTGTCAAACGAAAAAGTGACCAACCACCGGGGGTTGAGTGTATACATATTACTATGGTTACACGAAGTGTGTTATCCTGGTTGAACTCAAAAGTCCCATGCAAATGTGTAAAAGCAAACTGAAAAATGTGTAATGCCGATTCTCAGTGTACAGGCGCACTGTTTGATCGACCAAAAGAAAAAAAGCAACAAAAAGGTAAACAGAAAAATCACTTTTTTCGATATGAATTTTCAGCCAATATCGGGATGGAATCTACAAGAATATGATAGAATTTGCCATCAGCAACACAATTCACGTGTTTTTTTTCAGGAATTTATCGTTTAAATTGAGGAAAATTTGAAAATCAAAAACCCAAACAATGATTTGTTATGGGCTACCATTTGACAGCTAGTGCTTTTGTTGTGGGCTCTCATTTGACAACCGTGCTAATGTCGACTGTTGTCAGTTTGCTTTGGTCGGAATAGGGTTGCCATCCCCCCGGGCGCAACAGATTTTTTCGCGCAACAGAAGAGATGCGCACTTCGGTTTGGTGGTGCGCTGATAATAAGCTGCACACAAGCTGGCGTTCTTAACTCAATTCGGTCTAAAATGCGCGTGCGACAAGTAAGCACGACAGCGACGATTTGCTTTGAATTTGATTCTGAGCTAAGAGGAATCTGAGTAAAGGTAAAACCTGAAGTTTTTTATAAATGGTTCAATAAACCAAATTTATAATTTTTGCTTTTTGGGTGTTTTTTAATATCCCTGACTCAAGGCGGTTTCAAAAACACCCAAAAAGCAACAAACTGGAAATTTGGTTTATGGGACCTTTAAAACAAAACTCCAGAAATGCGGGATTACAAATGTAATGCAGCTTTGTTGACAAACAAACGGAGTACGTGGTCGCATCATGACGGCATCCAGCCAGAACTAGGGATGATCATATAATAATAATCGAACCTTTTTTCAAGAAAAATAATATTTGGCCATCATGGGAAAAGTTTAGCAAGAATGTATTTTTGATGTTGGCGAAGCTATCAAATATAAAAATTGCCAACCATAATTTTTCTTTGAATTGATCTTTTGAACACCAATTGGGCACCCCTAGGCCTATCCACGAACGTCTCCAACAAACGTAAGAAGATGCTAAAAATCCAGCTATTAGTTAAATCCACAATATCATGGAGGCTTATTTTAGATGTAGAACATTGCTAAGTGTGACAAATTGATTCCACAAAGCTATAGAGGTATCTTAGGATGATAATACTTGGGAATATGCTTAAGGGAAAAGGGACAGTTCTAGAGTTTGTATTGAAAGGTCCTATAAGCTATTGTCTTTCATATGTTTATAGGACCTATTCAAAAAAAAAAAAACTCTAGAGTTTTTAATCGATTTTAGATAATTTTTCTGTAAAATAAATATCTTAATTACGTTGATTGATAAAATATTAAGTGATTGTCCCGTTTCACCTTAGTCAAAATTCCAAAATATAAGCTTTAAATTTCACCATTTATCTTTGCTAATACGATACGGTGCATCTATGCACACTTCAGGTTATGGTTGGAGGAGATGGATATTGATTGCAACGGGAAATTATGTCCTGAATCTAGCATATTCCGTTTATTATGCTACAAAAAATACCAAAATTTAAAACTCCCTTTCTCAAATGAAACTCACCCTGCTGCGACGGATTGTGGTGGCCGCCGGTTTTGGCCAGCACCACGGCCTTATTGCCGAGCTGTTGGTGCTGCTGGGTCACAGCCAAACGGCCATCCTTCGTCATCGCCGCCGGTACATGCTGCTGCTGCTGGAGCACGGTGTTGGCCGTTGTGGTGATGGCCACCGGTGGCGTCGGTTCCGTCAACGAGGGACTGGACACGGCCCTCAGCTGAAGGGGCTGGAAAGAAATAAGAGAAGATGATGATTTTTTGTTATTATATTATGGTCTGACCATGACAAGGCGGAAGTTGACAAAATTGCGGTGATTGATGGGATGAGGGTGTATTCTTGAGGGGGACAAAAATGAGTGGCACTTTAGCTGATCGGTTACAGATTGTCCGGAGGAATGAACTAAATTTAGCGAGTAGCTCTCTGTGTCGGAATGTTTATTCCAGTTTGATGGATTGATGCGAGTTTTATTGGATCGCCGAGCTGTGTGGCGACAAAATTAGCCTCACTTTTATTTTAAAGATACTTTATCAAATGAAGCGAACATCTGTATTGTTTTGTTCCGACTTTCTGGAACGGTCCATATCAGGAATACACTTTAGTATCGGAACGTGCAATACGGGGATTAAGGGGACTTTGTTTCCTCTGATTTATGGTCGGCGCGAGCTTGGACAGCTTCACCTTAATGGGTCCATAAAATGGTAATTATAGAACGGTTACACGCAAAATTGGTTATTATTTTTACATCGAACATTCACTGATAAGATATATCATATTCACATTCGGTTGAACTGCGTGTTGTAAATCAAACCGGAAGGAGTTCACCGCAAATTGCTGATAAGATTCAGCTGTCAATCGGCGCGACTGAATGAAATTTCTCCTTTTCGATCAATCTCGTTGTAAACGTTTAAAAATTTGCGACTTATTGCTCGGAAAGTTCGATGCGGATCTAAACAGTAGTAATGTTTTATTAGCTTATCATGCTGTAGAAAAATTGTTTAGTTTTTATCAAAACAGTGGCACCCCCTTTTATCTTTGAACACGTTGTTGTTCCATGCTTTCATTAAGATCGAACGCCCGGCAAAACGTGATACGGTCGTGCAAGATAAAATTCAGTGAAAACCATCAATATCCAATATTTTCAATCAACTGCCGGCACTAGTGCCCTCGCAGCACTTTTGCAACACTTCAACTCGATAGTGTATACAAAACACGTGTTTGCACTACCTATCGACGCGCTTGGGGTATCAATTTCTGAACTAACATTTTTTGTTGGAGGAAAAAAAGTGAAAACAAACATAAATAAATTTGCCAAACATCGCCGTGGGTGGTCCGACGAGGTGTTGTAATGTTGTGATGTTCTACAAGGGCTTTAAACTTGTTAATTTATTTGAGAAATCTTCTGTCCGGTGTAGGTCAGTGTCGATAAAGTTGTGGAACAGAAATTCCAAGCTGATGATTTGAAGTCTAGTCTGTCTAGTGCACTTGAGTGCAGTTTGGGAAATTTGTGCGATTTCATCGGGGTAAGCCCTCTGTGGAGTGTGTTTACTGGATGGTTTCAATTTCATTCATTAGCAATGAGTATGTAATGAATTTAGTACTATACCGTAAACTGGGGTCAATCGGGACACGTGGGGCGAATTGGGACAGCAGTTTTTACCATGTTGGAGCACAATATTTTGATTTTTCTGGTTGGTTTCGGTTAGAACAGACTCAGGCCTACAAAATGTGTACATCCGTTTCTAAATTTAAAAGCTTTAAGTGCTCTAAAAACTGCTGTCCCTATTCAGACTGTAGTCCCGATTCACCCCAGATTACGGTATTCGTTTTTGTGGTAATTTTAATTTATTATATTTATTATTTTGTATTTTGATTTTTACTGTATTTTATCATATCTTGAATGCTGAAATTTTTAAAATTTGGACTTAAGTAAAAAAATTAATCATTATGAAATCATTTTTTGCACTTGTTTTACGTAAGTATACAGAACAGATGTAATTTTTTATGCATTTTTTTTATATTTTGCCTTTCTTACAAAAGAAAGGTTGGTTTGCTTTTGGAAAAACGCTTTTCTCAGAAATCTTAAAAAAATCGTGCACGGCGAGGAATCGTCCCAAGAAAAAATCCTATAACTAAATTGAAGGTTTAGATGCGCTCTTTCGATTGCATTTCGGCCCGAAACTCGGAACTCAAAGTCTGATTTTTGAGAGCTTTTTTTCTGAAATACTTGAGCGATATCTGTATCCGCTCTTAAAAAATTGTGTCTTCCATCATTGGAAAACCGCTCGTAGAACCCACAATTTTTATACTTCAGATTTGTAGCCGTGGGGTCGGAGCGAGTTGTGGCGCTATAACCACGGCAAATAGTGTCCAGGGCATTCGTGGAAATACAATGTCCCATCCCAGAGGGTCCCGGAGTACCAAACCTTCTTAGCATGGTGCTCCCAACAAATACAAAAATATCGGAGCGTATGGTGGTGTGTCCCCACGCTTCTTCCTCCCCTGTCGATTCAAAATTGTGTTGTTGTTCGAACACTCAGTGCTCAAACTCAACCTAATTACGAGTCATCTCTGCGATACGGCTTTACGCAGTAGGCCTGGCCGCTTTAACGCTTGTGATGTTTCAATGCATTATAATGCAATTGGCGCACTACAAATGTTAATAAATGACAAGAAGAGTGCTAGGCGTCATCTAACCTAAGGCACTCTCCAGGATCCCTTCGAAAGATTGGCTGCGCTAGGGTCTGATTAGATTAGATAGATTCAGATTTGTAGCCGTGGGGTCGGAGACGAACATTTTATTTTTCGATTCACAATTTTCGACCAGTAAATGTGGTCAAAGCCATTTTTAGAGGTATTTTTTGGACTATTTTACAGATAACACTATCAAATTAAAAGAATTCAGTTTCAAACAAAAAGCCATTCGAAAACATGCGCCATAAACTGCTTGGGCCCAAAATTTGAAGCTTTTCCAAAATTTATTTCCAGAGATATAGCCATATTAGTGTTTTACGTCTTATTTTTACCCTATTTTTCCAATTATTTTTTTGGTTTTATACAGAATCATATACTGAACATCAAATTCGAAGTCCCGGCTCGTTCTCGCTCGAAAGATCGACAAGTCGTCAAGTCGAAGCATAAACGCCAGCACATTTACGCTTGCGCGTTTTACGCTGCGCGTGAAAGTGTTCTTTCTGGCTTCTCATAATAGATCGACAAAGTGCAATATCGATACATATTTTTTTAAGTTAATCATAGACTAACATTAAAGACTGAGTACCCTTTATTTTTTCTAATAATGTCAATCCAATATGTTTTTCTTAATTAAATATAATTATCTTGCGACCCATAATGTACCTCTGAAATTAAAAAAAATGGCATTCGAGGTTTAGCCTAAAAAGATTCGAAGCTTTAGGTCAAATTCTCACTGGGTGGTATCATTATGTTTCTGAAAAATTAATTGCACCAATATATTTGTCGGAGTTTCATCATTATGTAAGAAAGGCTCTAGTTCACACCTGGTGATATTAAATCGGGTTTTTCTAACATTATTTGTTATTTTTTATGTTCATCTTTATGTTTGAATTATTTTTTACTATTAATTTTTATCGTTGCTTAGTAAAATTACGCACCCAACTGGCAGTCGCATGATTGTGATGCATGGCGGAATGAAAGTATATCAGAATCTGCATGAAATCTGTCCTCATGCATTTTTTGCGATATAGGGGTATGACATTTTTGCCCGTTACCGACAATTATCGACATTACCGATGGCTTTTTGGTTGTATTTTACAAAAAAAAAAAACACTTAGCTGAATGAGGATTGAACCACCAACTTCTTGGTTATTGATCCGACACGCTTCCACCACGCCATGGACACTTGATGAAAAGTGAGTGAAAGAGCACCAACATATGCTTCTCTTTGGAGTGTTGCTCGGGGACGGGCCAGCATTATATGTGTTGGTGAGAACTGCAGATCGCTGACATGTTTACACGCGGGCAAAAATGATCTACGGGCTTGCTGCAAAAAATGTTATAAAATGTGACATTTTCTGCAGCAAATCCAATGTTGCAGATTTTGAGATATATTTTTCCTTTGGGTGCGGATTACAAAAATAAATAAAGCATATGAAATGTTTTTTTTTCAATCAATTCTTGATTTTGGTTTTTTTTCAAGATGAAGCATCTTCATTTGCTTTTTAAAAAGAGAAAAGTTTTATTTCTGATCATATTTTAATTAACAGCTTTCGAAAATGTTCAAAGATTTATTTATTCAATTTCTCAAATTTTGAAGTTTTTTCGAAACCATATTTTTTGCCCCCTGATTTTTTGGGCCGATTTTGAGAGGGAGAGCGACATAAACTATGAAAAATATTTTTAATAGCCTTTTGACGGAAATGACATTTTTTTTATGAATTTCATTTTGTTTAATATTTGGCCGTTGCAAATATTAAACAAAAAAATTGAAATAAAAAAATACAAATGTTGAAATTGCAAACCATGGCCATGCATGGTATTGTCATTTTAATGAAAAAAGTGTTTTAAAATGCATTTTACACCTGCCCAGTTGTTTTGCAATCATTAGTTTGCAAAACATTCAAGTTTTGAGAAAAAAAAATCGCAGAAAAAAACGCAAAAAATAAAATATTAACGCAGAAAATAACATTTCAAATTGTTTTTAGTCGATTAGACGGCGGTTTCTTTTAGAATTTTAAAGTATTTTGAATATTTTTTTGCCCCCTAGTTTTTCGGGCTGATTTTCAAGGGGGCGGCATAAACTTTGAAAGATATTTGCAACGGCATAACTGTTATAATTGAAAATGCATTAAAAATTTCAGGAAACAAAGGAGCTTCAAATATCAAATTTGAGTTTATTTTATTCGTGAACTGTAGACAGAAACCAGTGCACAGTGGTCCGAAACCGAAATCTAGCGTGACAAAATTGATAGCGGCCACACGTTAAGATTTAGAGCTTTGGTGTCTTCGGGACAAATGATCAGGGTCAATTGGGGCATCTTTTGGTATGGTGGACATTAGGGTGGTCCAAATTTTAGGGTGGTTCAGAATTTTTATTTTGGCGGGATGACGAGATAGCGCTTTGGTGTCTTCAGAAAAGTTGTAGAGAACACCATTCTGAGCAACTTTGCTGAAGAGCACAGAGCTCTATCTTCAAACGGAAAGTTTCTAGAGCCATTTTTGTAATTAAGGTTGAAGTTTTTATGAAAAAATGAGTTTTTTGAATTTATCAACTCAGGCTTGTGTCGTAGCGAGTTGGTGTCTTCTAGACATTTGTAGAGCTTATGAAAACACACATTTATCTTCCAAGAGAGCAAAAATCGGAAACGAAAGTTATAGCCAAAATACGACGAAAAAGACGCCATTTTGAAATGTGAATAACTCGAAAAGGTGGTGGAGTTTGACCTCGCTCTTAGAAGCATCTGAAAGTACACATTCTAGAGTACAATTGCTGAAAACATCTCGGAGGTCTTTTTTGTTTAACTTATTTAATCTCAATTTGAAAATGAGCATTTTTAATCTCTTTTTGCCCATAACTTTTGATAGAATTGATCAAAATTCATTTTTCAAGAATAAAAATGTTCATTTTGACAAGCTCTATAATTGTCTAGAAGGGCCCAAAAATGTACAAAATGATCTTGTGGTTGTAAAAGAAGAAACAAGTTTTGGCTGAAATATTTCAGGAATCAACAAAATAATTAAATTTATTCCCCAATTGACCCTGATCATTTGTCCCGAAGATACCAAAGCTCTAAATCTTAACGTGTGGCCGCTATCAATTTTGTCACGCTAGATTTCGGTTTCGGACCACTGTGAAGTGACAAAAATTGCATTAAATTTGGAGTTATTTTAATTTTAGCAAATTTGCATTTCTGAAACACAAGAGCAATTACAAGTTTAGATTAAACTGTACCGTGGATTGGTCAAGTGAGATGAGAGGGCATAATATTGTTAAAAATATATCATAAAATGCCTTATATACATAATAATAGTCACGCCATCATAAAAACTAAAACAATTTTTTACAAATTTTACAATTTTTTTTCTAAATTTGGGTTTCTGTTTTTTTTTAATTAAAAATTCATTAGAATTCGTTTTGATAATACATAAAATATTGAGATTTTGTTCTAGAGTTGTGATAATTTATCTGGATAGTTTCCGATAAAAAAAAACTATTTGAGTTTGAGTTCAATAAATAACTTTTTGAATATACTTTGTATATATAGAGGAAAATGCAAAGCACAAACAGAGGATGGTAAAGCAAAAAACTTGATTTATAAAACGTTTCATGCCAATGTTCTTAGGTTCAAGAAAACATCAGCAATTTTGTAAATGAAAACCAACCTAAAAAAAAATACGTTTATAAAATCCCACAGTTTTCCTTCAGATCTAAAGTCTCTTGAACTGCACTTCATCGACCCTAGTCGGCTCACCACAAAGAATTACATTCAACTTAATCAATCGAAACATAATGATCCTCGAGACTTCCGCTAGCAGCCCACTTTAGAACGGGACAATCCCCCTCTCTTCTGTTGTCCCCCACCTTATCTGTTCAAGCTCTTATCGATTACATGACTTCTTCAAACGTGCCCTCGTGCGCACTGGCTAAGCCCGGATGGAGACTTAAAAGAAAACTTCCCCATCGGGTGGGATGATTTATCGGTTGCGAGAAGGTCAATCCGGTCAGGTCATCCCGTCGGGATTAAAAATAGATCCCGCGCCACTGTCATTGTGTGGTGTGAAGTCCGACGAACAATTGTTGATACCGAGTGGTTCGATGGAGATAACGCAGAACAATGCTCAGGTTGATTCGCGTGACAAAAAAATAATCCGACGATTGATTACCAAAACTGGTCCACGGAACTCCGGAATGGAACGGCTGGCGACCAGCAGGTTCAGCGTTTCGACGCTGGCGCTAGCGCCCGAGCAGCGACTGCCGAGGTAGGTTCCGTACGCGCCGATGACCTTGTGGCGAAGTCTTAGCTTGCGCGACTGCAGCCGGTTGATCTGGTACACTTGGCGACTGCCCAGCAGCCGACGGGTTCTCCGGACGGTTGGTGGAGGTCGCACCTCCAGCGGAACGCCCAGATCTTGCACATTTTCACGCGGTTTCCACTCAAAGTTTGGGATTAACATGTTCACTTGCTTCTGTTGGTGTTTTAGTCCTTGCGAGAGTCTTCATTGACTGTACCGACTGGGTTGTTCTGTAACAAAGGCACAATTTGTTCGATTAGGGACTTCCCAATCGCTCGCGGGTTGAACACAAACTGATTCACTCGGGGTGGCGTTCCAGGTGTCGCTGGCTCATGAAGTCTCACGAATTTGCAGCCTGATAAACACTCTGCCTGATTAGCTGATTGCGCAACGTTACCTGGCAATTTTTGTTGTGACAGAGTTTCGATAACGGAAGTACACAAAAAATGCGGGGACTCAAAATTTGGGGTAAGTTTTTCGGCAAGAAATGGGCTAACGATAGCAATTTGGGTCTTATCACAAGGTTGTTCAATTGGTAGTTCGACTTTCAAGGTTGATGGATTTGCGACACGCTTTGCGGAAGGTTGTAGAAATCGTTCTGGAGAGTTCTGGGAAAGGCTTTTTGGAAGTGATCTATCTTAGTTTGTGTTATAGGCTGTCAAACAAGCGGGTTTCAATTCATTACCTTTAAAAAAATTCGTACAACTTTTGCTGAATTCAATCAAAATAAATTGTTTCTATAATTTGAAACATAATTAAACCCTAGAATCCAACCAAATGTTGCCAATCTGTCACGTTCAGGGTACCCTTCCCTTTTTCACAGATCGTAAATCAACCCCGTCCTGATCGCACGCCCCCTTTTCCGGTTGAAGGCTATTTTGCTCCGGTGACCCGGCCTCCCAGCACCTACGCAGTTATCAAAGGCGGACTTTTCACGCCCGGTGCACATGACAGTTCACACCAGCTTGCCATTCACACGAGGAGGAGCTGTTTGGCAAATTTGATGGATCACTTGAACTGCCTCTCCGAGGCGAAAGGGACAGCGTGATCTGGTCACACATGCCACATTCCGTGATAAGAGCTATTGTCTAGTATCATACAAATTTTTATCAAAAATTTCCTGATTTTATTTAAATTTCTAAGTTCTTATTTTATGCAATTTCAAAAAGTCTGACAAATTCTTAAAACTTATCTTAAAAAAATCAACCACTTTTTCAAAAAAAAAGAACGAATGCCCAGCAATGATCAGGCGCGTACCATCGCGTGAACTTTACTCAGAAAATCAGACACAGGGATAATCCGTTATCACCGGAGACGAGACGACCGGTTCTCGTGACTAATTGTGGGGTCATAAATCAACTGTCCACTACTGGACACTCTCGGAAGGTGAGTGCCAGAAGGCTTTGTTTGCGGTTATCAGAAGCAATCCGACTGATATTGCTTATTTGGTAGGGTAAAGTGGCCAAATGTTGTACGATTTATATTTTTTAAAGAAATATTAATCGTTTTTATGTTTTTTTTTGGTGATTTTTACAAACAATAATAAAAAAACACTTTTAATAAAAACAAAATCCAAATTCCACCCTAGATAAATCGAACAATTGCGATTTTATTGTTCCCATTTAGTCATTTATAAACCGTTCGAATAGCGACATTCCAGATAGCCTTATCTGACGGCGTCTGTTTGATAGGTGTGACATTGCCCGCAGGATTAACCGGTAGAATGTAGGCTGACTATGCCGAATTTGGTGGTTTGTTTAGAGAACTCAAAAGACAGTGAAGAAGCTCACTAGAATTTCAACTAATTTATTTATTTGTTTTTTTTTTTTATATTTGTATGCAAGTTTGCGATTAATCAAAAAGTTACTTTAAAATGGTTTTTTTTTTGAGATTGTGACTGTTTTTTTTTTCTGAAAGGTTCTAATCATAACGTACAACTTTGCCGATGACACAAAATCGTTTAAAAAATGCCTTCTCGAAGATTTTCGAATGTTTTCATAGCCCTTTTCTATGAACAGCCCCCAAATTTTTATGGTGTCTTGTATTAATAAAGTATTGATGCAAAGTACATACAAATTAAAAATAAAATTGAAAGTTATGACACTTTGTGCAATTTTTGAGAATTGCTTTACATTATTCGAGAAGATAAAAGACCAAAATCAACAAAATTTTCAAAATCTATTAAATAATTTTGTTGTTTTTAGTATTTTTAATTTTAACGGCATTGTTTTCGAAAATAATTCAGTTTCGCTTGGCAGTGTTCCCAGATTAAAATAATTTCCTATAAAGTATCCATCTAAAAATAAGAAATGAGGTGTCCTTCAACTCAGTTTTTTGTTGTTGTAGAGCTTAATTTATTAAAACATAAAACCTTCAAAATATTGATAAATATGTTTTGACAGGGTTGCCAGATTATAATAGATCCTAATACTTTTTTTAAGCCCTTTTGAAAAGTTAGTCGTTATTTTGAAATTCTGAAAATATATTTTTTAGAATCCACAAAGGGTTTATTTCTCGACATTAAAAATTAGATCAAAAGCTTTTTTTTTGAAAAAAAACGGGAGAAAAATTCGAAAAACTATAAAATTGCTCTGTTTAGCATATTGTTTAAAGTTTCATTGAAAAAATGTTAAGCAAACAGCAATTCAACATTTTCAATGATATTTTTAAATGTTTCTTTGAAGAGAAAACTATTTTGACTATTTGAATAATATTAAAAACATGTCATAAAAGTTTGGATATTTAAAAATGGTTGACAGTATTTTTTTTCAAAATAGCAGAAAAATGATAATCAAGAATTGATTTTGCATTAAAAAAAATTAGGCAAACAATTCAATATTTTTAATTATATTTTTGAATTTTTCAATAAAGAGAAAACTATTTTGACTTTTTGTTTGGACATTTAACAAAAAGTGTCATTAGCATAGCATTTTTCATTAAATTTGTAATAACCTTTGTATACATACATTTTACAATGCTTAGGATGAGAATGATTTCATTGTCCTTTTTAAGGATATATACAATTAAAAATTGCAAAAAAACCTTATACAGTCCAGACTCGATTATCCGAAGGCCTCGGAAAAATTTCACTTCGTCTTATTTTTGATTTTCAAGTATGACCCCTAAACTACGCTAAAGTGATTTAGAATTTTTAATTTCAAGATGGCGGCGATGAAATATTGAAAAAAAAAAATACATTTTATTATTTATCAGGCAATCAACTATTTAAATTTGACTAAAATGGGAAAGCGGAACTCGAATTTCAAAAAACAAGAAAAAATTATAAAACGAAAAAATCGTGATTCAATTGTCCAAAGTCCCATACAAACTTACGGTTAATCGAACTTCGGATTATCAAAGCTTCGGATAATCGAGGCTTCGGATAATCGAGTCTGGACTGTATTTAAAAAAAAGCTTTTGATGCTGTATTTTAAAAAAAGATTTTGATGCATAAATGCATCTGTATCACTGTGTTGTTCACAGTATCTAGTAAGCTTGTTGGGAATGGATTGAAATTATTGGTTGAATCAAATAGAGTAGTTCAGATTGTATCAATTATATTACTGCAAAGCCATCAATATCAAATTAACTGTTAATGGTTAAGTGTACGCTTCAAAACTAAACTTCCTCCTTCCAAGTTTCGCTCAATTAACCTGTCAAGACCATTTAACACGAACATCCTTTTGCGCAAAGCCGCCGCACCGCGGAAAGAAACAAAACAACCCAATTCTTCCCCTCCATCGTAAAGCGTCGTCCCTCGGTGAAAGGCACCTCGCCCTCGCGCACATGAGATTTTCACTTCAGTCAGAGATCATTACGTTCCGGGGCCCGACTCATCAACAGTTTTCAGCTATACACCGCCAATATGCTCATTAGTTTGCCTAATCGACCGTTTCAAACTAACTAAAAATGCACTAAACTTCTTCTGTTTGAACGATTGGAGAGTTGCACCTGTCCGCCCCCCCTTTGGAATCAATTTGTGTTCCGTCCTCGAACGCGTCACACACACAAAGCCAAGCCAACCTGACCACGACCGATGGTTCCGGAAGCTCACCGAGCTTTTGGTCACTACCGCCCACTACTGACTGTTTGACACGATTTAACTTTCACGTTTTATTCTGATTCCGACACCAACCACTGTCAAACCACCGAGGTTCTGCTGTATTGTAGCAGGTTCGTTTATAGTTCCAAGCAATAGTCACACTTGAGCGACCCGCGCAAGTCGTTGGTGACCCTGGACGGGGATCGCGCCGGACTTGACCTCGTTGTTGTTTAGAAACTAGTTTGAACGCCGCGTAGAGTAGAACTAAGGAGTGGTGCAAATTCTTGAACCGAACCGAACGCGGCGAGAACCTGGACGAGACTGGAACTTGAAGTGAGCGGTCCGCGTAAGACCGGTAGGCCGAGACCGAGAATTGGTGCGTGCTATCAGGTTCAAACGGTAGCGACGATTGACCGAATCGATTGGGGATTGATTGGAGGTGTTGGGTGAAGCCGAGGGTTGCTCTTGGTTACTATCTGCGGTGATGACTAGTAGAGAGTTGATAGTAGCCAAGAGGTATTTTATTTGGAACAGTGGGATGTATCATTTTTTAAATTCTTTAAAAATCATTAGAAAGAAGAACTCTTAAAATTTTAGAAAATGTCCAGGTTTGAAGTTTGACTTTGCCAATGTTATAAAAAAATATTTTCAGGGTTGTGATTTTCACTAACAATTGCTATATTCTAAGTTGAATTAAGAAAGCAGTATTTTTTGTAATTTTCCAGATTATGTCTCTACGCATTTTTTTTTTACTTTTTAACAGATAGTGGCATCATTCTACAGTATAAATGTAAAAAAACAAGGCAATAATTAATAAGGCAAATACTTTCAGAAACAGACATAAAAAAACTAAAAATTAAATAAGAAACACATAAATCAAGAAAAGAACTTCGTAGAACATAAATTGCTCTAAATGATCTCCAAAACACGGAAAAATGAAGAATTCGAGAATATAATTTGGGCATTAAAGCGTTAAACTTTCTAAGGGCCTTCCTTATCACCAAACAATCCATTTGGTGTCTTTGATTCGTCCATACAAGTTTTCATAAAAATTACGGAGCTTTCTTTACAAAAATGGTTTTAAAATATTCAAAAATATGTATCATGAAAACGAAAAAAAAAATGCTACCTATCTTCCTTCTTTTTACACATTTTTTCACGATCCTTCAGTTCCACCAGACAGGATTACAGGATCAGGCAAAAATGTCAAACGACCCGAGCAAAAGTTTTCGGCAAAAGTTATCGGCTGTCCTTACAAAAATGGTTTCAAAATATTCTAAAATCTGTATCATGAAAACGAAACAAAAATGCTACCTATCTGAAAAAAAGTTTTAGAGGCCCAAAAAGTTTTTTTTATTACATTTTTAAAGTAAAATCGGCTTTGGAATCAAAATGTACTTTTCGAACTACAGAAATTTTACTTAAGTGTACCGTTTTAGAGTCTTTATCGCTTCGACAATTTTCTATCAAATTTTCTAAGAAACTTTGGAAATTGGATGGTATTAACTGCAGCATCAAATTGTTGCAACTATTGTTCCGATTTTCGATGAAGCTTCTTACATCAAATTGTTTGACCTTTCTGACAAAAATATTATCACATTATACATTCAACACTAAAATTTTAAAGAAAGTCTAACATGTGAAATAAAGCCTTTTTGAAATATTAGCACTGAATCTATATCTTGATAATATTGTGTTCAAATTGTTTGACATATTTTCAAATTCTTAATTCAACACTAAAATTTTAGAAAAGGTCTAAAATGTAAAATAAAGCCTTTTTCAAATATTAGTATTGCATTTAATTGTTTTTCAGAGAGATCTGACAATACCACGCTAGATTAATTTTGCTTAATTTTTCCATTTAAATTTTAAAGCGAATGAAAAAAAAAATGCGTTTGCGATTTTTTTTCCAGCCGATATTTACCATAAATGCATACTTTTTTGCGATAAGTTCATTCATATGGAACTATATATGACTTGGCTAAATCTTATATAAAAATCCACAGAACAAAAAAATGTTTCTTTTCGGTTTTCTCAAAACTTCATAATAGGATAAACACTAACAAGAAAAAAAAAATGAGATTCATGTCACAACTTTGAAATTGTTATTGCAATTTTTCCATTTTATTTCAAAAAAAGTTCGAAAAAAAATTAGAATTTTTTTTTTATATACATTGTTTTTAAGACTTAACTTTTGAGTTTGTTTTAAGAAATTGTGATATTTTTTAAGCCATTAACTTTTTCTCGAAAAACTTTTTGATGAAAAGTGAGATTTCTTCTCTGCAGGGGGTAGGCGTGGCTGAATGGTTACGCTGTTCGCTTTGTAAGCGGAAGGTTCTGGTTCGATTCCCATCTGCCCCTATCGAGAAATTATGGAAAGAAGGAACAATTCTGAACACTTGAATATGAACGAAAAATTCATTAGCTCGCGGCGGGGTTCGATACCCCGTCCTTTGGGTCAGCAGACAAAAATGCTAACCACCAGACCATCGAGGCTTAGTTATCTTGAAGGATTAAGAATGCTATAAGAATCCAAGAAACTTGATTGGAATCTGTGTGAACCTAAGAACAGGAAAATGCAAGTTGAATTCAAGGACACTGGTTGCATAATTGTTAGGCGAATATTGAACTTTCAACACGACCAGAATTCACCACAAAAAGCTTGGTGAACCGAATTGGAAAGCTTCCAAAAATGAATCCAAGAACATACGAAGAATTAAGGACTATAAATAGATTTGACCGGCCGCATCACTTACCACGGTGAATCCTGGCTTCACACCCATCTTACTAACACCCTCAAACCTCACGTGATACTTTGTCGAAAACGCAGCTGATTTAGCGGTCTTCATCACTCAAGTATCGGACTAAAATTCCTATCCACTTCCCCCGTGTCTTACCACTGGTCGTGGCCGGCGCTGTTATTGGCTAGCATGATAGGGACATTTGAAAGTTGCGAAGTGGTGATGATTGGTTCCTACTCTTCATCTGTGGTCCACGGAGCAATTCTTGGAGGTCCTGGTCAATAACAGAGTAGCAACTACGGGTAGACACCAATGCTATGCAATGCTATGCTAAAAGTGAGATTTCTTCTCTGCTTGTTTCAAATCACATTTCTAGCAAAACAATGTAACTTGGACAATGTCGAAGTGTAAACAAAGAGTCTATTCTGCTCGTTGTTATAATGTAAATATCAACCATTTACTTTGTTTTGCTTGATTTTTACTTATTCAATGACTTGATCATTATGATAAAACATGAAAGGAATGAAATTCTTTAAAAATGTTACAAAAAAAAAACAAACAATAAATAGATTAAACAATTAAACAATGAAATGATAAATGTTATTGGGAACAATTAAGTACTCAAATGATGACATTAAAATTAATCATTATTTTGACCGATTTGTTCAACATGTTAGACGAATTTCACACTATCCACCTCAAACGTCAATCAATTATTTTATCAGCACAGGAGCGCCACACCGATAACAACGTTTGACAATGGCTGTATTGGTGCCGATCACCCGTCAATTAGCGTTCTGATACAACAGTGTGCTGACAATATTGGTACCCGAGCAGACGGAAATAACTTGGGAATATTCTTCCAACAAACCTATGTCATTTTTTTTTGTTATTTTAACAACTAATCCGATCAATGTTATTCAAAAGTTGTTTTGGCTTTCAACCAATATCAGACCATTAACAAATTTTGTTATGATAACATTAACTGTTATTAAACCCTTATGCAAAAATGGACTTTTCAAGAAGATTCCATAACACTTTCTGTTATTTTAACAGTACTTGTTATTGAAATGGCATGCATTTTGTTATTACCGTCTGCCCGGGTAGCGCACTGGACTGATATACCACACCAGTGCTGAAAATGTCAGGGGTCATGACGCGAAAATCGGCGACGCTGACACGAATTTTTGAGATCCATTCACTGAACCGCAAAACCGTGACATAAACAAACCCGGCGCAGTCGTGAGTGCCCTAGCTCATTGAGCAGCTGCAATGCGAGGCAGTAGTCGACCAACGCTCATTCGACGTTGCACGCACACACATAAAGAAACAAGTTTTTACACAAAAAGTTCGTATTTATGCGTGGAAATGTAATTTTGAATATAAGTTATGGTTGTTTTAAGTGTTTTGCACAGTCTAGAACCATTCAATTGTTTGAAAATAGTCAAAATAGTGTTTAAAGAGGATTTTACGAGTCAGTCATATGACACGAATTGAGTGAGTGTAGCTCATTTTTTCACGTCTCTCATTCTCCAGCAGCCGACCGGCACGAGTCAGGCGGCAGTGGTTGAATAGACACAGTAGGCTTGCAGTCACATGCTAGCAGTGAACTGACATTTTGGTTTGCTTCATGTGTACGCTGGGTTGGAAACTTTTTGCAGGCCTGTACCACACTAAGTGATCCATAAACGTTTAAGCTCTGAGTAGACAGACAGGTTGATGTAGTTCGCCGTGCACTCTAAATATTTTACACCACTCTCAGTGAGGTGACACAAATTACCATACAAAATGTAACCCCTGAAGGTACGCCTCGCGTGGTTCCCGCTAGTGGCGCATAGATGGCGTACCACCGAGCGCGGTATTTTCGCTGTCACCCGGGCTTTTAAATATAGATATTCCGAAACTATTTTGCATAAATGAATTCATCGTGTGTATGTCGCGGCATTAATGAGCCCGTAAACGATATGGCATTAAATGGTAATTCAGGCGTACTTCAAAGTTTGATGAGTGGCTGAACACGATGTTATCTAGCTGGTTGAACACGAACAAAGCGCGTTCGCCCCTTTTATTGCAATAAAATTTAATTTCTAGAATCGTTTGGTCTCCCCTCAACCACCAATTACTTCCTGTCGGATGAACCCCACCCAATGCGGTATTAATTAAAAACAGGCAATCTGGGTCATCAGAATTTTAGAAATTCGAGCAATCATTACGAGATGTAGTTCTTCTCTCGTTAAAAATTCATATTCCAGCTTCAGCAGGACTTGAGGCCTGTCGGGTGCAACTCAGTCTCAACCAAACCCGCTCTTCCTTGCGGTTGAATAACTCGCCGGTACCCACTACCAGAAGGGTGCGGTTCGTTGCCATTTCGAGAGGGGGGCTTCGTTCGTTTGAGCAGCAAAATGGATTAAGGGGGGAGTTTTCACCTGTTCTACCTTGAGTGGAGGGGGAGCCATTCGTGGGAAAATGGCTTTGTTTAGGGGAAGAGGATCGGAATTATTTTTTAATGACTTTGCAAACTATAAGTTTTGAGGAACTTTTCTCTCTGGGAGCGGCACTAATTTTGAGCTATTGCAGCATTTAAATTGGGGGCGATCCTTCAAATAACTTTTTTCATCTTGCTAAAAGACAAGCCATCCGGTAAGGGAAAGATCCATCATTAAAGAAGAGTCTCCTTAAACTTGAGAACACTTCTGCGAAGTGTGAAAAGACGAATCCACCTAGTGTCTAGTTTTTCCTCCTTCAAATGTTATCATATTTTATTCTTTTATATTTTAAAAAGAAAGTGGACATTTCGAAAAAAATGTAAACTGTTTCAATTTGTCGAAATAAGAAAAAAATCAGTGCTTTCTATCGGCGTAAAAAAATTATGACACTATCAGAAAAAAGCACGACACCTCCCTCACTTATATCAGGATCAAAGAAGGGTTCTTGTGGGCAGAAAAAAGGATGAAAAATTTCATCATCCAGCTCACTTGAGTTGTTTTACTTTGGCTGCTTCGAAGTGATGCCATTCTAAAGATAAATTTATGAGACATAACAAATTATGTTTTATGGTTGTAAAATAACAATGTTTGTTTTATTTTAAAGTTTTTCTGTTTTGTCTAAATTATATCAATTTCAACCTGGTATATCAGGTTGTCAATTAGGTAAATGATTACTTCAAACTTGATTAACAATTCAACGTACACAATTTCCACTTATCCCTTTAATCTCCCTCAAGAGTCCAATAACAACCAAAGCAAAGCTACTGACGAGCCATTTGGTGGTTGCTAATTCCGGCCATTATCACCAGGAGCAAAAGTTGACCCTTAATTCAGGTTTATTTCCGTTGAATGGCTTTGCTCTTTTTTTTTTGCAACACACCCAAAGGATTACACCAGGCAAAAATGGCAAGCGACCCGAGCAAAAGTTTTCGGCAATGCAGGAACAAAATGCGATATTTTTTTTTAAATTTGTTTGAAAAGAACAATTGATGAAAGTTTCAATGGGATTTAAGGGGATTTTTTTAGAGAAAAAAAAAACAACTTTATAAAATGAAACCAATTTTTGCCGTCTTTTTATCAATCCTTCAGTTCCACAAATATCATTAATAATCCGCAAAAAGAAAAGTTTTCGGAAGTGCAGAAACAAATATTTTTATAATTTGAAATGTGTTATGTGAACACAATGTTTGAAAGTTTCAATGGAAGTTAAGAGAATTTTGTATTTTTTTTTAAGTGCTATAAACTCTCGTAGGAAGTGAATTTTAAAACTGGTTAATAACACATTATGTTCTAAAGTCTAAAAATCAAGCTTTCCCATGATTTTACAACTTTTTTCTTAATTCATCAGTTCCACCAGACATCGTTATACCGAATGTTTTCGGCAATGCAGGCACAAAATCTATATATATAAAAAATTTCGACGGTTTTGTTCGAACGCGAATCAGTTCAATACGGAGCGTCGGATCGAGGTGCTTTTTGTTGCGTTGGGTTCGTATAAGCCCAAGGAAGGTTCTTACGCCAAAAAGTTACAACTTTGGCCACTCTGGAACCGATTCCGGAAAATCTGCAGATTGTATGAGAAAAGCTGCGTAAAATCAAATTTTGATCACAGGAGGCTGAATTAGCAAACAAACAAGAAACGTCAGGAAAACAAAAAAAGGCAGGACGAAGTTTGCCGGGAAGAACTTGTTTGTTATATTTTATAATGGGTTTGAAAACACAATATTTGAAGGATTCAATGGGAATTAAGCGGATTTTGCAGAATTTTTTTTTAAGTGCAAAAAATTCTCGCAGGAAGTGAAAAATAACAAATTTTGTTCTTACGTCTAAAAATCAAGTATATCTTTCATTTTAACGTCATTTTCACAATGCTTCAGTTTCACCAGACAGGATTACATCACGCAAAAATGGGAAGCGACCCGAGCTAAAGTTTTTGGCAATACAGGAACAAAAGTTGTTATATTTTGAAATGTGGTTGAAAAACACATTATTTGCATGATAATTGAATGGTTTTTGTAAGAAAAAGCCTCATAAAATGCAAATCGCGTGGAGTCAATTTGAAAATTGATAAATAACAAATTGTGTTCTTATGCTTAAAAATCTAGCATTCAAGTCTTCTAACAACTTTTTTACGACCTCTTTTTCAATCCTTCAGTTCCACTAGAAACCGTTAATACGTTTCCATGGGCTCATTTGTGCCACCTGGCGCATCCGAGAGGGCACCTGGCGTGTGATGAATTTTTATCCCTTTTTTGTTCGAGCCCGTCTTTATTTCCTTGGCCTTGTTTTATTGGCTAGACAAGGATTTAGGAATCCGGGGAAATCCCAGCTGCCCATAATAAACCATGCCAGACGTGGCATCTGATTACTGGTGCCGGGGGAAGGTGTGGGACTTTCAGACTTTTGCTAGGTTTTTCTCACAGATTTTCGCCTGGCTTTTGGGGAGGGCAATTAGCACAATTGGTGCGGAAATTGAGAAGGTAATGATGGGCTGTAATGATTTGATGATGGGAATCGTTTGAATGAATGATATTGGGGCTTCCTAGCTCGAACAATTTTCGAAAAGTTTCCAAAAATATTGAGCAGTTTATAATTCAAGTAATTCAAACAAAACTTCATAAATTTAGAACGAGATTCAAATTTACGAGAAAAGAAGCTCTTACGCAAACTGTGGAACAGATCATGAGTACACAAGTTCAACATGTTGAGGCTCAGATAGGTTCGAGGGCTTTCTCGTTTCGCATTCGTGCATATTTCATCAGAGCTAAATTGCGTTAATAATTTACTCCAATGTGAGTTTACATGGCTAAAATTAACCCTCGAATGTCGTTGGATTAGCACAATTTAACAATTTCAAATAAAATACGTATTCCTTGAACTTTTCCATAATATCGCAATTTCAATAATGTCAATTGGAGAAATCCCAATCCCCCCCAAAAAAGCCTTCAAAGGTTGCCAAACACCACCAAAAAAAACTACCCCTCGAAAAAGGATATCTCGTTTCCTGTGAAAGTAACTCAACCTCGAAGAAAGGTACGAGTGCCAGCTGTTTTTTTGGGATTTGCCCAGTGCTCTCTCAGCGTTTATCTTCCAAACATTAAGGATTCTTCGGAATAGGTACCTGCTGTCTGGATGGTGGCACCAGTCCGGCAGCTATCCTGCTGCTGCTGCTCAGGTCTGCGATTCTGCAAAATAATCCACTGAAGGACTAACGCCCACACAAAGAGAAGGGCGAATTCCTCGAAACTGTTCACGACGAGATGGTAATCCTTGGATCTTGCTCGAACTGCTGGTTGGAATCTCTTACACAACACTTTCCTCCCTGAATTTTGGCAATAATTTGACACTTTCTGTTTGGCAATTTTCAATTTTGGCACGTAAATTTTAAGATTATCGCAACCTTCACTAATTAGCACGTGCACGAATCTCGCAAGTCGCACAAAGAACTTCCCCACGACACACACGCGCGCGATATGTTAGTAGATATGTCTCGGGATGGTACCAAGGACGGAACGAAGAAGCACACTTCCGCGATACGTAACTGTCTCGACATCCGCGCGGGGTGCAGTTTGGTGGTGCGTACGACCTTCGTGTCCTGCGAGTGCGTCTCCGGTACTGACGGGACCGGGTCTGGAATTTCAGTCCAGTAGCAGCAGGCAGGTACCTACTACGCGGGTTGAGAGAGATTCCGAGAGCTGCGAGAGGGAACATTCAACTTTGGCCTTTGGCTAGGGCGGCCTGCCTGCGCAGCAAAGGAGAGAAGGTCGAGAATGAGAAGAACTTGGTGGAGGAGCAGTTCTCTGGAGAATGCAAATCTTGTTTGTTGTAAAGAATATGAATTTTGTTCAAATTTGTACTACAACACTAAAAAAAAAATCTTTATTCAAACATTTTATTGAAGATCAGAAAATGCATGAAAATAGTTCAATTAACGTCCAAACCGAAAATTCAATTTTAAACTAATGTGTTTTCATCAAGAACTACTCAGACGAAGAGGGTGGCTGGCAGTTGCCGACTTCGAGGATAGTGACAGAGCAGGAAGATTTTACGCTGGTGGAGATTGAGAGAGCATACATAGTAGGTACGTGATGGCTGCAACAGGACGACCCTTTGCGAGGGTGTTTTTGGTGAGAGAAAAGAGATCTTTGTTTTTTTTCAGAATTGTTGGAAAAGGATGGTATTCAGCTAGGTAATTTTGTCTTGAATCAGGAAATTTTCTGAATTTTCTAGTAAAATTTTATTAGTTTTTTTGTTTTCCCTCCTTTAATTCTGCGTTCGAACTTCTAGAAAAGAAATATTGTCTTTAGTTCATTGATATTTTGCTATTTTTTTGCAGTATAGTAATTCCCTAGAATTTTGCAAATAGTTTTGAGATTATAAATGTTGTATTGTTTTTATTCGAAGGATGCGACATTTTCTAATTCGCTATTTTGCACCACAAAAAGTTTATTTTCCAAAACAATTATTTTATTTTGCAATAAAAAAATATATTTAAAATTTAATTTCACAAAACTTTCCCTTTTAATTTAAAAAAACGAACCAATTGTTTCTAAGATATCGCAATCTCAATTTGATCCACGAAGTCAGAAAAAAATTGTTAGAAATTTCTTAGCTATCCCTTTTTTTGCAGGGGTGCTTTTTCTTCATAAAGTATTCTTACATTGTACAAAAAAACTAAACATTTTTGAAAAAAAAATCACTTCAAAGCGCTTATTACTGAAAATCGAGCACTTTTCAACATTACTGTAAATTACTTTTTTAGAAATAATGTGAAATTTTAGTTTGACCGTAATTGCTCAAATGTTGACTTTTTGATCCTCGTAAAACAATTAATAAATGTAAATTTCACATTGTTATTTATTGTATTTATTTTCACGAATTGTTCTTACCTATACCCACAACTTGCAGGCACCAAACAATCCGAAAAAAATGGTCACAAGATAAAGATTTTACAATCTAAACCTTTTTTATTGACAGCTATCAAATTTGCTTGGAAACAAAAAAACTGACAAGCATAATGCTACCAGTGACGTATGGAGAAGGGTGGACGGTATCAATTTTGTTAACACGGGAATGAAACATAAATCTATTTCTACGTTTTAAAATGGCCCAACATACAATTTACAAATTACACTTGAAAAATATAATCTTCATTTAAAAAGAAATTTAATTCAAACCTAGCGAAATCTGTCACAATCTCTAACAGCGAAAGGTCAAACCAAAATCTGTCGGAGACTTGGCATTTATGACATTTTCAGATTTATCTGGCAACCCTGCTTGTATGGATGAAAAAATGCTTCAAAAATGCCATTTTGGTCATATAAAAGGCCAATACAAAGTTTAAGGTAAATAAATTCCACTAATTTCAAGTTTTTTTTGGTGTGTATTAAACTTAGGTAAATACAATTGAAGAAATCAATTGATAATGCGTTTACATGCAATTTATCAAAAATGAAAACCCACCTTATTTCAGTTCTATTAATGTTAAAAATTGTGCTTTTAATTTAGTGGACTTTTAATATAAATTTATGAACTTGTAATTAAATAGAGAAGCAATATCTTTCTCAAGTAATTCCTTTTAAACAACTTTAAGAATGCTTTGACTGTTGTCATATATTTGAATCTTACTATTGATAATAAAAGAACAATTTATGGAGCGGCTTAAAATCATATGTAAAACAAATAAATTAATATTAATACAAATTTATAAATATGAATGATAAAAAATGTACCGACATTCGATGATTTTTATAAATTTTAATTATCATTCGAATTGGCTTTTCAATGAGTTTATTCTGCTAAGTACTTTTCAGATTATAAAATATCGAAACAAACCTGAAAAAGAAGCAAAACTATAAAAATAAATAAAGTTACAGCCCAGAATTTCCACATTTTAACGAAAAAAAAAAATCTTGGAAGAACTATTACTCAGCACTACCGTTAAAAAGTGCTCTAATGAACATTTAAGCACAGTTATTTTTGGTGATGGTAAGTAGTCCATACAGTCACTATAGGACAGGAAAATTAAGTATTGAATCAAAGATGCTTTCAAAACGAAATTACAAAACAAATGATTGTGGTTTTGAAAAGATTTCTGAAATTTTTAAAAAGTCCAATAAACATTTTCTTTTGCATTTTGGGTATTTTTGAAAACGCCTCATAAAAAAATATATTTGGTTTATTGGTTCTTTTTTTAAATCCAGATTTCTGCATTTAAAAAATATTGCTTTGCATTCCTTAATATTAAAATAAAGATGCGTTAAAAAATATGATCTAACTAACAGATTTTTGTTAAAGATTTTTATCCTCAAAATTGTACAAACAATTGCATGCACCCCATTAAAATTCCAGTAAATACCGTAAAACGGGGTGACTTTGATAGCCGGGGTGACTTTGATAGGTTTGCGATTTTTCCGCAAAATGAAGAGTACAATTAAAATACGTAAGGAATGGATTAGAAACATACTGACCGGGTAGAGAAGTGTTCAAAGTACCTCAAGAAGAACTTTTCATAAAATTTTGACAAGTTTAAAAAGTTAGTTAACTATAGTTAAAAAAATGTTGATGAAAGTCATTATTTTAAACTTCTTAAAGTGTCATGATTTTCTCAATGAACATGATTTTTAATCGGAAAACGGAATGCATTTTCGGATTCTTTGGACAATTTTCCACTAAGAGAAGGTTAAAAAAGTTTGTAAATAATAAATAATATGTGTTTTTGAAACACAATTAAAAAAAATCTCACAATTTATAGGCAATTTCAGTTGAACAAATTTCATGTAAAATGTAAAAACTTGTGATTCGTGCTTCGAATTCAGTATAAAATGCAATATAAATCGATAATTTTATAAACAAAACTAGTTTTAACAAATTTCTGGCAAAATTCCGACTTTTTAACAATTTTACCTAAAATTTATATGTATTTTGCTTAAAACCTTATAAACTTAGTTAACTAAATCTAAACATTGTTTTTTTTTCTTAAAAACTATATCAGCTACTTTAGTGATGGTACATTTAACGTACAAATAAAGTTTTAACATCTTAAATATGATTTTAAAAAGGAAATCTATGACTATCAAAGTCACCCCGGAATTAAAACTAAGAATTTTTAACGTAGCTATTTTTCTAAACATTATTTAAAAAACTTTTTTTCCGAAATAGTGCATGGACCTTGTGTGGTCTACCCCAGTACATGTTTTAAAAATAATAATCTTGAGAAAAACCTTACCTGATGAAAAATATTCTAAAAACAAATTGAAATCCTATCAAAGTCACCCCGGTTTACGGTACATAATTTTGGTTCTTTCGCAAACTGCATACCACCCTTACTCTCAATTCCAAAGGACCAATCTCCATCATTGTGCGGGCGTGTGAGAGCGAAATAATGTCATCTTCATCTCTCTCTCTCTTTCTCGGTCTCTCTCACGTTCTCCGTGAAGCTGCATCGCAGCCCAAAAGTGCATTCCGAGATGCATGTTTCGAAAAAAGGACCTGTTTCTTGTCCCTCAGCAGCGCCGTTTGTCAAGCTGAAGCACGCCAACCTAAGAAACCTTCCGGAGATCACGCTCCTCAAGTGGGTTCCTCGGCGGCGGAAGGCAGATGTTTATCCAAGTGCCACATGCTGTTGGCTGTTTTGAGTGAAATAAACCAACCGAAGAGGGGAAATGAAATTGAGGACACGTTTCCGTACGTGAGAGTATTTTCCTTCATGTTGGGGAATTCAATTTCTGAAGACTTTGTGTTTGAAAAGTTGACAAAAACCAGAAGACGATTCACTTATCGTATTTTTTTTGTGCAATATATTAATATTTTTCAAGTTTCAAAAAAGTTTTCTAATTTACATGCTCCTGTCCCTAAAAGTATGCAGCAGTCATAACTCTAAAGTGTCACAAGGTTGAGTTCATCGCCACCGCCGTCGTCGGCAGGCCATCAAGAGTTCAAACTCATGAAATATTCACGTCAGACACGTGGGACATTATTGCTTCCCCCCCTCACGCTTGGGTGACTTTACCAAGGACTATGACCTGACTCAACGCAAAAAAGCGAGGGTGCAGTTTGTAGTGATTTTCACAAACTGTTACGAGCAGGAAGAAAACAATTTCTGGTTTTTCCTGACATTCACACAAACACAAAGTCAGACTCGTAAAACCAACCCCTTTTGCGAAATTTTATTGGAAAAAGTTGCCCCAGTGGGTGGGAAAAAGTAAAAAGGACCTGTCTTGGTGCACTTGGCGGAAACAAGCAACGGAAATAAATTGGTTATGGTGTGCACCTCGCACAGGGATTGTGTGTGTTTCCTTGCAGTTCCGTCTTGCCCGGTTCTGGCGTTGAGGGCGGAACTGTTGCGCATATTGGCATTTGCAAACGAGGCCAAATGGGACATATTTATGAAAGTTTATGCGACTACTTCTGACAGTGCAATATGGGTACCTGCAGGGGGATGGGACTACGTAATCGTTACAACCTGGAACTTTGTACTCCTTTGTTGGATTGAGTTCAATGATTGGCTGGAAAGATGTGAAGTTTTCTGTTTCATGTTACAGTTATTTAGAGACAAGTAGTTCAAGTACATGAAATTGATGGAAAGTTATCGTCTTAGAATGAAAATTGAATTCTGATAGATACAATTTTCTTTGATTTAACGACAAAAAGAATATTTAAAAACATCCTGGCAACACTTTCTAAAGTAATGAGTAACACATTTTACTCTACATTGTATTACAAATCCAAATTTTAAAAATAGTGGTTAAAATGATTTCCAGAAACATATTTTTGTATGATTTAAGATCGATTTTTTTGAAGATCTTTCCGATAAAAAATATGTTTCGCAGATCTGGCAACTCTGTCAATAAATATAGCCATATGATTAAAATGACTTTAATATAATTGCCATTTAGATCTTGCTACATTGTTTAATGTAATTTGAAAGACATTTTATCATATTTCAGAAAAATAATGAGAAATTGTCAGTATAACTTACGTGAAAATCGAGTTATATGTTAAAATTGAAAATGATAAAAATCCTATCAGCAACAGCTTTTTTTGGGTCCCTTTTGGAGTCCCAAACAATCTCCCAAAATTTGGAAGTGATTAAATTCATAAAAACTGTGAAAATGCAAGTTTCCCCATAGTAATTTCCATACAAATTTCATTCGCTTTATGCCAATCATGAGCTTAACCAATCGTTCCCAAATTTCAGAGGTTGTATGAGACCCTAAAATGGACCCAAAAAATGTGTTGCTGAAAAAATTTGATTTAATTGCAAAACATTGAAAAAAAAAGTTCTTTTTTGCATCACAAAATGTGTCAAATATGCAGCAAAGTCATATGAAATGGGTGAAAATTGGTCATGGAAAATAAAATGATCTCTCAATGAGCTGATCATGAAGTACATCTACAACTGATAGGCTGTCTTGTGTAAAAGGAACTGTGAATTAGTTTTAAGCTTTTCTTTTTGTATCCTTTTCCTTAGGGACCATCCATAAACCACGTGGACACTTTTTTTTTGAAATCTCAGCTTTCCCCCTTCCCCTCGTTTACAATTGTCCAAACAAAAAAAACTTTTTTGTATGGATCGTGTACAATCGCCATACCCCCCCCCCTAAAGTGTCCACGTGGTTTATGGATGTTCCCTTAGCAAATCTCGAAGGTTTTTTTTGTTGTATTTTTTTCCTTGTCTTGCCAAATCCCTTGAAAGAATATTTAATTAAGCTTAAATAAACCAAAATATAAAACATAGTTGAGAGGAACTTTAAAACTCTTTTGAGTTATAAGAAATACGAAATTGTGAAAAAAATTATTGAATTGAAAAAAAAAAGTATTATCATGGCGCGTTTTCTAGAACAAACTTTTCAGGGCAAAATAGTCATGTGTTATAGGAATTTAGCTCAGCTTTTCAATGCTTCAAAGAGCGAAATGTTCATTTTTTTACAATTTCTTCATTATTGATATGTTTAATTAGTAATTAATCAGATTAAACAGAGCAGACAGGTGATATTTGTACAAAAAATTATGCAATAATCAATTTATTCGTGTAATCTTTTTTTTTTCAATGAAATATGACTTATTTTTGTGTGTGATACTTTTTAACTTTGTAAAAAACCAAGTTAGCGGATATGAAACACTCAAGTAAACTAAAAATTGACTGGAATATTATGAAAACAGACAAAATATTTGAAGGTTGTAGAGAAGGTCTGAACTAGAAATAAAAAAGTAACAAGCTAAATGTTTATAAAAATACTTAAAAATAAATGAAGAGAAACATAAAACAAGAGATGTCAAGTTATTGCTGGAACAAAAGTTGCTGAAAGAGACTAGAAAAAATTCGAGATACTCTATTTGTAAATGCAGCTTTGTTCACAGTTTAGAATTTGTTTTAAATTTAACAGAAATTCAATATTTGTAATTCAATTGAAGTTAACCTGAGAATTAATAATTCCAAATAAGAGTGCCTTCGTTATGGTGGTCATGTCTGTAGCATTAGCCCTGCACCTTGATTTAAATCCATTTTTAAGCCTTTGTGGCTGTACTAACTGTCATTGCGCGGATAAAAATAAGCTTTATCGTTGTGAACTGGGTACCAGAGTAAATGTACAAAACATGTGTTTCCCATGCAGATAGGACATTTTGAAAATTGAATCTAACTAGGCCGTTGCAAATATTTTTCAAAGCTTATGTCGCCCCCCCCCCCCCCCCCCTTTCGAAATCGGTCCTAAAAATCAGGGGGCAACCAAATTTTTTTTTTTTCATAAAATCAAATTTTCAAGGAAATAGAAGTCTAATCAACTGAAAACAATTAGAAATGCATTTTCCTGCGTTTAAAATCATATTTAGCATGTCTGGGAACGATCAAAAATATTTTCAATTTTTGTGAAATTCCAATGTACAGCACCGCAAAAAGTTTTTTTTTCGGCGAAAAAAATAAATCTCTTTAATACTTGGATATTTTAAAAACAGATGATTGCAAAACAACTGGGCAGTAGGGTGCCCAGAAAAAATTACCCATTGCTCCGGAAAAACGGAATCGACGTAACACCTTATAATGTGGCCCTCTTAAACCTTGCGGTTTCGTCTACGGTTCCACAGGCGTGTATCGTTCTTTTTGCGACAAGACTCCGCCTCCCGGGTCTCCTAAGTGTGAAGGTATGGGCACGGGGAGAGGGCACCGAATACCTATATTTTACACTTAGAATTTTTTGCGTCCGCCTCGGGATTCGAACCGGCGACCTCTGGATTGTGAGTCCAGTGCGCGGTCCGATTGATCCACAAAGGCAGACTACCCATTGCTCCACAAGCGGAAAATTGTTTATTGGGTTATTTCAGGCATCTGTGCAAATTTTGAGCGACATTGGTTAAGATTAACCCATTGATACTCGAGCCTAAAGCTGGCGACTGACTTTTTTAAATCGCTTATAACTTTTTAGGATCGAGTTTTACAGCTTTGGTATGTTCTACAAAGTTGTAGAGCATTAAATTTTCGATGAGATTCTCACTTTTGAGAATATTTGGATGGAAGTAGCGCACCCTTCAGACCAAACCGTAAGAAAATTGGGGTTTCCATACATTTTTTTCGATTTTTTCCCATGCAAACTTCACCTTTGAGTATCAATGGGTAAATGTTGACTGATTTTGCTCATATTTGGCCCAGAGTCTTAAAATAGCTTAAGGAACAATATTCAGCTTGTGGAGCGAGATTTGAGATAAAGTCCCATATTCTGGGCCCCCTACTGGGCAGGTGTAAAATGCATTTTAAACACTTTTTTCTTGCAAATGTTGAACATAAACTTTAAAAAATATTTGCAGCGGCCTTACTTTAAAGTAAGAATACGTAACGTGATTTTCGAATGATTCCCCTTTGCTTACATCTACAAAGTAAGAGTCTGTTCAAGCACAAGCATGACTTTTTTTTACGGGTGAATGATCTTTTTTTGTAACCAGAGGTATGTGTTTAATTGTGTCTAGTTTTTTACATTGTTTTCTGCAAAATTGTGTGTCTTGCAAGTTTCGATCAATAGTGAACAAATAATAATATCATTAATTTAAGCTTAATTTTAGTACTCAATTGTTTATTTGAACTTTACATCATATTTTTTATTTCCAAAAGATTTAACAAATCACCAACTTCTCGACTGAAAGTTTTCCCATAAAACCTAGATCACGCAAACTTGCTGTGTAATACAAACTGACGTTAATAGAATTTAACTCGAGCTGAGGGAGCGTCACTATCACAGCCAAGACGGCCTCCGAAACAGCTGCATCCATTCCCAGGACTTTCACAGTGGCTGGCTGGCTCTTCTCTACTGCAGAGAGAAGCAATTACCGGTACACAGACACTTGAACTATTTTTGTTTTGATATTTAAATGGAGAAGTATGAAAAAAAAAGTTGAGTCCTTTGAAATGGCTGGATTATTTAAATGACTCCCTGCTTTTCTCTGGTGTTTACGTTGCTTAGGGGGGGATTAAGTGTATACAAGAGGACGCGTCTGGACTGGCTTTGCAACGGATAGTGCTACCTGTTGCCAGCGACTGGGTAATAGTTAGGGATGTTCAAATCTGGTTTTATTTAAACAAAATCAAACGCTACATATTTGAAGTTGTACAGAAATATCAATCTTTTCAACAAGTTTTTTCAGATCTTTGAACGATAAGCCGACAAAGGATCACCACCAGCAGTAGTTACAACTCCATCCTGCAGGGGGGGCTTCGTCCAGTTTGTTACATCACAATCAATAGAGAAAGGTGTGTAAAGTGGGCGTTCACCTGTTTGCGTTGTTTGCAATGATAACAACCCTTTGAGCGCGCTCGACAGCTAGCTGGATCTGGGTGGATCTGTAACGAGCCGATTGACACGACTATGATGACAGGTAGGTAGGTAGGTGCCAGCTGATAGCGTCCAAGTCCGTGCCGATGGCCATGTCACGAGGGGGGCGTTTGTTTTCTATTATCTTTGTCAACATGGGATGGAAAATTACACGGAAAGGGATTCCCTCGGAGACAGGTCAATGTGTGGTGGGGTAGGGATGGGCAGTTTAGTTTAAACTGAATAGGAGTTTAAACAAATGATGATCATATATCGGGTCGGGAGTAAAATGCTCTCGATTTGAATTGAGAAAAGAAAGATTTTGAAGCCTAATTAGTAGCCTAATTTTATGAGTTAGTATTTTAAGAAAATAATTCTTCTAAAAATTCCTATCAAAGTTCTTTTTTATCTATTCGGAGATTACACAACTCGACATTTGAGAAGTTGATGTCAGTAAACGCTTAAGTTTCATCAAGGTATGATAGATCTGGGTTCCCTGAACATGCTCCAATCGATAGAATTGACTTTTAGTGAATGTCCAAGTATGTTTCACTTAAATTCAATTCTATCGATTCGAAAATATTCAGGGAGCCCAAATCTGTCATACCTTGACGAAATGTAAGCGTTTACTCTGACATCAACTTCTAAAATGCCGAATTGTGTTATTTACATTCCAGCCCTTCCCCATCCCATCAAATTGATACCAAATTGCCAACAAACAAGTTCATCGAGTTCCACAAATTGTACTAATCGTCAAAACTCGCGAGCATTTGTGTGTACAGTAATCATCATCAATCATTGGAGCCCGGCTCGTCGCATCGCGACTGATTGCTAATTCATGGTGATTGCATTTTGTGAACTCCGAGCGAGTGAGTTATTGCATTCGATGGGAGCCACCCACCAGGAAGGCAGGAAAAGGGGGTAGAAGGAGGTGTGTGAATTTTTAACACAATTTACTCGATGTAGATGAGTGTGTTACCGTCGTGGTCTTTAGGTGGAACAATAACAGACCTGGGTGCACCAGGTCATCGTCTCATCGTTATTTCTGGAGTTTTTTTTTAAAAGGTCCAATAAACCAAATTTTCAGTTTTTGTTTTTTAGGTGTTTTTTAATCTCCCTGACTTAAGGTGGTTTCAAAAACACCCAAAAAGCAAAAACTGGAAATTTTCAAAAACAAAAAAAACTCCAGATTTATAGTTTTTTTCTCTCTTAACATCTTATTAAGAATATTTTGTATTTTTTTTAAATAGGTTATAACACTTTTCTAAGTTTCCGATTAAATTACTACTATTTGCTTTTACAGTTAGATATTTAAACTATCAGAAATGATCTAAAAAGTGCCACTCAATGAAGGGACAAATCTTGTGCTGACTACTTACCGAATTCGATGCGAAAATTGCCGACAACTCCAGATCATCCGATGTAAGTGCGCTGCAAGGAAAAGAAATAAAAAGATACCAAAATTAGCTCGCAATTCCTCCTAATCTAATCTAATCTAATCAGACCCTAGCGCAGCCAATCTTTCGAAGGGATCCTGGAGAGTGCCTTAGGTTAGATGACGCCTAGCACTCTTCTTGTCATTTATTAACATTTGTAGTGCGCCATTGCATCGGAATGCATTGAAACATCACAAGCGTTAAAGCGGCCAGGCCTACTGCGTAAAGCCGTATCGCAGAGATGACTCGTAATTGGGTTGAGTTTGAGCACTGCGTGTTCGAACAACAACACAATTCTGAATCGACAGGGGAGGAAGAAGCGTGGGGACACACCACCATACGCTCCGAGATTTTGGTTGTATTCGTTGGGAGCACCATGCTAAGAAGGTTTGGTACTCCGGAACCCTCTGGGATGGGACATTGTATTTCCACGAATGCCCTGGACACTATTTGCCGTGGTTATAGCGCCACAACTCGCTCTCTGTAACAGTATTCCTAATTTCAGTCCACGCTCACCAAGTCGTAATGGCCTAGTGGTTAGCATTTTTGCTTACCAATCCAAAGGACGGAGAATCGAACCCCGCATTGAGCGACTTTGATTTTTCGTTCATATTCATCATTTCAAATTTATGTGTTCTTAACTTTCTCGTTGGGAGTAGATGGGAATCGAACCCAGAACCATTCGCTTACAAAGCGAACACCGTAACCAGTCAGCCACGGCCGCTCCTCAAAATTAGCTCGCAATTCCTCCGCTGTCAAAAGTTTGATTTATTGGTACAAAAAAAACGTGCAGATCTATTACCAATTCGAGCCCGTAATCACCCAAACGGGTCATAAAGCATTCCGTGAGTGCGCTTTAGGATTGAAAGTAAATTCGCGCCCCACTAAGGCTAATAAATGTCCATAAATTTCACAGTGCATTAATTTTCAATGTTCTCGATGCGTCGGGGACCATTAATTTGAAGAAAACTGAGAAAAACGTAGATTTAAGCTTCCAGTCGCTGCAAATACGACGTTATCGTGCATCGATTCAATGTGGCTTTCGAAGAGTCTTGACCGTAAACAGCAGCACAAAATCGAATAGTTTTTTAGTACTGGGTTTTTAAAAGTAAATTTAGTTTCAGAGTGAAACTTAATAAGGTCTACCATTTTCTTTTACAAACTTTGCTTTATTTTATAGATATTTGAATGTGTTAGTGTAGACGCAAATTTAATGCAACGATGCGCCAGAAATGTGCATGTATTAGTAATTTATTTTTTTCGTATGGAGTGTTGCACGCACACTTATGCAAACAAAACAAACGTTTGTTTATAAGGCTTTCTAGTCAGAAATTTACCAATACATTCAAAGAATGTTTACATGGCAGCTGGGGGTTTGTTTGCATCAGATTTGCTATCTCTTTCTAGCAAATGTTTTATGTCATGCGACTTCTAGCTGGTTTTTTTGACTGACCGCCCGATATGTCAGCCAACATATTTCGCGGGGCACCTCGAGCTCGATCATTGTTTGCATCAGGACACTGTGACGAGGAGTTCGTCATTTTTGGGTTAAATTATATTTTTTCACTTGGGCTAGAAAGCCTTACTCCAGTTTGTTGTCACTTTTTCATTCTTAATTGAGGTAATATTACAACTTCCAATTCTACGCCATTCAAATTTACACTTTTTTTTACTGTGTAGTCAGTTAGGCGTCATCCATAAAGTATGTCACGCTCTAGGGGGGGGGGAGGGGGGGGCCCCGGGGGGGTCTGAGCAAGTGTGACATTGCATGTTATAAGTATAGGAAAATCGTGACAAAGGGGGGGGGGGGGGTTAATTTTGGCTGATTTTAGCGTGACGTACTTTATGGATGAAGCCTTAACAAATATTGCGGTTAAAATCGGTCACCTAAAAGCAAACGTTGTAAAAACAACTGGGTTTAAGTGTATTAGTGACATCAACTGTCAAAAAGTTACACACTGCCTTAAACCACCTACTTCATGCATAATTTTAACCCCCCTAGTAAAAATAGTGCAAATCCCTCAGGAATTCCCACTTTCCACAGCCAGACAAACCGGGTTAATTATAGCGCTTGAACCGCGTGACATTCCCTGGTCTGGACGAGTCGCGCACACGGGGCCAGCAAATCTAAATCGAGCCCCCCGGCTCGGAATGTCACCGGCGTCGTCGTCGATGGCGCCTTGTCGCGGATGACAACAACAACGGCGACCAAACCAAGAAATCAAACTCATCATCTGTAAAGTTTACGAGAAATCGCACCATCATCGCGATCGCGATCGTTACGGTCTGGGAGGCTTCTGACTGGTATACGAGGTGCCGCGTCAGCGTTGGTCATAAAGATGGAATTTATTTTGAATTTTGCCAATTGATTCACTGGTCAACTAGTGACGCCATGGGTAAGTGGAGTCGACTGTCAGAAGTTAATAGTAACGCAAGTTTAAAGTTGTTTGTTTACCTACAAAGCCGGGTATTTTTTTCAAGAACTCCGACTTGGGCTTATGAAAATTTAGGGACTACGCTCTCGACTACGCTTCTGATGATTTTTCTAATTAGAACCGAGATTCGACTGTTCTTGAAAATTAGCAGGCTTCTCTGATTTTATCCACTTCGACTCCCACCCAGTCACGACGTTCTAGCAGGATTCTGGCAGAACCAGCTCTGCTAGAATATTTCGTGACTGGGCAAGTCTTCAAAAAGTGTCGACTCCACCGACTTCGACTTCAACATAATTACATTATGAAAATTGCTCAATACATTGTTTTACGGCCTGTCATTCAACGTCAATCAACGAGCTTGTTTACATCATCGTTATTCCGCCCAGATGTAAACAAAGTCTCCAAATCGATACACAAATCGCTCTTACGGTTCGATACCCGCACACTCTCCCGAGGTTTCCCCTCGAAACTTTCACGGACTGGCCGTTTTAGCTCAAAGTACATAAAGCCGCAAGTTCCGAAGAAGGCTACGCTGCATCCGTTCCAACAACAACAACAACTGAAACCCAAACAAAACAAAACCACACCATCATCCGGCAAACCCCTCTACAGGCGGAAATCGATTTTGTTTGTCCGTGAGCTCCCCGTGTACGATGCACATGGTGCACACGGGCACACAGACAGATCTGTATTGGCAGCGGCACATGTTTAATTTTTGTTATTTACCGGTTAATTTGTATGTGTGTTGTGCTTTCGTCGATTGAACATAACCAGCAAATCATTACCATTAAGCTTGTTATTGTTGTTGGTGCAGTTATCGTTATTTTTGCGAGTTTTTTTGCACTTGGCTTTCGCCAACCTTGATCTGCCAAGGTTCAGATTAGTTGACAGAATTGGTTTAGCGTGTATGGTGCCAGTTGAGAAACATTACTTTTGACAGATCGACGAAGTGCAGTTCGCTGTCGATGTCGGTACGATGAGTGGAGCGCGAAAGCGCCAATTTCGCTAGCGGAGAAAGACATAACTAAAGAAATTGACACTTGATGTCCATTTTACCCCTGATGCCCAAAACGCTTCAACTTGCATCGCACGGCCAAACAAGAGAGGCTAATTATCCGGTAAAGTTTATGTCTTCGTTTGTCATCGTGCGCGCGGTTTTCTCCATTTGCATTCCAAATCGAATTGGACAGCTGACCGGGCAAATTCCGGTCCGGTCGGTAGAGAGCTGGGTGGCTTGACAATCTGCCAATTTGACACTCTGCTAATGCGCGCGCTGGTGGTGTTCTGTTTCAGAAATAGCGTCGTGGATTCGCAGAATCCGGCCACCACCGCCCGCAAGTTGTCGAGAAGGTGATGACGGATGGATGGACAAAGGTCCAGATTTACAGGAAATGACGGCAGTTGAGGCCGACGACGGAGAGATATTTTTGGATCGTCGTCGCGTGCGTAATTTCATTCAAGCAGCTATTTAGTTTCGACGTAAAGTTTATGCTCTCTTGACTCAAATTCTTTTAAATGTCAAAATTTGTTCGATGTGCCAAACGAATCTGACAGGTTTAATGTAATTTACACCAACAGAGTTTGACAAAGACATTCCTGAAAACGACCCGAGGACGCAATAAGCAATAATACAGTTCTATTTTGTTTTCAATTCCTCACCCGGACCGTACCCCAGATATTGAATTTCGGTTCAGTTTTCATACCCCCGCAAGAAACATCTGTCATTTCCAGGGAAAGAAGAGAGATCCTAGGATAATGCGCTCACATTTCTGGCAGCGCTCGGTATCTGACGTATCGAATCGTACTCCGTGGCGGCCTTGCTGGATGTGAACCATGAGATCCTTTATATTCCTCCTGTTCAATGTTATTGCAACATGTGGTTCTTATCTGAAAATTGGAAGCGAGCGCGTGGCGAAAAGGCTACCGGTTTAATTTCCTTTGCTGGCGGCTTCCAATTGGGTCCGTCAACGGCAGGCAAAGGTTGCTGGAAATTGGAGCGATCTGCAGATGTTACTCGGAATTCAGAGCACGTGAGGTTATTTTTTGGCTGGTAGCTTATGGTTGAAACGAGGACGACCTGTGGAGTTTAGTTTTAAGGGCTGATGTAAAGCTTGCCTTTTGAAAAAAATGTGAAGGTAGTTTTACCCATCATTTCAGGTTTGTCTAGTAAGAGTGTAGAAATTGAAACAAAGAACTGTCACTTAGAATCTGAAGAACTGGGAAAAGAATCCATTAATTAGTTTGCGGTTTACTGGTGGTAAAAAACCAGTGAGGTTGAAATTTTTCTTTAAGTAACAATTTTTCATTGATAGGGGAAATATACCCATTTTAAGCCTAATAAGCGGTCGTGTTTGAATGATGCTGGATAATCTGGAGTGTTCCTTGAAATTTACTAAAACCAAGTACACCAACGAGTAGAGCAACTTTTTGTGAGCATTTCTGTTAATTACCACTTTTATTACAAGTTATGCTATTCCTTTTACAAGCACTTCAAAAATATATTTCACAAATGCATTCTAATCAGTCGAGAATGTATTGGGCCACGCCCATTTTCCTATTTTCAGCTTAGTTCTTTTTATTCCAGCGCTCTTTTGGGTCTGCTTAGTGCTGCCAAAATTGATGAAATTTTAAGCGAACACTCACGAAAAGTAGCATTTATAGAGAAAGTTTCCTGGCATCACTGGCTCACTCCAACAGGCGCTGCTGGAGGTGTTGGTGGCCACCCTTTGTTCTTTATTTGCCTTCGCTTCTCGCTCGGTTTTCCTCAGCTTTCGATTGGAATGGGTCGTCAAAATTCAAACGTCAAAAGACTTGGTGCGTTTGTTTTTTTGATGGTGCTTGCTAATTATTTACATGTTTCGGGATTATTTTTCAAGTAAGTGACTAACTAATGTACAAAAGAACATGTTGCTGGTAGTTGGAAGCAATTTTATATCTTAAAGCGCTTTGAAATCGTTAGCGCAAGTGAAAAGATATTGATGGCGACTTTCGTTAAGCAGTTAACCTCTCATCTTGCGTGTGGATGTGTGTGCCACCAAAATGTTGAGAGATGGTCTCGCAAAATGGAAATTATGATCAAAAGTGCATTAAATTTGATCTTTTTGGCCAGTAAATGGCATAAATTTGCGTTCTTACTGCTGTTGCTGGTAAGTTTATAGCCTAAATAGTATTTTTAAAGCTTTAATCGAGTATCAAGCTCTTCATATGAGAAGATAGGCGTTTGATTAGAACGGGTATATTTCCCCTAGGTTGTTTTACGTTTATACTTGGAGTTTTTTTTAAAGGTATAATAAACTAAATTTTCAGTTTTTTGCTTTTGGATGTTTTTAAATACCCCTGACTCAAGGCGGTTTCAAAAACACCCAAAAAGCAAAAACTGAAAATCTGGTTTATTGGACCTTTAAAAAAAACCCAGACTTGTCAAATTTCTAGCGGAAGAACAAAGTGCAAATATAAAGAATTAGTAATAGGAAAAAAAATCATGATTTACATTATTTTATCTTCATCCATCGATCGTTTTTAACCCGCTACAACCCATCCCCGCCTCTAAGCGGGGTCTGATCTAAAAAATCGCCAAAAGTTCATTTTCGACCAATTTGCGATCTTCAAAATTGGATAGAAAAACTCATGAAATTTAAAAAAAATTAGGGATGGAAGTTTGACGTGTTTTATGTGACTTTGCCAATGTTTTTGAAAATGCATTTTTCTTCTGTGGAGTTCTCCCTACATTTTATGTGAAAATAAGTATACAGTAATTTCTGATTTGCCTCTGACTATGCATCTATGGTATCATTCTATCTGATGGTATCATTCTATAGTAGAATACGTGATAAACGGGAAAACAATTGAAAAAGTAACTGTTAAGTCATGTTAAAAATAAAAAGGCAAAAGTTCATGATAGGAGCATAGTAGAACAAGACAATTACTATCAAAAACAAACATAAACTAAACAAAATGAATGAAATAAAAATACTAAAAATGGAACAAGAGAAGTAAAGTTTTTCGTAGACCAAAAGTTGCTCAAAATTACCTACTCAACAAGGAAAAAATAAAAAAAATCGAAAAAATGGGCATTAGAGGTCACTATTTTTTTTATTTTTGTACAAAATATTTTTATATTTTGAAATATTAACAATCCACAATGTTTCCACATTTTTGGTAAAAAATGAATTAAAATATAAATGTAAGGAAAATATACCCATTTTAATCACTCTTAGCCGTTCGACCAATTCTCATCACTTTTGCAGTTTTCCGCTATTAAATCAACATTTTTAGATACATCAACAATGTAGAGTTGCTTGCTCACTTTTATTTGAACTATTTGTTACTTTGGAACAGTCGAAAACACTTTATATAAGCTGTAATTCTGATTTATCTGATTTCTAATTTAGTATCTGCCATTTATTTTTCATTTATTTATTTTTTACTCACGACATTCAATGAAAGGTTTATGAAGATTTTGTGTAATATAATATTTTAATACGACGATTAAAAAATGTTGCATTGTCGAATAAATATGTTAATAACGGAAATTGGTGAAATGATTTAAAACTTTGGTTTATCTAAACTAATCTATTTGAAAACCCAAGGACAAGTCTTTGCGTGAATTAATCAATATGAAATAATCAATTTGTGTGAAGCCTTTAGAGACAGCTTAAAAATTTAACAGAAATTAATTAAAACTACCAAACTAAGAGTGTTTAGTTTATGATAAATGTGTTGTTATCTGACATTCAACTTTCGGATATTTGAATAAATATAGGGGAGAGTGGGGAGACTTGATCCCCGGGGACACTTGATCCCAAGCCTGTATCTCGTCAGCATGTGGGTAAAACAATTAGCTTTGTTCTAGAAAGTTGTGCGAAATTCACTAAAACTCATTGTAGAAAACAAAGAAAAAAATTAAAAAAAGTTTAGATTGAGTTACACACATTCCAAGAGATCTTTTTTCTTTGTTTTGATAAGGATAGAAAACACTCAAAAATTATTCAAAAAAATATTTTTTATACATGAATTGTTTGATAAACATATCAACTCCAAAACCCTTACGAATTTGACGTTAAATTTATCGTCATACTATTTTTACAATCAATTGTTTAAAAAAGTGCGTTTAGGGAGACTTGATCTCTGCATTTTTACAGGCACTCGAATCAGCCTCAAGATTAAATAATTGGGCTGGGTTTTCGTACATAGTTTTCTTTAGTATAGTTGTACATAACTTATTGCAGTTTGAACCATTTTTCAAAAGTTTTGTAAACAAAAATTACCAGCTTTTGTAAACATGCTTAATTTTGGTCTAAAAAAGAAAATTTTAAGTTTTTTAATATTTTGCATGCTAAACTTGTTATATTTTGAACGCAAACCTACAGGTTTAATGTGAAATTGCTGTTACTTATAGAAAATTAAAAGTTTGGATGAATAAGAAACATTTTGCTTAAGATTTCTTCAAAATGTTGAAAGGGGGATCAAATTACCCCCAACATTTTGAAAATGCCGGTTTAAAATATTTTTTTAAAACGCTTGGCATGACTCGAAGAGTTTATCTCATGAAATACCCTTATCAGCCAAACATAGTTGAATGTTTAAGCTTTCAATTCATGCTAAAAGTTCATAGTTTTGTGAGAAATTGACAGATTTATGTGCGATACAAAAAAAGGGGATCAAGTCTCCCCACTCTCCCCTAACACGATTAAGAAAATTTTAGTGTTTTGACTTTTAAATCCTTCTTAAAACTCAACCAATTTTGAAGTAGCTTTTTTAGTCCATAGCATGTTATAATAAAAATTGCAGTACATCCCAAACTCCCTAACATAAAAAAAAAACAAAAATATCATAGCTTGACCAAAAATAATAATTTAAAAAAATCGAAGGGCAAATTTTGATATAAAAAATTGAGAAAAATTCAGCTGCATAAACAAGTTTTTTTTAAATTTCTATTACAAAAACTGATCTTCAGTTAGCATAACATCATGACAGATATCAAACAACTTCCACTTATCAGAATAAATTGAATCCTAATGTTAGCAAATCGCAACGGTAAGAATTAAATGGATTTTTAAAGAACATTTTGGGTAGAAATCACGTGCAACATTTATATTTCAAAATAACAAATCAAATTCCCTTTGTAAATAACCTGCATCAAAATTCTGTCTTAAACCATCTACCAAAAAGGAAAGACACGCTCGAGCGCTCTCCTCAACCCAAAAACATGAAAATTAATCTTCTTAACTTTCCCTCAGCCTATCCCGGTTCTTCAAAATTGATCTCCCCCCGAAAGCCTGCAGTAAAGTAAACAAACAATCACCGGTCGTACGACGTTACACCGCGCGCCCAAAGCCATCTGGGTAACCTGTCTTAGCACTTACTAAATTGTCCCGCCATTACGCGGTCGTCCGGCGCGGCAGACCCTGGAAGCTGCTGGCCCCTATCTTTGTGTACACATCTGGGACACAAAAAAAAAAACTTGCCTTCTTGAGGATTTTTGGGAAAGTGAAGTGAAAGAAACACTTTTCTTTTTCCGGGGCACTCTTTTGTCAAACCTTTGCGTTGAGTAATAGGCGGCAGGAGCAAAAGGATATCTAGGGTGGGGGTACCTGTTGTGGGCTGTAGAGTTGGAATCTTTTAGGTTTTGTGAGCAACATGGTTGAGATTGGTCCATCTACCCTTCTCAATTTGGCAAAACTCAGAGAAAACTTTATTACAGCATAAATCTTCCAGCGATGGCCTAGGACTTTTGTACACCAAGCTCATCGATCTCTTCATGATAACCAACGCAAACAGACACCGTGGTCAGCCAGAACTAATAGGTCCCACAAAAGGTTTCGGAACGCGGCGGTAATCAAGGGGAAAATTTTCCCCGGGACAACACACAGTGTCAGCAGAGAGAATAATTTGATTCTTTCCCGTAGAGGCCAAACTATGCGGCATTCCGATGAAGATGCGGGTGGTCTGGCAAACCCAAAATACAAGAGGGAAATCCCGCCTATTGGAACCGGCAGGGAGTCCTGCAGTTCCCAGGAAGGTAGCATTCGTAACGCTGGTGTCCGGCGATGGTAGACAGTGGAACGGCGGAATGATGATGGCAGACAGACGAATTACATGGGAAATTAGATTGTTGTTAGGTTAGGTTGGCTTTGTACGCACGTAGTATACCCACATGGAATTGCGGCACACCGGGGACAGTCGTCCGGACAACGGATCTTAATCAAATTGCTGTACCGGGAAGGTATGATGGCATGTTATGATTGATTTTTGGTCTGTCGGCATACTTTTTTTGCGGTAGGTCGTTCTGGGAAGCTTCTCGGAGGGGAATTGAGTGAACTTCGGGTAGGTCTTCTTTCGAGGACGTATACCAATCAAAGTTAAGATTTACTAACTAAACTCTGTTAGCACAATTAAATTATATTACTAAACCCTAATTACCACCAAACACCGCCATCAAACCACCAATCTCTCAAACCCCATGCCATTATCGGATTGAGACAGCACGTGCGCAATTTCTACCAACTCTTCAAACTGCACAATCTGCATAATTGTGCACAATTTTGCCGCGCACCCCTCGCGAAAAAGTTAGGCAAAACCAATCCAAAAATTGCTCGACCTTCCGAAAAATGGCGCAGAACGCAGCTTCAGAAATTGCTACCCGCCGCCGGAGCAGTTTGGTTTTAATTAAACGAATTAATAGTTGTGCATATGGTCATGGACGCGATGTGGATTTTTGTTGCTGTTGATCGGTTGAAAAATATTCAATTTGAGCGCGAATTATACCCATCTGGGCAGGGTTTAACAATTTCGTTTATAAGAAATCGACGAATCGGTTTCAGAGCAATTTTGCACGGTTTAGGCGTCATGGATCATGGTGGTTTGGTAAAAAAAAACTCACCATATTGGTTATGATTTGAATTTTGTTGGCTGATTTCATGTCAGAATCATGTCATCGGCAGTGGGAGATAGAGAGCAAGAGAAAAACTCTCACATATCTTGGTTCCTAGAATCTGCATTGTTACTCTCTACTCTAGTTTAACCTCGCGCTGAGCAAAAGGGATGAACTAGAAGAGTATTGCTCTCTTACTCACTGTCTTGTCCTAGTTAGCATTTTTTTCAAGAAATTGGAAAATCTGCTCTGTAAATTTTGAAATATTGGGGTAACGTAAACTATCTTTTGAGCAATTCTCTACGAAATCGACCGTATTTTTTTATTTGGCTCAAACATTGTGGGGGCCTTCCCTATGACCAAGAAGCCATTTTGTGTCATTGGTTTACCCATACATATCTCCATACAATTTTGACAGCATACACAAAAAAAAAATTTTTTTTTGATTGATTTGGTGGCTTCGGCAAAGTTGTAGGTATTGATGAGGACCATTCAGAATAAATTGTTACACGAAAAAATGGTGATTTTTTAATTAACTTTTTTCACAAAAAAATCAATTTCAAAAAAATCGTATTTTTTAATTTTTTGTAAATGTTTTAAGGGACCAAACCCCGCTACTTTCAAAACATTCTGAAGTAAGGTCCAACATTTTGCCGACAAGTTATAATTATTTTTAAATAGTGATTTTTGTAAAAAAATTGAAGCTTGTTCTTAAAATATTTTGACGTCATTTTTTTATGTAAAATCAAATTTGCAATCGAAAAGAACTTTATTTTTTTTTGATTAAGTGCACCGTTTTCAAAATATAGCCTTAAATTTTGTTCGAAAAAAAACCGTTTTTTAACTTTTCAAAATAGTATCAAAAATTGTCAATTCCATCCTCCATATTAGTTATGATTAGAGTTTGTTGACTGATTTCATCTTAGAATCATTTCATCGGCAGTAGAAGATAGAGAGCAAGAGAAAAAAACTCTCTTTTCTCATGCTTTGCTCCCGTTTACTCCAGTTGAATAACTCGCTCTGATCAAATGATGGGAAACAAGAGAAACCGGGAGAGAATTCACATTCGCATAATGATGCGAGAGAATTGCTCGGTTACTCACTTTATAGTCACAATTCGGCGTTTTTTGCCTTCCTCACCTTACTGAGGAAAGGCTATAAAATCACTCGAAAAATGAACTTATTAATTTGACCTCGTAGACCCACCTTCACGTATACATATCGACTCAGGATCATCAATGTCTGTGTGGATGTGTGTAGGTGGGTGGACAAAAATATTGTCACTCGATTATCTCCGGACTGGATGAACGGATTTTGTCTTGGGGTCCCATAAGTCTCTATTTAAAATCAGCAAGTTTAGTTAAGTACTTCAAAAGTTATGCTAAAAAAACGATTTTGGCGTATGTCCGGAAGATTGTAAAAAGGGTGGTTTTTGCAAGAAAACCTATCATGTTATACATTTTCAGAAAGGTATTTAAAAGACCTTTCCAATGAGCCCAAAACATTGAAGATCTGACAAATCTATCAAAAGTTATTAGCACTTAAGTGTTTTTTATACACTTTTTGGAGGCCGGATCTCAGATATTTCAATGAAAATGATGTCCGGGTCCATCATGCGACCTGTCGTTAGTTAGATAATCGAAAGACCTTCCAAATGAGCCTAGAACATCAAGGATCTGACAACCCTATCAAAAGTTATTAGCACTTAAGTGTTATTTATACACGTTTTGGAGGCCGGATCTCAGACATTTCAATGAAAATGATGCCCGGGTCCCTTATGCAACCCGTCGTTAGTTAGATAATTTAAAAATCTTTCAAATTAGTATAAAACATCGAAGATTTGACAACCCTATCAAAAGTTATTAGCACTTAAGTGTTATTTATACACGTTTTGGAGGCCGGATCTCAGATAATTCAATAAAAATGATTTCCGGGTCCATCATGCGACCCATCGTTAGTTAGATAATCGAAAGACCTTTCAAATGAGCCTAAAACATCGAAGATCTGACATCCCTATCAAAAGTTATTAGCACTTAATTGAATATTGTCTGAATCTTCCATGCGAACTATCGTTGAATAGGTTTTTTATCAGACCTTGTCGATGATCCAGAAATATTGAAGGTCTTCGAACCCTATCAAAAGAAATGAGTAATAAAGTTGATTTGTTAAACATGTTAAGGGGGAATGTTGCTATTTTTACTGAATGTATTGACTTTATGGATGTGAGGAAGGCACCAACCACCTAAAGGTGTTTTAAGTAACGTTTTTTTATTTCAAAGTATCTTTTCGTTCTTGGGAAAATGAGTTGTTCTCTAAGCTGGTTGCTGGTTTTTATTTTTGTAATATTTTTCATTGATTCCATATAACCAATCAAACCATTTTGTATCATTTTTAAAGTTTTTTTTAAAAGGACATATAATAATGAAACACAAAATAAAAAAAAAAGCTTATAGGACCTTTAAAAAAAAAACCCTAGATTTGTTTCTTCATAAAAGTCTGTATACAAATTTAAGGACTGTCCGTAGAAGTGTTATGAAAAAATTCGACAGTTATTTAATAATAAAAGTTATTTTTTAAGATTGTAACTATTTTTTAACTTAACCCAAGACACCAAATTGATTTTTGGAAAAGTTCAGAAAATATCCTATAAATTTGATTATCAGAAGTCTAAATTAAAGACTTACAAAAAAACTTAAGATTTAAAATTAAGCTATTTTCAAATGTTGGCATTAATTTTAAAATCCTAATAATATTTTGAAGAATTGCTTAGGTAATGTGAACTATCTTTTCAAAACTTCCAAATGATGTGATAAGTTTGGACGAATAATATTGAACATTTTTCATGAATTTCGCGGGACGTTGATAAATCTAAATAAAATAAAATAATAGTTTTATGTTCTTCTGTTAATATGCCTTCCAAACCCAAACCAAAGTCATGTTTCCCACCCAAAAAAGGGTTGTGAAACAATTTTCTGATCACTGACTACCTTGCACTATGCGATTAAGACCCTCTCAATGCCAAATGAGTTCACCAGGTATGGACAAAGCCCAAACTAATCACCTTCCCGGGGTTCAGTCAAATTTGCTTACATCGCTGAACCCAAAGCAAACCGTCCGATAAATAACGTACGCTCCGCATTCAATAAACTAATAGTGGCTTTCCGTTTGTTTTTCACACACAAAAACGTCCCATGCGCCCCACGGCACCTCACCTCACCCAACATCGTTGTGTAATTATTCATTTTTGTTTCCATATTTTGTGGCGGAATTAGATTTATGTCTGAGCGCCGTATAAATTCACACATGCGAGTCACAGATAAAAAATACTGAATTTTCTGCATGAACTTGAAATTTTAAAATATGACATCAAAAAGAAACCAATTTGTTTGAAAAAATACTTGAATTGATATTTTTTCAATTTTTCAACAATTTTTATAGCTGTGTCTCAAATCTAACAAATTGGCTTGATTGTGCGGAATTTGCCGGTGAGGAGTTCCGCGGGTCGAGCAGTGTTACGAAGACTGACTTCCTCCACCCCCCAAAAAGCAACAAAGTGGCTGTGTGTGTGTGGAAATTGTGGAAATAATTGGGCGCGCATAACACAACGAGCACATTTTTTTTTTGAAAACCACAATTCGGTATGTCATTACTAGAATGCTTTGAAGCTGGAAGGGGAAATTCAAAGCAAGCTACAAATTGCTACAAGGTCAAGCCACGTGGAATCGCTAGCCGGAGTTAGTTGTTTGGAATGCGTGTAAAATAGGGCTGTTACCAGGAGGAAGTTTTGAATTTTTAATTTTGAGCGAAGGGTAATTGCAAGCTATCAAAACAAGTTTGAGTCAGGATTTAATTTGTTTTTGTTTCAAGCTAGAAGGAGCAAGACTGATTTTTTTTAAATAAAAATATCACAACATAATGGGAAATTTGATTGCCATACTCAATTAACTTCAACGAATTAAAGGATAAAAAAAAAACAAATGTCGACATGCAATTTAAATTAATAAAAATCTGAAAATAAGATCAAGCCGTGAAAAGCTCAAATTTTCGTCCAATAAAAAAATCATACATTTGCAAAGTAAACTCCCGCAAAAAAAACAACACCCACCGGTGTCGTCGATATTATTGTGCCACGTGTGTTCGCAGCAATACATTTTTGAAATGTTTCCAGCTGGACGGTCAATTTCATCGTCCGTGTACAAATAATCACAACCGACGACGGCGGCTTGGCCTCCCCACAGCAGGTGCTGCCGAGCAATAAATAAATGATTGAAATTTGAGAATTTATTTTCGGAAAACGCGCGCGCACTGGGGCAGTTTAAATTACTGCCAGTTTCCATCGGAAAAGCGCAGAAAATCAATCAACGAAATGTAAATTTTAAGCGGTCCCGGTCCAAAGGGGAGAAAACGGAACTATTAATTAATCGATTTTTTCGGGCTAATTTTCGACGCGAACAATAAAGGATTGATTGCGGCCGGGCCTGAAACTGATTAGCCGAACAAGTTGAAGGTCTTTAAATTAGATAAAACCGAACCAATTGGTAGAATCCGTTAGCTTTAAGCGGACGCAATAACCGTAACCGGTCTATAAAACCACAATAGACCGTCTTTTTTCGTTGCTATTCAGCGCACATCTTTACAAGATTTAAAACAAAAAACAAATCCAGAAAAAGAAAACAAAAGAACAAACCGGGAAGGAAAATTTAAAAAAAGAAGAAGAGTGAAAAGTGCAACAATCAAGACGGCACGCGATGAGAATTGAAAAAAAAAGAACACTTAATGAGGGCGGCGCAAAACAAAGCCAGCAGCCAAGTGTAAATAAGCATAAAGCATAGGAAACGAGCATAATGTGATAAGTAGTGGTGCTACCAGCATTCTACAATGCTGACGGAGGCCCATTATGTCGTCTTGGTTGGTCTCGTGAAGAGCGCGGCTGCGGAACCTTTATGAAACACAAAATTTGAGCCCGGTTTTGAGTTTTGCACTTAGAGAATACAGAAATCGAATTTTGATTTTAAATAATTGAAATAATTCTAACATAACTTCGATTCGATTTTTTTAGACTTTGATTTTGATTTTGACTCCAATTCAAACTCTGACTCAAATTATGGTTCTAATACAGACTCTAATTCTGACTTTAACTCTGATTCCGAGTCTTATTCTGAGTCTGATTCTGACTCTTATTCTGAGTCTGATTCTGACTCTTATTCTGATTGTTATTCCGACTCTTATTTGGATCTGATTGTGATTCCGACTCTTATTTGGATCTGATTTTGACTCTGAAACTGTCATGTTTCAGTCTGGTTCAGGCTCTGAATATAAATATGACTCTGACTCTGACGCTGATTCTACCTTTAATTTGGATCTGATTCTGACTCTGAATTTGACTAAGAATCTGACTCAGAGTCTGACTCTGATTCTCTGATTTTGATTATAAATCTGAACCTGACTCTGACTTCGAAACTAACTTTGACTCTAATCCTGACGTTGACTCTGACTCTGATTCAGACTCTTATCCTGACTCTGATTTTGATTCTGAATCTAATTCTGATTCTGATTCTGCATCTAATTCTGTCTCTGATTCTGATACTAATCCTGCTTCTGACTCTGATTCTGAATTGATTATAAATTTAACCCTGACTCTGATTCCGAAGCTGACTTTTACTTTGACTCTGACTCTAACTCCAAATTTGTCTCTGAATTTTAATTGTTTTTTTTATTCTGACTTTGACTATGATTCTAACTATGACTCTGACTCTGATTCTGACTCTGATTTTGACTTTGACTTTGACTTTGACTCTGACAATGACTTTGACGCTGACTCTGATTCTATTCTAGCTCTGATTTGGATCTGATTCTGACGCTGACTTTGACTCTGATCCTGACTACAACTCTGACTATGATTCTGACTCTGAAACTGACTCTGATTGTTACTCTGATTCTGACCTTGATTATAAATCTGAATCTGAATCTGACTTTGATTTGACGCTGACTTTGACTTTGATCCTGAATTTGACTCTGACTCTAATTTTGACTTAGTAACTGACTCTGAGTTTGACTTTGATTTTGAATCTGACACTGGCTCTGACTCCGATACTGACTTTGACTCAAATCTTGACTTTGACTCTGACCCTGATTCTAGCTCTGATTTTGACTCTGATTTTGACTTTGAAACTGACTCTCAGAGACTGACTCTAATTCTGATTCTGTCTTTGGTTATAAATCTGACCATGATTCTGATTCCAACGCTGACTTTGACTTTGACTCTGATCCTAATTTGACTCCGATCCTAACATTGACTCTGACTCTTATTCTGACTCTGATTCTGATTCTGAATCTAATCAGTCTCTGATTCTGACTCTAAATCTGACTCTAATCCTGCTTCTGACTCTAATTCTCAATTTGGTTATGAATTTGGCCCTGACTCTGATTCTGACTCTGATTCCGAAGCTGACTTTGATTTTGACTCCAACTCCAAATTTGTCTCTGGATCTAATTCTGTCTCTGATTCTGACTCTAATCCTGCTTTTGACTCTGCTTCTGACTTTGACCATAAATTTGACCCTGACTCTGATTCCGAAGCTGACTTTGACTTTGACTCTAACTCCACATTTGTCTCTGGAATTGAACTGTTTAATTATTCTAACATTGACTCTGATTCTAACTATGACTCTGACTCTGATTCTGACTTTGACTTTGACTCTGATCTTGACTTTGATGCTGACTCTGATTCTATTCTAGCTCTGAATTGAATCTCATCCTGACCACAACTCTGACTCTTATTTTGACTCTGAAACTGACTCTGACTGTGACTCTGATTCTGACCTTGATTGTAAATCCGATTCTGAATCTGAACCTGACTTTGGTTAAATCTGGCTTTGGACTCAGATTCTGACTTTGACTCTGATCCTGACTTTGACTTTAACTCCAAATTTGTCTCTGAATTTGAACTGGTTTTGTTTTGCCATAGACTTGACTTATCTTGAACTTGATTTGAACATGACATGACATGTCTTGGACTGACTCCAATTCTCGGGTGAGTTTTCAAAAAGCCGTAAGAGCCGTCGTGACCTCTGACACTATTTTTTGTTTTTCTCGAAAATGAAACAAAATTTCATTTATTTTAAGTTTGGGGCACTTGAAGGACGTGTAGATGAACACTCTTGAGCATTTTTGATATTAGTTTTTCGTAAGTATCTCGAATACCGATGCAAAAAGGACTTTGTTTATCAATGGCTCTTACGGCTTTTTGAAAACTAATCCGAGAATTCGACTTTTTTTTTCTAAATTGCAGTAGACAGATTCCCTCCGTGCCCGTCACGTACTATCGTTCAGCTGTGGTGTGCAAGCGTCAAATTCAACACTCCCGCCTTCTCGCTAATAATAATAGTAAAGTACACCCAGTCATAAAATCGCGTCCCGCGCGTCGAAAAAAGCATCATCAGCATACTTATGAACTTTCCAAGCTAAAGTACGCCACTCTAGAGCTATGAAAAAAGAAGAGGAAGTGTAAACAGGCCAACGGTTCTCGCTGGAATTGGAAACAGTAAAAGTGGCGAGCTTAAAGTTGACACTAGACTTGAAGTCGTAGACTGGTGTTCAGGACAATGACAAAAAGTCGTGAAAAAAAAAAACAAGAAGTGCCCCTTGACGAACTTTTCCACTGATAACTGAATACCTTGACTCGAGCCAACCTCCATGACCTTAGCCAAAAAACAAAGCTCAGCAAAACTAGTCCCATTAGCCGCTCCAATAGTTCAACGAGTTCACCTCAACAATACGCTAATGGGCGCTTAACCCAGGAACCAAAGCCCAACCGTTCGAATAAGGCACTAATAGGCCTATAAACCTACCAGAAAGTATGGGGAGAGAAAAAAAACCCTCTTCAATCACGACTATGTTTGAAAACTTCACACAATCGTTCAAACAAATGGGCCTGCTAATTGATGCTTCAAAGCATAGTATAGACGTATGTGAAGTGGTTCAACAGACCAAGCAGAAAAAAAACCTCGCTAAATTTCCCCTCTTCATCACCATTCGAGCAGGCACTTTTAATTTTTATCTAGAGCGGTTTTTTTCAATTTCTTCAACTTCATTCGTGTCTCGATTTAAAACAACTTATAAGCTCTTCACTTAAATCGCCCTTGATTCGCGTCTCTCTTCAAGAAATCGCCCATTTGTGACGGCTGCTTTTCTCGACTGGAAAATCACCCCAAAACATCGCAAAGAAAGTTGTGCAAAAATACAGGCTCACAACAATTACTCGCTCGATTTGTCCAAGTTTTTGGAGCTGCGAACTTGACCATAGCCAAGGGAGGGGGACCCCGCGAGAGAAAAAAAAACAAACATTTTGGAAGCCAACAAACAACAGCAGCTGCCCGTCAGTCTGTGGATGTACGGAAAAACATGACTTCAAGACCAGAGAACCGACAATACGGCGGTAACAAACAGAAGCTACGACGACGCTGCGAGGTCGTGTTTATCGTCGAGTGTAAACAAACACGTTTATTTTGCGATGAACGAGTGTGGAGTTGAGATCGGTGTGGGAGATTTTGGTGCTACTGTTCAAATTTTTATGAGATTATTTTTAATTAAACTCATACTAAAATTGAAAATACACTTTAGAAAAAATTCTGTTGTTAAAACTTATTTCAAATTATTTTCAGCAAAAATATAATTGAGAACAGATAGAGTATTTTTACTCTAATTAATTTGAAATCCTTATCGTAAGACAAAACAAGCAAACATCCCTCTTCCCTGGAATAATCTCAAAATTTATTGCCAAGGCACCCGCAGTCACCCGCTCCAGATCTAAAAGTGCAGTGCAGCCAGATATTGCGGTCGGTGCATTATGTCATATTTTGTGCAAGATCCAGTGCACGCAGCCTAGTCCCGGGAAATTCGAAACTAATGGCGTAAACTTACACGAAGCACTACGCTACACCACTGGTTATTACGTGTAATATTTTTGCTTGTGGTTATTCATGCGATGTTATCCCGAAGAGACGCGAACCGCAGCATCTCTAGAAAATTTAGCTTGTAATGAGGTAATTAAGTAAGCTGAAAGCTTACAACTTGCTGGTGTCACTTTCCCACTAAACTGGATTTGAAATAAAATGTATAGAATCTAACTTTCATCCAAGTGACTGTAACTCTTTGTATTCGACATGTTGACAGAAGCTATTGTTTTGTGGAAGCTGAAAGGTTAATTGTCTGTGAAGTGACAACAGGTTGACAATGCATGTTGTCTCAGACCAAAATTATCACCTGTTCCGTTGGAACGCAAAACGCAAACAAAAGCAAAAGATGGTAATGGCCTTCAAAATTCCACCTGTTTTTTTGTTCTGTTTGGTGTGCTTAATTTTTACCAATTTTGGCAGTTTTCACTATACTCGTTTCATACTACAGTGACATCCTATGTTTGGAAATGCAAGTCAATCTGTTAAAAAAATGTTCAGAATTGGTCAGAATCATTTCAAATTTGATTCATAAACAACGTAAAAACTTCTGATGAGCACAAGTTTTAGGACCATACATAAATCACGTAGACATTAACATTAATTTGATACACACAGAATCTTCTGATGACATATATCGTGATTACTATCTCGTTTGCCACCTGAAAAATAAGATATTCTACCCCCCCCCCCCCCCATCCTTTTACGTAACACAACTCTCATAAAAAATTTAATACACAAATCGTAACATAGTTAACAACCCCCTTCGTCCTCAGAATGTGTTAAGTTATATTTCAATGAACTCTCTGGGCGTCATTCACAAATGACGGAGCATTTTTTCGAGTATTTTGAATCCCCTTTCTCCAAATATTTGGATCGTTAAAAAAAAAACCTTCAGACTCTACTTTCCCCTCTAAAATTCTACGTCATTTGTGGATAAATTCTGAGTTGGGCATAGTAAATTTTCGCGATTTCGAACAAAATCTAAAAATGTTAAGGTCAAAAAATATCAAAATATAGTCACTTTTTGAAAAAAATAGAAACTTAAAAACGCATTTAAATGAAATACTTAAAAATGCAAGCACTCATAATTTCATTGAAAAAGGTAACTAAAGCCATAAGTAGGCATGCCAATTACAAAACATTGAAATTTCACGGCAATTTCACGGTACTCTGAAAACTGCTCAAAATAAACGTTAAATGTGTTATTTTAGCAAAATTATTAACAGAAAACTGTCATAAAAGTAAGCAGTAGTTTTAGATACAAAATAAAACGCGTTTAAAACCCCCTGACACAAGTGATTTATTTGAAAAAAGGAGTATTGAATTAATCTTGGGAAATTTTGAAGAATTTCCGTCAGTTGTCCTGTGTATCCCGGTTACTCCAATGAACATTGACATTAGGTGTGAAAGGGATACACTCAATGTATCACATTTGTTTATAGGACCTAATAAAAAAAGTCATGAATTTATGATTCAGCTGTTTTAATTTTATTGAGATTTTATAAAATAATTTGCTTAGAGGGTTTGAGATTTCCAAAAAAGTGTCCACGTGGTTTGTAGATGGTCTCTTCTGCTTCAAAAAAGATTTTTGATTTTTTTTCAGGTTATCAATATATTTTTTAAATTTCTATCTCCAAAATAAGATTTTGCATCATCACGCACTATGGCTCAGAAGATGTATGTAAACATATTAAAATGTTTAAAAAAATACGTATTTTGGTAATTTAATTTTAAGTGATAAAAAGTTAAACAAAAAAATCGGACATTTTTGTCCGGTACCTATTTTTTCCAAAAAGCTTAACCATAACCTACAACTTTGCCGAAGACACCAAATCTATCAGAAAATTCCTTCTCAAGATACAGAATTGTATACCTTTACATCCCCATTTTGTACGACCAGCCCCCAACATTGTAAGGAGACTTGTATGGAAAACAAAAAATGATGCAATATTGCTTCTTTTGACATCGAAATCAAAAAATGAAAATTTAAATCGCGAAAAAATGCGAAGTCGTAGAGAACTAAAACTTAGGGTTTTAAATTACCCAAACTGCTTTTTCATTCTAAAACAGATAAAAAATGAGAAACTTTAAATATGAATAGAAATGCTTTAAACCTAATAAGTACAAGAGATGTACAGAATATTACAAAATTCTTCAAGAATTCGACAACTTTTTTTTAATGTAGGCTTGGAATTCCCGATTTTTGCCGATTAATGTTTTGTACTTTTTTTTGCCATAGATAATCACTAGAGTTCCCGCCGCGAGGCCAGATCTGCCGAGAGCAACTGATTGCCCGTTGAATATTGAAATGCAACAATCGGTGTCTTCACCATAAGCCGGCCATAAGGAAGGTGTCTTATTCGACATTATCGCTCTCGACACGTTGCAACTATATCCATCATGACTGTCTTTTTCTCAACCCCACGGTTAAGGTTTATTAGGGGACTATAATTTCAGGTGAATTCCTTCCTGGCCCGGGAACTCACACCAGAATTGTCCATATAAAGCGTTGAATGATAAATCATGGGTCGTAAATCGTTGAGCTGCTCCACCGCCGACCTCAGCATCACAATTTGTTTATGACTTTATTGAAGTTTGTCGTTGAAATTTTTCGGATAGTTCCCCGCCGGGTTGCAACAAGAACGTTTTTCGAGGAATCAATCTTAACGCATTATGAGTAGTTTTTTTTTGTGTTCATTCCTCCAAGTAAAAAGTTTCACGTTTCGTGCGCTGCAGCTGGGCTCGGAAAATCCATAACATGCTCGGGAGGTCTTTGCCCTTAACTAGACGGAACAGCTGTCGACCCTGGCAACCACAAGTTGAGTTTTTCCATCCAGTTTTGCTGCAACGACGTTCCATTTTTCTTCCCAAGAAGACATCCAACTACATGTCGTCTAGGTTGTAGCGAGAGAGATGCGTTCGCTCAACATTTTCTTCGGAAAAACAACCAACGGAAGTTGGTTTAACCATCTTCTTTTTACGGGGAAAGAAGAGACAGGTTATGTAACCGCATCGAATCGGTGTAATTCCACCGACTTTAGTGACATTCTCGAAACAGTTAGTTACTTCATTTGGCGTCATTTTGCACTTCCTCGACGGAGTCGAGATCGTGCAAGAAAGGTTGGAACCAGTTTGGACGTTAACGGTTTAACGATTATTACTGAATGAATTTAACAATAAAGAGAATCGTAACGATGCCAACCTTATTCAAGCCAGCTCGATCTCGCAAGCGGAAGAGCAAGTTACGTACGAGTGAGTCTCCAAATGTCAACCGAAACCAGCAAACTGGGTCTTGTGTGTGCGGTTGATTGGCTTTATCACGGAGCGTTACGGCGTGATAGTGGGTCGACTCGTATTTCCGAACTGCACACTGTGGAAGGTCGGCGTTGATGTAATCGCGGCGACTCAACTTTGAATAGAAACGGCGACCGGCAGCCGTAAACCGGGAGTTGCCGTTGCGGTGTTATCCAATGGACCGGTACGCGGGAAGAAGTGACATTTAACGGAATTGGATGTTAAAAGTTGACCTTATTGTCAACTTTTACGTGACGATGGACTTAACCTTACTTTTGTACCAGATATCTTCTTGTGTGGTCACCAATTAAAATCTTTTTTTACAACCTGTAAATTAAACACTCTCTAACCTTCGTTTTTTTTTTTTGCTGGGTCTAGAACCAGGAATCACGGTCGGTGGCGCAAGATGCGGTCGCTTCAAACTGGTTTCCCTTCTTCTTCGGCTTGATTGATGTTAAATATCAGCTTTACAAGGAGGGACCCTTTTCCACCGTCCACCGTACGTATACCTCACAAGTGTGCTATTAAAATGTCCTCTTCTTTTCTTCGTGATAGTTTGTATCCATAGGGTAAGCGGCCCTATCTTGGTCTCAACTAAACTTTGAAAAAATGCCACTTTAAATTGTCAGACAAAAATACATAAAATTAGACCCAAATTAAGTACACGATAGTACCAAAATAGGCTCTGGAAGCACCAGAGTAGGTCACAGTCTACCGGTTGTCATAGTGAATTCATCATGCATTTCTGTGCCACTTCGGTGCTGGCTGAAAAAACTTTCGTCTCTATAGTTCTGAAAAGTTGTGCTTTCCAGGAAAGGTTGGGGAAGCAAAAAGTAAAGGGATAAACTTTTCGCTTTCTGGAGGTCTTGTCTGTTCTGCAAACAATGCAGTCTTTTCTTTGTTAATAATTTTAGGCACTTGGGAAATTCATTGCAATAGCTCTTGGTAAACCAAGGTGGAAGCTTTCAAATTATAGTTAAATTTACAAAATTATCGTTTAAAATATTAGAGTACAACATAAATCAATTCTTCCAAAAAAAAGTCTTTGTTATTTCTTGTTTTTTAGTTTGCTTTAATTTCTGAAACTTTCTCAATGACCAAAGAAGTCACGTGGCATGTTCCATCCATACAAGTCTCCATACACATTTAACAGCGTGCCAAACACACAATGTATCTAAATTTGTAATAATTTGTACACAGTTTTCTACATAGTCCAAAGGTTGTTGAAATCCAGAGTTTTTTTTAAAGGTCCTATAACCTACTGTCTTTCATATTTTTATAGGACCTAATAAAAAAAAAGTCGAGAAATGAACCACGGTCACTCTAGAATGACAAACAGCCTACTCTTCCTTTAAAAAATAAACATAATTGAAAAGTAATACTTTTCCATACAAGAGCTAAAAAGTTATACACTGAAATAAGTGCTGAAAAGTTATAATTTTCAGCACTTGTATCGAAAAGTAATTCTTTTCAATTTTGTTCAGATTGGGAAGGTGAATTGACTAAACAAACACATAGATATTTAAATAAAAATGGGTGTTTTTTAAATCACAAAAAAATATGTATTTCGTTGCAAAATTAGTTCTTATTAATTACCAATAATTTAACAAATAAAGAATTCCTAAAATTCAAATGCCATTGTGAATTACTAAACTGAGTACACATGAGTTGTTGATTTGAGTAGGACAAACAACCCAGCAAGTTTATTAAGATCGGAAATGGTCCGGTTCAAAATCGTATTTTTATGGTCGATTTCGCGTGGAAACCGTCGTTTTCGAATTAGTAAACATTGAAATGCTTGCTAAATCGTGAACATTTTTCTCGATTTCGATGTAAATGTTTTCAAAATCGACAACATTGTTTTTTGAAATCGGTAAAAATGTTAACGATTTTAGAAAAAAATCAATGTTTACGAATACAAAAACATATAGTTACCGGATTAGCTTACATGATTTCTATCCGTATACTATTAAAACTATTTTTATTTAATTCTAGCCGTTTTCAGAAACTGCCTTTTCTTTGAATTTTTTATTTGAATGAAATTTGTGTTTTCGGAAAAGTTGTGGGTTATTATTGCGACTTCTCAGAAAAAAGAAAAAAAACGACTTTTTCTTCAAATACCGTCATCAGGGGTGACATTGGGTTATACAAATTTCTCATTTTTGTATGATCCAATCTCACCCCAATGTGTCCCCTGATTACGGTACGTATTTGTTAATTTTCAATATTTTTTAATATAAAAGGCATCAAATTGAAAATTCATGATAAGATGCAACATCAAGTTGTATTCGAGAATGGCTTTTTTTAAGCACAGCCTTTTCAAGATTAAAGCTCTGGAAGGCATCATTCCAGATCGGACATTTGGCGGCAATGTTTGTTTTAGAGAAACATTCAAATCATGATTCAATCATGACTCAATCAAAAATTGGTTTTCTTTGTGTTTTTTTTTTTTTTACATATCGTTATTATTTTTTCATTTAAATTTACTATTTCTGGACCCTGAATTCAGAACCATCATTGACAGTCATTATCCCGAAAGTGAAGGACACCTTCTAAGACCTTAAGGCATGTTAGGCATTTTCTTTAAAAAATGTTTGTTATTTTCCAAATAAAAAAAATAATTAGAATAATCAATCCCACAATTTTTTTTCCGAAAAGTTGATTTATCATTTCAGACTTTGTTAAATGAATTGAGGTTGCTGTGATTAACCCTCTTGAAGTTTAAATTTTGTGACATTTTTTAAATATTGTGACATTTCTGCTCTTAAAAAAAATAGTTCATTTTTTTCCATTCGAGACTAACTATTGAAATTACAAGAAAAATAAGTCATTGATAATAAACCTATGATCTGCCCACCATTGAAAAAACGTAATATCCACTTCTGGCAAAAACGAGATATTAGCACCAGATGGTAGAGGACATTCCAACGCATCTTCTGGAACTTGAATTTTACTGAAATAGTGTCTAGACTTGGCTGCCGATGCGAAAAACCAAACGGCTAATATGCCACTCTTATGGGAAATTGCCTTGACGGAGATTTTGGGACAAACACTAAAACGCGTTTTTCTCGGAATACTTGATTTGGCATAATAGCCGAATTTTCAATTATGGGCAGTGATCTAAGAATAAATAATGGAAAACTTATCAATTTAGAGCAGACTGTTCAAATCTTAAGTAATTTCCTAAATTTTATTTCACTTCTCCCATCACCCACCGATTTTTCCCTCCCCCAACCTTGCGGCAACCACAGCCACACTTCCGGGCGATCGATGTTCCGGATGTGATTTGATTTCATCTCTCTCTCCCTCAGCAGCTCATTTCTTTCGCACAACCAGCAGCCATGTGTTGAAATGTTTATCTCCCATGCGGCGTTCCCTCGCCCAAATCGAGTGAACTTGAGACGAAAAGAGCAAAAATAAAACCTTCAACATTAAATAAACTGCCTCACAATTGAAGGGATGCCCTTCGGTGCAGGAAGTCCCGAGAATCCGAAAAGGTTTGTAGAATTTTGCTCTTTTTCTTAGGTGTAGAAAATTTCAAGGGAAGAAAAGGTCGTTAGACGAAACAGTCTTGGTTAAAAGTTTCTAAACAGTTTTTGTTTTAACTTGAAGAACATTTTCTGATATCCAGATTTTTAAGCGAAGATGGCGTTCGATTGGTGAACGCCCTAAATGTCAAAATCACGCAGTGGTACCAACATTACGAAAAAAGTGTGCCATGGCATGACAGCCATACTTTTTTTTCGCTACTGCGCGATTTTGACAATTCGGGCGTTCACAATTCAAACGCCATCTTTGCTTAAAAACCTGGATAGATTTTCTGTTTACTAAAGATAACACTTGATCTGTCTACAAATTTTCAACCTTCCCTGTGCTGATATCTTCCGTGGCGCATCTCTCCCTTTGATGGCGGCAGAATTCCTTTGACGATGGCGGAATTTCTGTTCTTAATAATTCACCCTGCTGGGACACATTATCGAAACCCGTCATCAACTTCCGGATTTCGGGAAATCAAGTTAATTTGCTCGACAAAGAAAGAACTTCGCTTTGATGCGTTCCACTTTAACGTGCAAACTGTCAGCGGAAGTTGGTTATTCCGCCGCGAGGGCGGCGCTGCATGAATATTTTATAAACAATCTTCGAATCAAATTTTACGCCAACGATAACGATCCACGCCGAAGGGTTTTCGGGCCAAATTTCAAGAGCACCCTTCTTCGGCTGTGTTTATGTTTATGAACGTTGAGTGTACTGCTAGAGGACGGATCTCGTATGGCCCCCTCGTTCGAGCACACGTGGGTTGGAAGGCAAAAAAAGAAGCAAAAGAGAGAAAGAAAACACAGGAAGGAAGATGTCGAAAGATTTCGACCCCGAAATAATGCTCTTTCTGCCCTCCGCGGGCACAACGATGATGTCTGTAGCACTACTTGGCCCATAACAAAGTGAGGAGTAGCTATGCTATACATAATTTATTTGGGTTAGAAGTAGAGCCAAAGTGCTCTGGATATGACCCCGAGCTGGTGTTTGAAGAGACGTTCACCAGTTTTTCTTGACAGAGAAAAAATATCATTTTATTATGAATTTTGCACAAATACCTCATTTATCCACGACCTGGATTCAAACCGACATCAACCGGTACACTGTCACGTGTCACATTAACCTTAAAGTTTGCATCTCGCGAGCGTAAAACAAATTAACACAAATAATCCCAACCCGTCCCATGAAATATGACATGGTCGTGATTTGCGAGAGACGACACGCTGTAAACCCCCCTGAAAATAAAAAAATGAAAAGTGTCATAAATGGAGCCATAATTTAGACACTTTCTTCCACTTTTCACGCGCACACGATTCTGTCGCCGGAAGTTGGTTAGCATAAATCTATGCTTATGCTTTCACTCTCGGCGTGCGTCGTGAGCAAATACACGCAGATAAGTGTTGAGAAAGAAGTGGGAGAGGAGAAGAAACACATTTCAGTAACATATATCGTTCGTTTTATTACATTTGTAAACACGAGCTACCATAACCTTGCCCAATTGGTTTGAACCTTTGCTTTCAGCTGTGCTAAGCACAGATAAACGGAGGTTAATATTTAGATTGAAAAAAAAGTTAGTTCAATACTTTGCCACCGTCGGTGGCGGGGCGCTTGCGTCACCTGTCAAACTTTTGACACGATAAAAAATTGAACTCATCTTTTAATCTGTGACCACAGCAATATTTTATTTTCAAACCCCCTGTTAATCTGGGGTGAAATGTGGAAGAGATTTGTTTTCCAAAGTATTGCTTTTAAAATTTACGATCCGCTACTTTGCCCGCTTTCAGATTTGTTTTGGTTTCAACCGTCTATACACCGTCAATGTCACTGGGCAAGTTTAAGGTGAAATTAGGTGCAAACGTGCCCACCAAGCAGTGCAAGGTTAATTAGTTTTGAATGAGTTCAGCATCGAAAAGATTCGCTCGCTTTGGAAGGTATAGCGATTTGAGGCGCCCTTTGAAAAAGTCGTGCACCTTGAGTCGTGTCCATCCGGTGTGACGAAATACGATTTTGTTTAGACCTTCAAGATTTATTGCAACATTTTGAAGATTGAGTTGTTTTAATAAAAATATTAACAATTTTGTTTTAAATTTGAAATTTGATTCATACTGACTCTCCCAATCATTCCCCTTTAAAATTTCCCTAAGGAGGGGGCAAAAAAAGTTATTAAAGTTGTTAATTTAATTTAAAAAAAAAAACTTGTAAAATCTATTGATAAGTATTGAGGATACATAGTATAAGGTTCTTTTATTCATATTTAAACAAAGTAGGACTTTTACATTATTTTTGCACATGAGCAATTCTCTACGAAATTGGTCTTTTGTTTAATTTTTGTATTTTTTAATCCAGCGGATTTTTTTTGTGTCTTCGGTATTCCCAAAGAAGCTTTTTTGCATCATTAGTTTTTTCATATAATTTTACATACAAATTTGGCAGCTGTCCATACAAAAATGATGTATGAAAATTCAAAAATCTGCATCTTTTGAAAGAATTTTTTGATCGATTTGGTGCCTTCGGCAAAGTTGTATGTTTGGATAAGGACTACACTGAAAAAAAATTATACACGATTAAAAAAAACTAGTGATTTTTATTTTAACTTTTTGTCACTAAAAATTGATCTGCAAAAAAATATTTTTTTATTTTTTTTATTTTCTGATATGTTTTAGGAGACATCAAATGCCAACTTTTCAGAAATTTTCAGATCGGGCAAAAAATCCGACTTATGATTTTTTGAATCAATAATGTTTTTTTTTTTCAAAAAATCGAAATAATGGTCGCAAATAGTTTTCAACTTAATTTTTAGATGTTAAAATCAAATTTGCAATCAAAAAGTAATCTAGTGAAATTTTGATAAAGTGCACCGTTTTCAAGTTAAAGCCATTTTAAGATAACTTTTCTAATAATAGTCGCAGCTATTATTTTTTTTAAATTGGTGCCCATGTTTGCCCACTTTAAAAAAATATTTTTGAAAGATTGAGAAAATTCCCTACATTTTGCTTTTCAGAACTTTGTTGATACGACCCTTAGTTGCTGAGATATTGGCATGCAAAGATTTAAAAACAGGAAAATTGATTTTTTCTAAGTCTCACCCAAACAACCCACCATTTTCTGATGTCGATATCTCAGCAACTAATGGTCCGATTTTCAATGTTAAAATATGAAACATTCTTGAAATTTTTTATCATTTCCAAAATAATATTTTCAATTTTTTCAAAACAAGACTGACATTTCAAAAGGGCGTAATATTGAATGACAATTTGAAAACAGTTTTGTTCAAAAAAGCTTTCAATCAATTGGTTTTTAACTTATTGAAATGACAAATCAAAAAAAACAAAGCAATGTATTTTTTTAAATCATAAGCTTTGTATTGCCTTCATACCTCCACAAACATTGAAAAATTCCCTTCCCACGTCTGGTCTTTTAACATCAATCCCTTTCCCCACTAACCCCGAGTAGGCCGCGGGTAATCGGCTCCCCTCCCACTAACATTTACACACAAGATCCTCAGTAATTACTCTTAGCTTTAAGAAAAATGTATAAAAAAAGCCGACTCGGTCCTTACCAGGTCCCAGTACCGAAAAGGACCTAATAAAAATAATTTTATGAAAAAAAAACATTGAAAAAATTAGGCCGCAAAAATATTTTATTTTAATATAACTTATAAGGCAAAGCTATGAAAAATGAATGCAATGGCGTAATTTTATTTTTCAAATATAATTTAAGTCAAAAGCAAGTAATGAAAATTTAATAGAATTTCCATAAATTTTGTTCAGTCACCCAGATTTGTTATCCAAATGCCATTAGTTCGAATCCCGAGAAGAAAGGTTTCTCAGCACAACACAAATTTGAGGCCCAATCCAGACAAAAATAGTGCGTTGTTACCTGTAATTAATATTGTTCCTTAATTTTTTTATATTATTGATGTTTTTTCTGAAGTCATATTTTAAAAATTTTAAACACATTTCCAAAAATGTTTGAAGAAAATTTTAGTGAAATTAAATTAAAGTTTTATTTTCACTCACATTCAAACGTATAAAATTGTTATATTGATGTTTATTTTTAAAAACAGATTCTCAAAAAAAAAAAAAAACGAACATTGAAACAAATGTTTTTTGCAACATACTAACCTAAATTTATTTGAAACGCTTTAATATTTGCCTATTTTTCACAGCAAAAAATCCGATGGTAAAATCGCATGCAAAAGCATGCACATTACCTTCGTCAAAAATGACACTCAATTTTTGTAAACACAAAAAAAAAGTTGCAGCCGACGGGATTCAAACCCAGCACCAACAGTACGGACTGGCGCCTTAGCCCGCTCGGCCATCGGACCGATAAAGAATGGAAAGAATAAACGCATATATTTGCTTGACATTTCGGTCAAGTAGGTTTCCATACTGATGGGCTACACATTTCAGGGTGTAATATTACATAGAATTTCATAAAATAATGCAAAATGTATTTTACACCCAGGCCTTTTACACGCAGCTGAATTACCACTTTTTCTTTTGCTGTGTTGATATTGCGGATTAGTTCAACGTCTTTTAATAATACCACAAAATATCTTTAGAATTTTCAAACCAAATATAAAAATAGGTTTTTACATGTTGATTTAGGCTTTCTTCAATCTTTTGACTTGAATTAAAATCCAACCAAGTATTTTCACTAAACAGATCAATTCCTTAACATAATTTAATGTAAAGTATGTAATTCATCCCTAATACTTACAGTTACAAGGGTAGAATCTAAGTTCATGATTTGGTATCACCTTATCACTGTGCAAATTGCAGTAAGTTGAGCACTTTGAAACTTTTTTCAACTTGCACAAAATGTCTCAAAATAAGAGACAGCGTAAGTTTTGTTTAAACTTAAAACTGGTTGGGTTGCTGTTGACAATTTCCCAATATTTAATTAAAAAGCAGCACCCACTTAAGTCACCAGAGACAATCGATTGATTGGCGATATCGCAATGTGCATTATGTTTGTTAAATCTTGATAAACCAAACCATAAACTATACACCTTTGCTGCAACTGTTGAGGTGTATAAAAATGTAACCCTCAAATGACCATGTTGATTTGGATAATTTGTTTGACAATAATTTTTTGAAAGGAGCATATCATTTTTTTCAAATACTTTCAGAATCTTCAAGATTACCCTGAATGTAAACAGTTCTTCAACTAATTTTCAATTTGCCAACCGAAGGCTACCCAACGACACTTTGCTGCAACAAAACGCTTATTGCCAAAACGATTTAAATCGCGCGCGCATGAATCATAAATGAGCAGTCTGTCGTGTTTCGCGCGGCGCGATTTTCAGCCCATTAATTTTCGCACACGATGTGCAAGGCTCTTTCGGTGGATTTTTAAGCGCCATTCGTTCGCTTTTTTGGCGCGTGCACATTTCAAAAAAGCCACTTTTTGTATGTCACTGCGCACTTCGGGCCAATTTCAGGTTTCAGACCCGCTCAGGTGCCGGTATTCCTTAGGAAATTACGGACCCGCATTTCGGCACGTCGTCGTCGTTGCTTCATATCGAAACGTGATAAAATTCAGAATTTCGTTGCCAGTTCCGAAGGTTGTCGTCGCCTCCGGGTTGCCTAATCGGAGAGATTTTGTCTCCTTTTACGAGACCCCTGGAGTGCCGTTGATTGGCGACGGACTTATGGCTCTGATGAGAGATGGTATTTAATTATTTATGGTATTTGGGTCTGGATTGTGTTACGCGCCGGAGAAACTGAACCAGCGATTGAACGGTTATTTCTGGTTTTCTGAACTGGGTTGCCGCTGCTGCTGTTGATGGTGAACCGATCTGTCAACGTGAATGGATCTTCTGCGTTTGTTTGAATCCAGAACAAACCTCTAGCCGAGGCTGATGGATGTGGGACGGTTATTTTTGATTATTAATAAACAATTGTGGCCTGCATCTGGAGGATTTTGGAAAGTTTCGTTGTTTGGGTAATGGCGGTCATTAATCCTTGGATTGGATGTTTTGGGGTGTGGTAGAAAAGGTAGAAGTGTTAATCATTTCTACCTTTATCGACGCGTCTAACATAAATATGCTTTGGTAAGTAGTAATCCAGCTGCGTGTAAAAGGCTTGGGTGTAAAATAAATATTGCATTATTTTATGCAATTTTATGTGATTTTACACCCTGAAATATGTAGCCCATCAGTATTGGAAACCTTCTTGACCGAAATGTCAAGCTCATATATGCGTTTATCCTAACAGCTTTTCATTGGTCAGATGGTCGAGTGGGCTAAGGCGCCAGTCCTTACTGTTGGTGCCGGGTTTGAATCCCGTCGGCTGAAACTTTTTTTTTATTTGCAAAAATTGTACATGCAGTGTGTAATATCAAGTGTCATTTTTGACGAAGTTGACAGCATGCTTTTGCATGCGATTTTACCATCGGATTTTTTGCTGTGTACTTTGAGTATTCATATTTAAACGTGAATGAGTTGATTGTCCTTATCGGCAAGAAAAAACTAAATATTCTATCATCCATGGATCAAACCCCTAAAATCATTTACTGCGCCGCACTTCCTTCAACAAACAATCCAATTTTTACGACAGTCTATTCACCTTCCAGTTTAGCCGCCCAAGACAAACTATCAATATAAAACTTAATAAGACCACCAATTGATCGGTCGGTCTCGCCGGGAGTTTAATTGAACTTGTCCTAGGGGGCAATTATTGCAGGTCGGGCCTGCTCTACCGGAGATTATGATTTGTGGGGATCTGAATTGGCTAGGGTAGTTCTCGATAAAAAATGAAGCACGTTTTACTTCTAAATGCAATGCCTTACACAGCAAAAAATCCGATGGTAAAATCGCATGTAAAAGCATGCACATCACCTTCGTAAAAAAAGACACTTAATATTACACACTGCATGTACAATTTTTGTAAACACAAAAAAAAAAAGTTGCAACCGACGGGATTCAAACCCAGCACCAACAGTACGGACTGGCGCCTTAGCCCGCTCGGCCATCAGACCGATGAAGAATGGAAAGGATAAACGCATATATGAGCTTGACATTTCGGTCAAGTAGGTTTCCCATACTGATGGGCTACATATTTCAGGGTGTAATATTACATAGAATTTCATAAAATAATGCAACATTTATTTTACACCCAGGCATTTTACACGCAGCTGTATTACTACTTTATTTGCTGTGTATAGCGCTCCACCTTATCAATAATTTTATAATGATGTTTAATTAATGAGCAATCGGAAGATTTCATGATATTAGAATTTTGTATTTTTTTTTTTTACTTTCTATGGGGCTTCCCTGCATTCAATTATCTGAAGGCTCGATTATCTGAAGAACGGTAATCCGATGCTTTGTATGGACCTTCGGATAATCGAATCATTAACAAAAAAAACGTGAAACTTTATTTTCTTTCTTTAAACATCAAATTCGAGGTTTCGACCCCGTTTTTTTGGGCGTCCAATTTTCCCGGGTTTTAAATTTCCCTGGAAACGGGAAAAATATTTCCCGGGAAATTTTTGAAACAATGATAAAATCTATTTTTTCATTTTATTTGTTATGTTTCCAAGCTTAAAACCATAGAATTAGCTGAATAATATTTATTGGTGATAATCTACTTTTCAATCTAAACAAGAACGACAGTTTTCAAATAGCTAAAAAAATCAAAAATGTTTTTTTTTTTCAGTGTTGTGCTCTGGATTTTAAATAAACTACAATTTGTAATTTCAATATGGGACCATCCATAAACCACGTGGACACTTTAGGGGGGGGGGGGGTATGGCGATTGTCCACGCTCCATACAAAAAAGATTTTTTTTGTATGGACAATTGTCCACGAAGGGGGGGGGGGGGGTCGAGATTCCCAAAAAAGTGTCCACGTGGTTTATGGATGGTCCCTATAGTTCAAGTAAAATAAGTGTTTTCTTAATATATTTCATTCATATATTTTTTATTAACGTGACATGACTAGAAACACTTAAAAAATTCTTTGAAAATTTCTTTCAAAAACAAGAAGCGACTGCAAATAAAATGATACCAGTCGATATAAAATTTTAGATATGTTTAGAATGTCATGTTATATATAAAACAGGAAATTTAAGAGCAATAAATTTGGAAATTGGTGTAGTAATTGTTTTGTTATGTTTCCTGTTTAACCAAAGTCTTTCAAAACATTATGCAAAAAATTGTCTTAATTCGTTACATTTGTTCTGATGTGCCCGGATACCGGTGTTTGATGAAAAATAATTTTATATTATATTGTTTTTTTTATAATTTCAAATCATAATTATACGTATATATTGTATCATTCTTTTAAAAATATTTATAATTAAATAAGAAATATTAAAAGCGCTAAGCATTTTGCGGATCTGTAAACTAAATTTCAACAATTATTGCTAATAAGCCAAATTAATGTTGATATATGCCGAATACAAATTGTAATGCATTAAAATTCTTATCGATTACTAAGAATTCAACAGTTTATCTATTTGAATTTCCAGACCAAAATTTGATTATTATTTTTCCAATTTCGGGAACTCCCGGGACACATTATAAAAATTCCCGGGATTCGGGTATTCCCGGTTTTGTAAAAATTCCGGGAATTTTGTCCCGGGAATTCTAGAGATGGACGCACTACTGTTTCCAATTTAAGTCAATTTTGAATGGTTTTTTACAAACAAACTCAATTCGTTATTTTAAAAATAGTGCTAAATATTTTTGAAGATTGGCTTTTTTGATCCTTAGACAAAGCCACTAAACTTCAAAGAAACAATAATTTAGAAGTTTTTAAAGTGTCGCCCAATTCGCACACAATTTTCAAGTACAAGTCAGAAGCAAAAGATCCGGCTTTCAATTTCAAGAAGTAAGCATTTATGAAATTTTCTGAACTCTTTGAAAAAAAATGTATGTTTTGGAATCAGGACTAACATTTGAAAATGGTGTAATATTGAACTTTTGATTCTGTTATAAGGTTAATATTGTTTAAAAACTTTTTTTTACTTAAAAAAAATCTGAGTATTTTTTTTTTTAGATATTATTAGCATTGTTTAACCTAGCCATATATTTTTGAAACAATGTGCTTTTTTTTGCAAAATATTAAAAACTTGGTAAACATTTCCGGAGTAAAAGATCTTTTTTTTTGTGTTTCAAGTTTGATTCAACAAAACACTGCTTCAAATATTCAGGTACGAATATATATCAGTAATGTTTTTCTATTTGTTTGTCGAACTCTGTCATAATTGTTCCAATCTCCAATGTTTTTGAAGCACAATAAACCCTCTACAATCACCTATAGGCGGGCTTCGATTAAAAAATCCGTGAAAAAAATTCTACTAATTTGTTATCTTTAAAAAGCATTACAAAGAAGAAGACTAGAAATTTTAGAAAATTTTGTGGTTTAAAGTATTACTTTCTTTAGGGGACTTTTCCAATGTTTTTGTAAATGTAGTTATTTCTGAGGTTAACTTTTCATCGTTTTCACTAAAATTTTCTATATTTTATGTAAAAAAATATTTTAAGTAAAAAATAATTCAAAAATAGAGTTTTGGGCTTTTTGAAGAATTTTTAGATCGAAGCCTGCCTAGAAGCAGGGGTTGGGTTGTAGAGGGTTGAAGCAAATATTTTTTTTTTAAATACTGAAACAAGAAAAGCAAAGTTTTCCGTAGGACAAAAGTTACTCAAAATGAATTCTTGAATACAAGAAAACCCAAATTTTCGAAAAAAATTGCATTTCCGATCATCCTGGAAGAAACATTTTCAAAGATGCATTTGTATTTTTGTGCAATTTAATCCGTAAAAAGTGAAATAGAAATGTGGGTAAAAACATGTAACCATATTTTTTTAGTCCTCTTAGGGAGCGTTCTTTTATTACGTAACGCAAAATTAATATGGTTTTTTAGTATGTTTCACTTTCATTAGTGAAAAATATTGTTGAAAGGAGAGACGTTTTGGAAAAAATACATTTTGTTTTTATAATTGGAATGACGAAATAACACAGTTAAAATAATAAAATATGTAATAAATCCCAAATTTACCCTTTCATTATTCATGCAAATGCACTGCTGTGTACATGCCAAAAAAATTTCGCCAAGTCAATTTCCAAAAATAAACACAAACTTTCCGGCCCCGGAGGACGACAGTCAGCAATTCTAATTGCGATTTCATGTTCACGTTCCATTTGGCAAGCAATCTTCCCGCGGCCCCCACCCCTTCGGGCGGGAAAACTCGAGAGCGAATTTTCCAGCTTCAATTTTTCATAAGCTCGTTTTGCGCGACATTTTTATTTTATTTTGTTTAACTGAGCGCCATCTTTCGGTTTCACTCTGTGTCGGCGCGAGTTTCAGGTATTGTGACATCTTCTTTTTTTTTTGTTTTGGCCCTCGGTCAGACCAAACGGAGAAAAAATACCACAGACAAGCAGAGGTGGAACTCGTTTTGAGAATTTGTTCTATCAGAGAGATAGATTTTTGTCCGCTTGTCTGTGACAGCACTCTGGCCTGTCATGTACCATCGCGTCAGGAAGTGGAAAATTGCGACTGGCGGAATAAATTTTCTTAATTCAATTTTCCACCAGTTTGAGACTCGGTCATCGGCAGTGGCTGTTTTTGCTGCTGCCGGTGGTTCTTTAATTGATAAACTTTTTTGAGAAATAATTGAAATTTTGAAGACTAAATTTAGAATGCTATTAAAATTAAGTTAGAAAAGAAGCAAAGAAATTTCAGAGACACTCGTAAAATCGAAACCGCAAATTCGAAACGCGCCCAGACCTTGACTGCGGTCCATACAAAAGAACTGGGTGTCGGTTGATTTGCACTCTCGGACGACCACATCCAATCAAATTAGGGTACGCTTTCTCAACGGTTCGGCCGGCTCTGGTCAAAGGCAGATGAAGTGGAAAATACGCAATCTACAGGTGTGTGATGGGATTTAACCAAGTCCAACTGCTCAAAAAGTTGCGCAGCCTGTTTGCTATCGGTTTTTAGAAAACGAAAGTTTATGCGTCGTTTTGCGAAATGGGTTAGATTTGCTCAAGTGACAAATTTCACTTCCAGCTGGCAACACTTCCACGACGGCGGTGGAAATTGCTCTCGAATGACGGCATTACACGGCCCGTTAACACCTCAACGAGTCTCAACGCAGAGTCCCATCCAAATAGTTTCACGTCCTACTCGACACGAGCTTCGACGGACCGTGCAGAAGACGTGGGTCGCCGGACCGACGACGACGGCTCCGGTTGATTTCCGGACGGTCGGATCCACCGAGATTATCATCTCGTCGCAGCAAATATGTGCGTGACTGTTGCTCTAATCTTGGTAAAGTGGCTCAACTGGCTGAGCTCCTCCAACGCATGCTTGCTCTCCATAGAACAATCAGATAACATCCAGCGGGAACGAGCATCGGTTACAAGTCACTTAACAGCTCTTTGCTTCTCCCGAGTCAAGTCATCCCATCGTGCCAACGGAGATTTGTAGAGTGCACCAGACTCCTCCTCATCTGATCCCCGGTGACCATCCGTACTACTAGGAGCATGGAATAACCATTAGTTTTGATTGTGTGATAAATTTTCCTGTCGGAATCAGACGCGCCAAGAAACGGGTAAACTTCGGACCTCCCCCCTCTTCTCAGCAGTAGTCCCGTGGGATACGCGGACTGGACAATTGGCGGAATTAAATTTGATGTCGTTAAAATTGCATTACACAGGATTGTGCGTCGGGGTGAGTCACAGCGGAGACACTTTTTGTGTTTTAGAGTTGACATAGAATCGCTACCCGTTGGCCGGCAATAAAATTATGGGAAAGTATAGCTTGTATCAGACTTGGCCTATGCTGATACAGCATACCTCAGTCCCGGGAATCAGGTTGGGGCAGCCCCCACTTCAGAATGGCAGGATCCTGGCGACCCAAATCCAAGGTCAGTGAGCTGGCCCCACCTAAACATAGAATAAATCCCAGGTGAAAAGAGAGCTGGTCAAAAGAGCCAGTTGCCAGAAAATAATTTTCGTAGTAAGTATTCAAGATGAACAGGCAATTCTAGAGAATATTTGCACAAATTCATCAAACTGCAAAAACATGTCAAAAATAAGAATGTTATCAAAAAATCAAAAAACCTGTTCAAATCACAGAATTTTTTAAGCGGTGATGTTTCATGACAGGGTTGCCAGATTAACAAAATATAGATGCAGTATTTGATCTTTGCAAGGTTTGTGAATTTGCGATTCACAGATATGTGTTTCCAAACAATCATTTTTATGATAATTTTAAGCAGGGTTTCCAAAACTTAAGATACCGTAAAACGGGGTGACTGATAGCCGGGGTGACTTTGATAGGTTTGAGATTTTTCCGCAAAATGAAGAGTACAAATTTAATACGAACGGAATGCTATGGAATCATACTGACCATGGTAGAGAAGTGTTCAAAGTACTTCAAAAAAGGTTTTATAAAATTTTGAAATGTTTAAATAGTTATTTAACTATAATTAGGAAAATGTTGATAAATCGCATTATTTTAATATTCTCAAAGTGTCATGATTTTCTCAATGAATATGATTTCGAATCGGAAACCGGAATACATTTTCGGATTTTTTTGGATTAATTTCCACAAGGAGGAGGTAAAACAAGTTTGTAAATAATAATATTATGCGGGTTTGAAATATAATTCAAAAAAATCTTCAAATTTATGGGCATTTTCAGCAGAACAAGTTTCATATAAAATGTGAAAACTTGTGATTCGTGCTTCGAATTCAGTGTAAAATGCAATATGAATCAATAATTTTATAAACATAACAAATTTCAGCCAAAATTGTGACTTTTTAACAATTTGTCCTGAAATTTATATGTTTTTTTATTTTTTTATTGAAAAAAAAAGTTTAAGCTTATAAACTTAGTTAACTTAATCTGAACATTGATTTTTTTCTTAGATACTATATTAGCAACCTTAGCGATGGTACAATTGACGTTAAAATAAAATTTGAAAACCTTAAATCTGATTTTAAAAAGAAAAACTATGACTTTCAAAGTCACCCCGGAATCTAAAATTAAGGTTTTCAATGCAACTTTGAAAAAACATTTTTTTTTTTCAAAAATAGTGCCTTGTGTGGCCCACCCCAGTACATGTTTTAAAAATTATAATCTTGAGAAAAACCTTAACAGTTGGAAAATATTCCAAAAACAAATTTAAATCCTATCAATGTACCGCGGTTTACGGTAGTCAAGTTTTGGCAACCCTACTCAAATTTGTTTAACCCTCTACTGCCCCCTTTTTTCGAAAATATTTATTTTTTCCGTGTTCAGGAGGTCATTTTGAGCAACTTTTGTTCTACAAAAAACTTTACTTCTCTTATTTTATGTTTTTCTTGTTTTATTTTTAGTATTTTAATTTGCATTTATCTTGTTTAGTTTATGTTAGCTTTTGGTAGTATTTGGCCTATTCTACCAACTTATATAATTACATTTTGCCTATCTAATTTTTTCACGTTTTTACAGTCACATTTTCAATTTTTTGCATGTTTTTCACATTTTCTGCTATAGAATGGCACCATCATCATTTAAATTGCAAAAAAATGCGTAGAGGCATAGTCTGGGACACTACAAAAATTACTGCATACTTCTTTTTACTGAAAATATAAAAAATGTTTGTAAAAAACACAACCTAAGTTGACCCCTAAAAAAAAAATACATTTTAGAAAACATTGGCAAATTCACATAAAACAAGTTGAACTTCCGACCCTGAAATTTTCTAGAATTTTAAGAGTTCTTCTTTCCAATGCTTTTTAAAGTTAAAAAATCGGTTGGAAAATTGATTTTTTACGAATTTTTTAGATCGAAGCCCGTCTAAAGGCGGAGTTAGGTTGTAGAGGGTTAAGGTGGGATGGCAACAAATCATCCTTGAAGACTTTTTCGCTTGTATGCATTGTACAGTTACAGCTAAAATCTGCAAAGTAGGTATCACAAGAAACCAATTTGACCAAGTTAAAAATCATCAATTTTTCACATAAGATGGATTTGACAATGGAACGCAAAATTAACAAACTGTTAATGATTTTTCACTGATAAAATTAAATTGAATTGAATTATAAACTGAAACATCAAAAACTGGACGAAACTTGACCATGAAGGGTGATTTTAAAATACTTTGAATATTTTTCTATACTATTTCTAAGCATTTAGTTGGCTGCTTTTGGAAGACCGATAAACTTAATATCCAGGTTCAGGCTATTCTTTTTTAAATAAACCATTGAATAGGGCTTTATGAATCAACTATGATCCCCTTGGAACGAGCTGTCAAGTAGGACCTTTTTTGACAAGAAGGACCGCGAAGTATATTCTTTTAAATTGATTTAAAAATCCATTTTAAACCCTGTGTGGTCGTACAAAGGGTCATAGTACTCAGAAAAATAAGTTTTATCGTTGTGAATAATAATATCAGAAATTTAAGCTTAATTTTAGGACCCAATTGGAAAATATTTAATGGAAACAAAATATCAAATTTGCGAAGGTTTTTGGGAATTCATTATTTTCATATCAACAGTTCATTGAAACTCCCACAAAATGCAAATTCAATTGGTGAAGACTACAGATCTATAAAAGAAAATAATTTCTTAAGATACAGCTTTTTTTTTTTTAAAGTGTAAATCTAGTGTTGTATACACTGTAAAAAATAGTAAATAAATATAAAATTAACGAGAAAATATTGCAAAATTATCAAAGTCGAAAGAGGTGCCAATATACAGTCCAGACTCAATTATTTGTCAAGCGAATTAAAGCTCACATGACTGATTAATCATCGTCAAATTATTCAGAATATCATATCTTGACTCCCCAAATAAAGCTTATTTTACACTGGACCTTTTTATATATATCATGTAAAGTTTCTTGGGTGATAAACCTAATTAGATTCTACAAACAGTATGACTTGTTAGTTTCCCAAAACATGTTTGTCGCTCAAACATCCCCATTTTAATTCCAGCTATTCTCATGTTTACATCAAACATTTATCCACAGTTCAGTGACATTTCCGTCGCCAGAGCGAAACCACAATGTTAGTACATCTTTTCGTTAGACAATATTTGACCAACTAAATTCCTTCTCGAAAAACAATTACATCTGCTCTACTCACCCGCCACCACTCTTATCCAGACACCAGCTGTGTCTGCTGCAGTCCAAAACACTCTTATCAGCAGCTTCTTTAAGCTCTTCCGAGGCTGTAGCAGCCGCATCTTGGTCGATCTGCTCCGTAACCGTCACCGTTACACAGTTATCACCAACTTCCACCATGAATTGGGGCTTTTCTTCACCGTTAGTAGTTACATCGCCACCGTCACCACTTTTGTTAGTTACATGCTCGATTTCACCGGGGACAACCCGGTCAACCTCGTCAATGCCCTCCATCGCTGATGTTCGCCAGTTCAATTTAGTTTTCTAATCTAGTTGGAACGATTCATTTGACTTGCTCAGAAGAAGATGCTGCTTTCAGTTGGAAGAGAACGAACACAATTAGGGGCTGTCCGTAAACCATTGATCACTTGACTCCCAGCAAATAGCATGATTTATGGACAGTCCCCCACCCAGAAGAGATCTGCAACTGACCGTTGGTAAATTGCCAAAAAAGTACCACTTGAAGAGTTCACTTTTGGCGGCATCCACTTCATACCCTAAGTGCATTTCGATTGATTTTTATTGCGGCGTGCTCGGTTGGAATGACGAAAATTACTCGAGAAAGGGGGACCAATTGGCGTACTTTGGCATTCGGTTTCACAAGAACCCCGGCGCTTTTCAAGTGAAGAACATTCCTCGGAATTCGTAAAGTTGCAGCCCCTAAACGCTGCACGTCAGATATTTTGACATGCGCGCTCTTTTTCTGCGACTGCGAAACGAAACTATAATTATTACATCACACAAAAAGCAGAGTAAAAGCAATTCTTTTCCTTTTTGCTCGACTCAACTAACGTGTAATCTTTGGATCAGAAACAAAGTTGGGAGATCGACCCCCCAAACTATGTATGTTCAACGGATGAGACCAGTGGAGCTCGCAAAACTGGTTTTGAGCCCCAAAACCGCAGACTTGTTTTTTCAAATGGTAGAAGAATATCCGCTAAGTTATGTGAAATTTGTTTTGTGAGATATTAGGCACTTTTTTTTGAGCAACTAACCACTATCAATTTCATTAAAAAGAGAAACAAATAAATTTAAAAAGCCTAATGTGAACGAATTTGATTGTCAACTCATGAAACAAAATTTCAAATTTGATACTTGATTTTCAAAATTTTTAGGCGAGCAATATCACGAAAGGCTTCATGCATTTCATTTCAAAATATCAATGAATTTATATAATTTTAAAAACTTTTACGACTTTATCCAATGTGACGTTCCAAAATACAATTGAAAAAACTTTGAAACATTTGATTAAACATACATTAATGAGCATTATTCAATATACTCTGAATAGTTTACAATTGATTTCACTTTTTCTTCAATTAAAATTTTGATTTTAGTCAATTTTTGTTGTTGTTCCTTTATATTTTATTACAAAACCTGAAATAAAATTTCCAATGGCCTATGGCCAAGTTTGTTTTTTTTTTTGTATCAATCGTAGAATCAATAAATCAACCCCATTATCACCCCATTTTTACCAAGAATGAACGAAAACATTGCTAAAAAATAAGTAACTGCATATCTGTCAAACTGAAATGTCACATATGACTTATTGGTTGGATGCTGCCGAGAGACAATACTCTTTCAAATGTGTTGTGTTTTTTTAATTTTGTATTGTGTATCTTTAGAAGAAAGGTAAGAAAAATGTAAATAACAAATGCCTCGATGCTAACCACCTGTCAAACTGACACGAGAAAATTACCGAATTTTCAGCACAATAATTTGTCGTTTTTTTTTGCTAAAATTTCAGCTGTTTTGACAACCAGTGAACTGAAATTTCAGTAAAATATCTGTCAAAGTGACAAATGTCAATTAACTGATGATTCAGTAAAATCTAAATTACTGAATCGTTTACTTAAATACTAGTAGATGAAAATTCTGTAAATTTTTACTGATTTAAGCGAAAAAAAAACTTTTTTTAATACTTAAATGAGTGTAACAAAAATTTGGTGCAAATAGCTATAGTTGTTGTGCATTGTTAACGGATTTTTGAAAAGAAATATAAATAACAATCTTGTTCATGAAATATTTTAAGTGAAACAAATAATTTGCACACTTTTCTTACAAAACTTGCAAGAAATATTTTTCAGCAGTAGCAATCTCAAGACGAATCATACAAGTTAAACAATATTTGAAAAACAGATTGAAATTTTATCAATCGCACCATAGTTAACCAAAAAATCAGTTTTATTTGCATAAGTTAAATATTTTCATAATATCAACCAATTTTTATTAAAAATTATTAAATTTATTAAAAATTTAACTTGAAAAATACACACTGTCACAGATATTAAGAAAATCCACAGTTTTTATCTACCCTCATTTTTATTATTTTCCAGCTGTCAACAAAATATTTATTCAGCGGTATCATCAAAATCGAACTCCTCGTCACAAATATTTGCAAAATGTGCAAAACTCGCCGAAAGTTTATCTGACTGAGTCAGTTTGACAAAAAGACGCATTGTTGAGGTTCTAGGTCACATGTTTAAGGTTGAGAACAAACAAACAAAAAAAAAAAAGAAGGCACAAACACGCTAAATGTGTTGCGTAAAACCTTCAAAGTTTGCCTAGTTGGGATGTGCGAAGAATAAGCCCAGCTGAACGTTTAGCGATATTAAGTGGAATGAGTCAGTTGCGTTAAAGTTACTATTTTTAGATAAATTTATGTCAGATTATTCTTGTGGTTTATCTTTCGCTTTTCTGGGTAAATCGATATAAAAGTTCAGATGACAAGCTCAAATCATATGAAAATACCACGCAAAGTATTCGTTTAACGCCCCCTTGTGAATAAGCCAACTTTGAGTTCAGATAATCTAATTTACGTCAATTATAACTTTTCAACGAAATAGACTGCTTCCTCCATGATAAATAAGCAGTAAACCATCGAGGATTGTAACTTTGAAATGCATTGTTTGACAGTATTTACACCTTGGCGTTTCTAACCTTGATTTGGATTGACACATCAAGGTAAACAAGTTTAAAGGTGCACCTTTGTGGAAAAAAGATCTGTCAAACTCATGGATTGGCAATAGATTAGCTAATTACAACTCATTTACGGTATCTATTTCCATCAACCAAAGTCCCCAGCCTCGAGTGAAATCGTCCCTCTTCCAACCGGAATCACGTGGGATTCATCGTAACCGCACTTAATCCGGATGTCACATCCCGACTCACATGCCCAGCCTTAAATATTTTATCACAATGCGCCCCAGAACTGTCACTCTTCTCGGCGTACATTACGACAACAACAACACAGAATGACACACCCCCGCCCTGGACACGCCGTACCTTTTCAGCCTCATCCTTGGTCCGTTTAAAGGTTGCTTCCGCGCGGCAACTTAATCCTTTTAGCTGGATTCCCGTCGTCGTTGTCGCCGTTTCTAGGACATTCCACCGAGACCTGTTGGCCCTGAAACGCATCTGCAGAGACCGGCCACTTGAGGAGGCCGACAAAAAATTAGCAGCTGCCGGCCTCGTGAAAAACAGGATCTTGACGGGTTGTTTTTGGTCACATCTGTTGCACTTATTTTTGTATTATTTTTTGCACTCTTTTCTTTGTGCGTGTATTCGCTGCAATTTCGAGTTGCAGCTTGCACTTATACACTGTTAGTTTTGAAGATGAAAATTTCATGTGCATTTACAAATTAAACAAAACTTGTATTTTTACTTTTGATTTTCATATATTTTTCTAAAAATAGCCCGTAAATAACCCACGTTGAATTACGTTACACAAATCCGGAGAATTTCATGCCACTCCTCTTCCTGCTTCTCACCACATCCCATTACACGCGAAACATTAGCAGCCGGCTTCTTCACAACACTGCTTCATCCTTCCTTTCGTGCCGTACAGCGCATTGCACAACCACACGCACTGCTTCCTCTCTTTTCTCTTCCTTCCCACCTCGTTCTCACACGCACACTACGCCCAAAAGTCCTTACGTTCAAAATTTGGCGCCACATCAAAGAACTAAACGTCCAAAATTTATTGCCACTAATCAAAGTCACTAATTCAGCGCGCGCGTGCGAATCTTTCCAACGGCTACTAAGACGTCGCCGCGGCCACCTCTCGTCGGATTTGAATCAAGATGCAAACTAAACCGCCTCAACCGAAACAAAGTTGGCGTTTGTGGGGAACCCCGGCGGCGATGGACGATCTAGCAACTGACGGAACATTGAATATGGGAGAGTGTACGAACGACGAAATCCAACAAAAACAGAGAGTGCACAAAAGGGGGCGAAAACGCCGCCGACGAGAGAGCCCGGAGATCGAGAGAGTTTTAAGGTGATGACACAGTGGATAAGAAAAAAAGCTTGTTTTGCAGTAAACAGCTGTTTTATAGAACAAAATTTTGATTTATTTTTACTTTGATTTTTTTTATTAAATAAGGGACCTCACGCATTTAACTAGAGAAAAATGATGAAACCCCAGTTAAAATCTCTGCCTTTTTTAAATTAGTTCCTAAAATGTTTCAAAATAACATTGCTTTACCATAGTTGTCAAAAAACCTCAAAAAACAACTTCCAGAGTTTTTTTTGAAAAGGACCAATAAACTATTGTATTTTATATCTTGACTTTTTTTTGATAAGGTCCTATAAACAAATGTAAACATTGAGTGTATCCCTTTCACACCTTATGTCAAAGTCCATCGGAGTAAGCGGGATACACTCAATGTTTACATTTGTTTATTGGACCTTATCAAAAAAAAGTCAAGATATGTTTATAGGACCTAATAAAACAAAAAAAACTCTAGACTTATTTTAGTGTTGAACAATTTAAAATCCAGAGTTTTTTTTTAAAAGGACCAATAAACTATTGTCTTTCATATGTTTATAGGACCTAATCAAAAAAAAAAAACTCTAGAGATGAACTAATTAGTTTCCTTCCCAAAATGCAAACCTAACCTCAACAAAAATCATTTGATCGAGGTTAGGTGCAACTACCCTATCACCAACACATCTACACTTTATGTTCAGTCGTGTTAGTGAGCTCGGCGGTTTAGAGAGCAAAAGCTTAGACGAGCTTTTTCCGGGGCGACATCTAGCTGTGAGTTGTTGAAGTGCCAGAGATGAGAAGCTTATTTTTCTCGTTTCGCATACGTGTGAGTGTGTTTGTGGGATAGTTAGGTCGAAACATGTGCTTAGATAATGTTGCCACAGCATGAGCTTTTAAGTTTCGTGGTACAGCATAGCGTCGGGCGAAAGGGGTGGAACAGTGGTGTTGTATTGCTCGATAACAAAGAACATTAAAAATTAGTGGGTTCGGCACTGTTTTGATAACATTCAAATCAAAGAAAGTGCATATATTTTCATGAAATTTCGCTGCAATATTGTGAAATAGGCAAAATATCTTAATTGGGTACTAAAGCCCTATGTAAATTTTTATGTACAACGGTAAAAAACACGATTAAAAACCATTTCTAATCACTTTTTTTTTTATTTTAATGCAAAAAAGATTGACAAGACAACATTTTTTCGATTGATAAACTATGGTCCCCTTGGAACGAGCTGTCAAGTAGGACCTTTTCTGTCAAGAAGGACCATGAAGTTATTTTTTTAAAATTCAATTAAAAATCCATTTTAAATCCTTTGTGGTCGTTCAAAGGGTCATTGTACTCAGAAAAATAAGCTTTATCGTTATGAGCAATAATATCACAAATTTAAACTTAATTTTAGGACCCAATTCATCAATAACTAGATATATTATCTAATTGTTTTATTTATTTAATTTTTCCAGTTATTAAGGCCGTTGCAAATATTTTTTGAAGTTTATGTCCCTCGGCTCTGACCAAAGTCGAGGGAAAGGGGGGCAAAAAAATAAAAAAAAATATAAAAAATTAAAAATTACAAGCCTAGGTTTCAAAATTTGGATGAAAAAAGTGTTTTAAAATGCATTTTACAGGCGTGCAGTTGCTTTCCAATCATTAGTTTTGAAAATATCGAGGTATTGACAAAAAAAAAAAATTTCGCAAAAAAAAAACTTTTCGTAAAATGTTTTCAAAGGAGTTCAAACATGTTGAATAATGCATTTTTTGAAAAATATTTGCAACGGCCTAAGGATAGAAAAACAAATAGATAAAATCAGGCCAGTTTGCTTAAAATTTAACATACGCGAGACATTTTTCAAAGATCACCACATTTGTACACATCACATCAATGTATGTTTCTTTTTCTTTTGTCATCTGTACCTCAGCAATCAGATGCCCAATCTTCAATACACATTTCTTCAATAAAATTATAGGAAATTATCTGAACGGTTTAATTTTTGTTCAGGAAAGGACATTCATGAATACGTTTTTTTTTTTTCAAATCGAAAACAGATTTTTTTAAATCAAATCTACCTTTAAGAGGCTATATTTCAAAACGGTGCACTTAATTCAAATTTCTATAGAGTTCTTTTCGATTGCATGTTTGATTCTACAATAAAAAAAAATGTTATGTTTTTTAGTAATATTTACATTTTCTCCAAAAAACATTATTTGATTTTTTTTAATTCTCTTCTTTTAAAAAAACCTCCCCCCTAAAGTGTTCACGTGGTTTATGGATGGTCCCTTTCTGATATTTCGAAAATCGGGCAATTCTTTTTCGAGATACAGCCTAATTTTTTTCTTCAAATCACAAATTTATACTAAAAAGTAGCTTTAGAAATGGTAAATTTTATCAAAAAATTGTTAAGTACTTTTCGATTGCGAATTTAATTTTCCTGCAAGAAATCATATCTCCTAAACCACCGTACGTTTTTTTAATACGTAAAAACCAGTAATTTTTTTCCGTGAACCTATTTTTCCTAAAAAGTCCCTAATTATAATCTACAACTTTGCTGAAGACACCAAATTGATCAGAAAATATCTTCTCAAAGAATTTCATACATTTACATACCCATTTTGTGTGACCAGCACACAAAATTGTGTGGAGACTTGTACGGAAAATTGAATGATTCAATGGAACAAAATTCCAACCAAATCAAAAAAATACATAGAAAAATCGTAGAGAACCACTCATCAGGTGAAAAAAATAGGTTTTATCAATTCAAAACTAAACAGAATCGTTTAAATTATTTTTAAACATAAAATTGACGTCATAATTAGGCTTATCGATGTTACACGTTCAAAAAATGCACATTCCAGGGTTTCAAACACTAATTTTAACGGAACGTGAAAAATGTTTAAATAACATTGAAAAGCTTAGGTTAAAATTAAAGAAAGTACTTGTTATGCTTCATATAATTTTGTTTTTCGATAGACTAAAAAGATTCTTCAACAATTTGAACATTACAATAAAAGATAATCTTTTATTTTTTTTATTTGCTCTTTTTAGTCAAGTTAGATTGTTCTTTACATGTTTGACATTATCTATCGAATAGAACTCATACTAATAATTTCCAAGATAAAAAAGCAAGCAAAATTCATTTTTAACTTGATACAACCAAGTTTGACTATTCTTATTTCTTTTTAAATTAAATCTTTACAAAAAATGGTAGATAACTTGTTAGTACAGGGAATGAAAATATGATTTATTTTTTAAAATTGTTAAAAAAGCTGATTAACTTTTTTGTGTTATTTTCAAGCAATAATTTATTTCACGGAAATTTGAAAATTTCGCGCTGTTTGCATAATGGTTGAAATTCACTAACCCTAATCATATTTTATTGTTTAAACCCCTTTTCAATTGACCCACACAAATATCTTAATAACGCTTATTCCAAGTGGTAAAAAACCATAAAAAACGACAAAAACTGCCTAAAGAAAAGGGACCTCTTTGATGGTATTACAAAGCAGCGGTGATAGCTAAAGAAACCCGAGAAAGGTACAATATAATCCGGCTACTTTCATCCCGTAGTACTACTGGTAACAGCTTTCCAGCTTACCATGCAAATGTAAATGCTTTTTGTTTTCACTCTATTACGAGCGTAGGTGTGGGTGGAACACGAGTGGGTGTTTGCATAAAAAAACAAGTCTAGTTAAAGCGGTGAGTTATTTACTGTGCCCAGGAAAGTTGTTTTTCGGCAACTTTTATAAGAGTAAAGATATACTCAAACATTGTGACCAGCTTGGGGATGGTATATGTACAAAAACAGCATTTAACGCAAGTGCAACGGAGCTCACTTCAAAAGTCAACAGATGGCGCCAAGTTCAAACGAATGCGCCTAACGTTATGCAACTTCCACTGCTTTAAGCAATCGATAATGTTCTGTGATCCTTCGATTCGTGTAGGTTTCATAAATATTTTCCAAATAGTTGCCATCAGGTGCTATCAGGAGATCAAAGAGTGGGAAAAACGCGCGGGAAATTTCCGTTTGGCTTCATCCGTCCTGCACGTGTGAACACAGAGGCTGATAATAATCTAGAGCAAACACTCACCTGTGGCGCATGAAGGACTTTGGCAGCGAGCGACTTTTGAGCTTCATCTCGAACTTCCGCTTGATAGACGCCGAACGGGGCCTCATCGAGTATGGTTTGCTGCTTCGGTTGGGTTCGATATCGAAAACGAGAAAAAAGAGTGAATGGAAAAAAAGAGATGAAAATAGATTACTGTCAGTGAGTGAGTGGATGGTATTGGGGAAAGGGAAACTCAACGGAAATACTCCGAAATCTAAGGATGGTGATTGTACACAGTATTGGCAAAATGATTGAGTGCTGCGATAATTTTTCCGGACAGATCCATTTTCAAACTGATATCCTGGAGCACAGACAAAAATGGCAAAAAATCCTAAAAGTAATAATTTACTTTTTGATAATTTACAATGTAAAGAACTCGTAATAGGTACAATAAAAACAAAAAAAAAATACAATAGATGGCGCTGTTGTTATAAATGCGCCTAATGTTATGCAATCTTTTTTGCTGCGCTTTTCATGGCATATTTGGGATTGATCGTAACCCATTGTTGAATTTTGGTTGAATTGAATGAAGTGATGTGTTGATCCTGGCATAATAGTTAAGTGAAGTATCGGAAAGCATTTTCAACCAATAAAATAAAATGCTGAAAATTTGTTTAAGAATGCAAGCATGAAATATAAAAAAAATCTAAAAGCCAATTTTAAGCAAAGCTTCTTAATTAAAATCATCAAAATTATTTAAACACATTCTAAAGCTTGTTGCAGCATTTCCTTTGTCATTACGGGTGAAGAGCAAAGAGAGAATTTCCGACCGCTGTTCTACACTCGTTCAATAGTGGAAGCTACTAATTTCGTTACCAATTGGATACCTGCAATAATGACCGACTTATCAGATTGCGAACGTGAACCGACCAACACACGTAACAATAATGAAAGTGAGCTTGGTCCAGCCAGTGATGGTCCCGGTTGGTGCTAGGGATTTGAAGGGTAATTTGCTGATTGATGAACATTTTAGTTACTTTTTTATTAGTGTTTTCATCACACTCTTTAATCATATTTTTTTTTCTAACAAACAAACATTTGTTTAATATTATTATTAATATTCAATAAATCGTCTTTCCTTACGGTTTCCAACTTAGGTCAAACTTGTGACGATATACTACTTTCTCATAGTAAGCAATCGATCACCGATTACCACATTTTTGCCATTTTGACAACTTTTGTCATTTTTGACGTTTGGTCGATTCGGTTTCATCTTTTTGACCATTTTGGTTGATTTAGTCATTTGGTCGATTTAGTCATTTGGTCGATTTAGTCATTTGGTCGTTTTGGCCATTTTGGTCGATTTGGCCATTTTAATTTTGTCATGTTGGATGATTTGGCCGTTTTGGTCGATTTAGTCATTTATGTCGTTTGGTCATTTGGTCATTTTTGTATTTTTGGCCATTTTGGTCCATTTTGTCGTTTTGGTCCATTTTGGTCGATTTGGTCATTTAGGTCGTTTGGCCATTTGACCATTTTTGACATTTGTTCGTTTTGACCGATTTGGTTGTTTTGGCCATTTTGGTCTTGTGGCAAGTCATTTTGGTCGACCATTTTGGTGATTTTGGTCATGTTGGTTGATTTGGCCATTTTGGTCGTTTGGTCACTTGGTCATTTTTGTATTTTTGGCCATTTTGGTTCATTTTGTCGTTTTGGCCATTTTGGTTGTTTTGGCCATTTTGGTCGTTTTGGTCATTTTGGCCATTTTAGTCGTTTTGGTCGTTTTGGCCGATTTGGTCATTTGGTTGTGTTGGCCATTTTGGTCAATTTGATTTGATTTGGTCATTTTAGCCTTTATGGAAAATTTGGTCATTTTGGTAGTTTTGGCCTTTTTGATCGATTGGTCATTTAGGTCGATTTAGTCAATCAGGTCGTTTGGCTGTTTATGTCATTTGGTCGTTTTGGCCGATTTGGTCATTTGGTCGTTTTGGCCGATTTGTTCATTTGGTTGTTTTGGCCATTTTGATCTCGTGGCAACTTTTGTCATGTTGACCATTTTGGTGATTTTGGTCATTTGGGTTGATTTGGTCTTATGGACAATTTGTTCATTTTGGTACACCCAGAACTGGGCATCGGCATACGAGAGGATAAAGAGCATGGTTCGGTAGTAAAATGGTACTGTGTGCGGACGGAGAGGATAAATCCCGAAATTACCGAGAGTACTTTACTCATGGGTTCATTTTCCAAAAAAGTTCATCTATCAAAAAAGTACCGGTACCGAGACTCGAACTCAAGACCTTCGGCTTATTGAACCGTGCCTTTGACGTATGGGCCACCATGGTTCGGTGACTAAGTGGCGGCCATTTGTCGATATAAGCCACTCAATAGGATGAACTGTTTCAATGAACGAATGAACACGCGAGAGGTCTTTACTCACGCAAAATAGTACTTTCCTCACGTTTCTTTTCGGGAGGACTATCCCCTCGGTCTTTAACTTTGGGTGTAGTTTTGCCTATTTTGGTTGTTTTGGCCATTTTAGTCGATTTGATCAAAATTGTCATTTTAGTTTTTTTTTGTGGTTTTGGCAATTTTGATAGATTTGGTCATTTCTGTCGTTTGGCCATTTGGTCATTTTGGTTGATTTGGTCATTTTTGTTTTGGCCATTTTAGTCGATTTGATCAAAATTGTCATTTTAGTAATTTTTTGTGGTTTTGGCAATTTTGATAGATTTGGTCATTTCTGTCGTTTGGCCATTTGGTCATTTTGGTTGATTTGGTCATTTTTGTTTTGGTATTTTAGTCGTTTTGGCCAATTTGGTCTATTTGGTAATTTTGGTCGTTTTGTTGGAACGAATAAGGAATTAAACGCAAACATAGAGCTTACGAACCGGAAGCGTAAACACTATCCGAAGAATTCCATATTTTCTACATCTATCGACAAATGCTGTGAGCATGTTTCTGATGTTCAACAACCAGCAAACTACCCTGCCAAATTGTTCCTCTTTATTACGGAAACAATACCCAAAATCCTCCCACCTGAACTCACCTTGCTTTCCTATCACGCCCATCGCTTCCAGAGCCAGTCTTCTCCACCGAAGCCGTCGACGCCGCCGCCACGGCCACAACTTCCCCCTTTCCCGACGACGCCACCACCGTCGTACCCGATCCCGAGCCACCACTTCCGTTGGATCCGTGCCTTCGATTGTTCGGACTTCGACTAACTTTGTAGTTGTTGCTGCTGTTGCTTTTCACGCTACTGTTGCTGCTTCCTCCGTTCCCGTCGCGGGATCTCCTGGAGGAAGTGGTCGAGTCCTGACGATTGTTGCTGCCGCCGGTCAGCTGCTGGGTCGGATCCCGCGTGATCGGCATCTCGTGCTCACCGAGGAACGTTATCGAGTTTGCCTTGGCCGAGGTCATTCCGTACAGATAGCGCGGTGTTCCGAGCACCGCCGGCAGATCCCGGTCGTGGATTTCGACGTTCTGCTGCTTGCGGAGCGGGGCGTGCCCGCTCGTGCCCCCGTAACTGTTGGCCTTGACGGGGACCATCGTGGCACCGCGGCTTCCACCGCTGATTACAATCACTTCACCTGAACCAGCACCACCTGCACTACTAACACCGGTAGGAACAATGTCACCAACCACGAGACTTCGTCTGTTCAAACAGTTCTCACTACCCGACTTTGTCAACTGGCCGTGGCCGACGACCGTCAGCGTTTGCGGCGTCGTGGCCGCGCCACAGTGTGGCCAAAAGTCACAGGAACTAGCGGTACAACTGAAAATATGGAATAAGGGGAAAAGCTTGGTTCAGATATTGAAGGAGGGGGCGGGGTCGAAGACTGTTGGGTGCGCGCGCGTCTTCAGTGTCTTTTTTTTTGGGTTTTTGGTACTAGCGTGAGTTGTGGTGGTAGTGGTAGCGGTGGGGGACCAATTTGCTTACTACAGGTTAGTGTGTGCGTCTACACAGCGAGTTAGTATAGTTTTTGTTTTGTTAAGTTTTTTTAGAACACTTTGGAATCACTTCATCGTTTGTTTTTAACAGGTCCATAAGATTAACAGGTTTTCGTTAACATCAGTATAACAAGTGCGTTTTGATTGTTTGATTTAGTAAAATCTACGTATTTTTAAGGTTATAAAAGTTGCTTCTTAATCGTACTAGTTGTTTAAATTCCTTGTTAGTAGTCTTGTTAGTTGTACGCTTAGGCTTTCCCGGCTTCACCGAATCGTTCCCGGGAGGGTTTTTTATTTGGGGTGAGAGAGACAGTGTGTTAAGGTTAAGGTGCGCAACACTACACTACTGTGTGACCTGTGTGCTTCCGGTTCTTGATCTCAATTTAGCTCGATTTTTTAGTAGTTTCGTTTTTTCTAGAAGAGTAGGAGATTTCAATACCTTCCAGAGGTGGGCGTTCCGGCCGGAGGTACCACCACCCCACGTCCTCCGGACTCTCTTTGCATTTGCTTGTTCTTGGCGGCGTACAGAAACTTCTTGACCAGTTCGGCCTCCTTGAAGGCTGCCGCTGCCGCGGGATCATCCGGCGTAGTCGTCGTCCGATCGTCGTACTCCGAGTCTGGCGTTCCAAGACTTCTCATTCCCGCGTACATCAAGTCCTTCTGGAAGCTACCGTGCTGTTGCGTTAGCTTGGTGGATCCAGGTACGGGTGAGCGATCCCTAGCAGTTCCTCCTCTGCTTCGTCCACTGTAACCCCCCATGATCGGCGATCGACTCATGGCGGCTTTTCGGCCCAGCTCCGAATACTGTTGTAGCTCGTGGTCGTACAACCGCGCCCCGTAACTTTGCGGACTAGTTCTGTTTCGCGACGACGAAGACTGGCTGTACTCGTTACTCGATGAGGTCCCCGTTGATCCGAACACGCGATCATGGCTATACGATCGACCTTCCGTCGCGACGTACGCTCGCTGCTTCTCCCGATCGTCCAGAATGTAGTTTTCGTCGAACGATTTGCTCTTGTCAAAGTCCGCGTACTCGTACACTCCGTAGTTGTTGTTGTCGAAGCTTTTGCTCGTCTTGTTGTCCACCACGTCGACCTGACCGGCGTGCATGGCGTGCGAGGCCGTCTCGCGTCGGAGTCGGTCCAGCGTGGAGTTTGGTGACACCCGGAACTTGGGCGGATTCCTCGCACCGCCAGGGTACGCCGGCCGCTCTTTAGGCACGTTGCCAAGCCGCACTACGACCTTGTGCGGCTGACCTGGTTGCTGTTGCTGGAGAAGTTGCCGGCTCGGGGAACGTTCCGACAGCTGCAGGGATCTACGGATTAGAGATAGGGTGGAAGATGGAAAAAAGAGAGGTGCTTAGTGCTTGGTGTGTGTGTGTGTTGTCCGGAAGATATTGGAAGAGTTGGCGCGATCTTTTTTTTATTTTCAGGTTAGGTTCAGGCTGGCCAAGCTGAGATGTGCAGGAAGGTTATACTACCACGGCGCGACGGCGCGTTCTAGGTTCTAAGTTCTACGGAGTAAGTGGAGTGTAGTGGTTTACGTTGCGGGTTGCGTTGCTTGAAGAACGTTAGCTTTACTCGACTAAAATTTTGAATTTTTGGTAGCCAGATTAATGAGGTGCTGATGGAATGGGGTGATGGGACAAACGGAAATTTTGAAGCGATGATGTTTCGGTCTGCACAAGTCTAATTCACAAGAAATCTTTATTTTATTTCAAAAGGGTTTTTTGTGCTGATTTAGTGCCCTGCAATATTTATTGGAAATCATTATACATAAACTTTTGTTGAAATGTAAAAAAATACTATAAATGCATGAATTTAAATATTCGTTTTCATTGCAAAAATACATGGGTAATTCTCTACCAACTCACACGAAATCGGGAAAAGTTGCCCCGACCCCTCTTCGATTTGCGTGAAACTTTGTCCTAAGGGGTAACTTTTGTCCCTGATCACGAATCCGAGGTCCATTTTTTGATATCTCGTGACGGAGGGGCGGTACGACCCCTTCCATTTTTGAACATGCGAAAAAAGAGGTGTTTTTCAATAATTTGCAGCCTGAAACGGTGATGAGATAGAAATTTGGTGTCAAAGGGACTTTTATGTAAAATTAGACGCCCGATTTGATGGCGTACTCAGAATTCCGAAAAAACGTATTTTTGATCGAAAAAAACACTAAAAAAGTTTTAAAAATTCTCCCATTTTCCGTTACTCGACTGCAAATTTTTTTGGAACATGTCATTTTATGGGAAATTTAATGTACTTTTCGAATCTACATTGACCCAGAAGGGTCATTTTTTCATTCAGAACAAAATTTTTCATTTTAAAATTTCGTGTTTTTTTCTAACTTTGCAGGGCTATTTTTTAGAGTGTAAAAATGTTTTACAAAGTTGTAGAGCAGACAATTACAAAAATTTTGATATATAGACATAAGGGGTTTGCTTATAAACATCACGAGTTATCGCGATTTTACGAAAAAAAAGTTTTGAAAAAGTTACTTTTTGCGTTTCTCTTTGTTTCGTCGTCCGTGTCTGTCGCGGATGACCATGAACGGCCATAATCGATGACGACCAACTTTTTCAAAACTTTTTTTCGTAAAATCGCGATAACGTGTGATGTTTATAAGCAAACCCCTTGTGTCTATATATCAACATTTTTATAATTGTCTGCTCTACAACTTTTTAGAACATTGTTACACTCTAAAAAATAACCCTGCAAAGTTAGAAAAAACACGAAATTTTAAAATGAAAAATTTTGTTCTAAATGAAAAAATGACCCTTCTGGGTCAATGTAGATTCGAAAAGAACATTAAATTTCCCATAAAATGACATGTTCCAAAAAAATTTGCAGTCGAGTAACGGAAAATGGGAGAATTTTTAAAACTTTAGTGTTTTTTTCGATCAAAAATACGTTTTTTCGGAATTCTGAGTACGCCATCAAATCGGGCGTCTAATTTTACATAAAAGTCCCTTTGACACCAAATTTCTATCTCATCACCGTTTCAGGCTGCAAATTATTGAAAAACACCTCTTTTTTCGCATGTTCAAAAATGGAAGGGGTCGTACCGCCCCTCCGTCACGAGTTATCAAAAAAACGGACCTCGGATTCGTGATCAGGGACAAAAGTTACCCCTTTGGACAAAGTTTCACGCAAATCGAAGAGGGGTCGGGGCAACTGCTGTGTGAGTTGGCGGAGAATTACCCACATCGCATTTATAGATGTGTTTTAATAGAATATTTCTATTTACAATTATTTATATAGATGTTATTCAAACTGTTTTTAGTGTGCTCGAATAAGTCAATTAAATCATATTGACGCTTGTCAATAATTCCATTCCATTCAGTAATTTTAAACGCAAACGAGGATTCAAGGGAAATGGAATCATGAAGGTGTGCTTGATTTTGTTTTGGTTAAAAAATTAAAACATTTCGAATATTAGTGTGGTAACTAAAACCACACGAAAATGTGATCGCACACACACGAGCGCGTGAAGCCAATTGTTATTTGTGTGCGTGCGGTTGCGTCCGTCACTGGTTGCTGTCGTCGCTTTCACATTCGTGCGTGCGTGCGTGCGTGTGCGAATTTCGATGCGCTGTGTTTCGGTCGGCCCTCTCTGTCTCTCTCTCTCTCACTTACACACACATAATGTCTGCCAAACAATGGTTGCTGCAAGAAAGAATTGGGTGGTAGGTGTGTTGACTTTGGTTATTGTTCTTGTTTCACGAGCTGTTTTTGAAAACATTTAGATTGTTTTTTTTTGTGGTTTCTGGTAAGACAAAAAGAATTTGAGAAAAAAGATTGCATTTGATTTTTTTTCGAGAATTTCGGGTGGTTAACTTTAGACATCGATTTGGGTCGGCATGAGCAATAGGCATATATGTGGGGGTAAATGCAGAATGCGAACACGAAATGCGCTTGTATGGATGAGAGAGAACAATCGAAACATGGGTTTTTGATGTATTGGTGACAACGACACTCAGATGGTTTCGGGAAGAAGCAAGCATCACACTAACACACATCTTAAATATACGATGAAACGGATCTTACCTCGATCTTCGAATTTTGTAATCTCCACCGACATTCCCTGGCCGTAGATTCGCTCCGGAACCTCCCCTCAGTTGACTCCTCCGGTAGGACGAGGTGTGAGCTTCGTCACCGCTGTAACTAGAGCTCGAAGTACTTCGGCTCATGCAAGCCTCGTCGTATCTTCGCTCCAGCGTGCTGCTTCTCGAGCCGGAACTTTGCCGTGAGACCAGCGATGACTGCGAGCTGTTGATTTCACCCTTGCCACGTGCGGTGGCCGCCTTCGAGGGTCGATCGTCCGGCGTTCGGGACCGCTTTTCCGGAGTCAGCGAGCGTTGTTTCTTCAGATTTCGCATGCTTTCGTAGTCGTCGTTGTCGTACAGCCGTTCCGGAGTGAGCGAGCGTTGCGGCTTCAGGGCGGCGTGAGCCGTTAACGTGTTGCCGGAACCGGATAGCTGTTGCTGAAGTTGTTGTTGCTGTTGACTGGAGCTGTACATGGCGGCCGCAGCTGCTCGGCCCTTCATTTGGTTCATGTACGAGGTGGTTGATTTGTAGCTGAGCGCCAGCGAGGAGGATTGGTCCTCGCTGACGTCCTCTTCGTCGTCGTCGTCTTCGACGCCGTCGTTGGAGTAATCTGGTGAAATATGGTAAGTGTTATAATTTTCGAAATTTTTGAAATATAAAATTTAAGAATTTTATTATTTTGGTATTTTAGTATTTTAGTATTTTAGTATTTTAGTATTTTAGTATTTTAGTATTTTAGTATTTTAGTATTTTATTATTTTAGTATTTTAGTATTTTAGTATTTTAGTATTTTAGTATTTTAGTATTTTAGTATTTTAGTATTTTAGTATTTTAGTATTTTAGTATTTTAGTATTTTAGTATTTTAGTATTTTAGTATTTTAGTATTTTAGTATTTTGGTATTTTAGTATTTTAGTATTTTAGTATTTTAGTATTTTAGTATTTTAGTATTTTAGTATTTGAGTATTTTAGTATTTTAGTATTTTAGTATTTTAGTATTTTAGTATTTTAGTATTTTAGTATTTTAGTATTTTAGTATTTTAGTATTTTAGTATTTTAGTATTTTATTATTTTAGTATTTAAGTATTTTTATATTTCTCAATTTTTTTGTTAATTTTAAATATTTTGCAAATTTCAAACTACTTACCCGATCTCGCTCCACTATCACAGGAGTTGAGCCGCGTGTTGCCCACCGAATCGGACCGGAAGCTGCTCCCGTACGTGGGCAGCCCGGGCGTCGAGTTGGCCTTGGTCGAAAACTGTGACCTCCGCGATCGGCCACCTCCTCCTCCCGCCCCACTGGAAGACATCATCGAGTCGAGCGATTTGTTCTTGTCGCCGAACCGCTTCAGAGGTTCGTACCCACCGGAGTTGGGCAGACCGGTGCCGGGGATTGACTTGGGGAAGATTGGTGAGGGGTCTTTCGGCTTTTCCTTTTTGGTCAGGTAGTTGGGCGAGTTGCCGGTGAGGGTGGCGAAGGTCGGCGATCGGTTCCGCCGGATGAAGGGTTGGTCCGTGGTTTTGGGCATGGCCGCTGAGCGGGACGATTCAAAGTCGAAACTTTTGGAAAAGTCCGAGTAGGATTGCTTTTGCGTTTGTTGTTGTTGTTGTTGCGGGGGGTTTTGGTGTTGGGAGGAAGATCCGGCTGCGTACCGTTGCCGGAGGTCGTACTCGAAGCTGCGCGAGAAGACCATTCCTTTGGGGTTGCGGTTCTCGTTGTCCACGACGGACAGGAAGATCCTGGTGCCAGGTTTGATATCGCTGAGGCGCGTCTTGTACTTGGAGTCTTGGAAGGCCGGTGGTGGTGACAGGATTGGGGTTACCGGAGGTGGTGAGTTGTCCGCCAGGTTCCGTTTGATTGGTAGACATTCCGGACGACCGCCCGGATGTTGCGGGTCGATCTTCAAGATGGTCACATTGTCCTGTCGTTGGATCTTCTGCAGTTGACTCCGTCGGGCTTCGTTACGGTTGATGAGATCTTCAAGTTTGGTTCCCCTGCCGTAGCGATTCTCGTCGTACTCGATGTACCTCCGGGAGACCTTTGGCCCACCGGACATCAACTCGGACTGGAGTGATTTGGCCCGGACGGCCGACCCTCGCTGCGGGCCGGGTCCTCCCGGGTATTGCGAAGGCTGGCTGACCTGCACCCAGCCCGATTTGTTGAGAAAGATTTCATTCTTTTTGAGATTTTCCCCAAACAGGTACGTCGGTTTGGGGTCGTTTGGATTTCGATAGTGCATCTCTTCGGCGCCCGATTTGTCTTTGTTCCTACTCGAGACCTTCGGGGATCTCCTCACATCATCCCCGGTGGTGGTGGTCGTAGTCGTCGCAGTGTCGTTGTCCGTCGCAGTCCGAAAGCTGGCGTCCGACGACGTTCCCAGATCGTGCTTCACGGGAATCTCCGGCAGCGGAAAGTCGAGCTCGAGTTCACCGGATTCATCGTTGGTAACTAATTTATCGGCTTCGGCATCACCATCGCCGACCTTAGCTTCAGGTTCAGTGGCATGGTTGTCTTGTTCCGCTGGCGGGGGATTATCCTTGCCGGAAGCTACGCTAGTGGCGGATGGGGACCGCGACGGGCAGGCACTTGCCGCTGGGGAGTTTTTCTCTTCGAGTCTGTGAATAAGAGAGAGAAAAATTGACCCGGTAAATAAAACTGGTGATTTACTTTTTTTATTTCAGCTTGTGGATTAATGGCCAGCTTTTAAATACATTAAATGGTTATTGGACTACTCTTGGGCCACCAAATTGGATTATCGGTGAGTGGACAGAGCATAAAGTGTAATGGATTTTGTTTAAATTGTTTCTTTAAAATGTTTTAACTGTAGGTTCCTCTTTTGATGTATTATTACTTAAAGACTGAAAAAGTTGCATTACATTGGAAAAATTGTAAAGATTCACAAATTTCTTTATGTAAAATTACACATTTTCCTGTAGTCTAGCAGCAACGGACATGTCCGTTACTGAAGTCACATCAGCTGTGGTGGCTCCAGCGAGGACGAGCGCATCTTTTCCAATCTTCAAAGAAACGGCAGCAGCAGCAGCAGCCAGCCAGTCCCACAGATGCAATCAGTTTTATTGGCAACTCATCGCAACGAGTGGCCAAGTCGGGAAATTAAAACGAACGAACCAAAGTTTTCCCAGCTCTTCAAACAGCTGTTGTATAGAGAGGGAGACAGAGATCAATCTCGGCTCGTGGAGCGGTTTTGATGAGATTCAGTCGTAGGTTCAGCGGGTTTCAGACGAAAGGACAGAACGGCGGAACGGTTTTGAGTTGATTAGATATTCTAAGTTATTAAAAGTTGCGGATTTAGTCCCCAAGCAGGGTAAAATGCCAATAGCTGGAGGACGTAGCGTTCATAAATCTTGTTTTTTTTTTCTTTCTGGGATTTTCTCGCTACTCAATTTCGCAAATTTGATCTGGAATCCACCAACTAAAGCATCATCGTTTTGGTTTCACCAAATTGCCAACAAAATTCCTCTCTCATTCCAAATGTTCAGCCGAAGTCGAGAATTTAATTTTGGCAGATGGAATCGTCAAATCGAGAAGATGTTATCATTTTGATTGTTTCTGCTTGAGATGACTAAAGTTTCTGAGTTTCTGGCAGTTTTAAGGGTTTTGTCCCCGCGGGGTGACCTCGAATGTTATCCTTGTTCATTCCAAAACAAAACCACAATTCACAGCTGTAAAAGGCTTCTTATAAGCTGATACTGAGGCGAAAATGGAGAAATCATTTGCATACTGAGATTTCGTTTTTATGCTATATTGTCGCATTGTTGTTTTGGGCTAAATTTACTTGACTGTGAATGAACTTGATTTTGTAAATTTTTATTCATCCCCTAAGCTACTATTTCTATAAGGATTTACAACACAATTTGACAATTTTTATAATCAAAATTATTTCAGAATTGGGTCCGTATGTTCAACAATGTTAGAATAAGAAGACAACAACTTCCTTGGTTGTTGTGTACCCTTAAGACGAGTTTTCTCCAAACAATAAAAAATATGTGCGACAATGCGTGCTTTACATTTCATAAGGGCACATAACTTTTGTAAACAAGAGTGTATCCCTCTCACACCTTATGTAAACTGTCATTTGAGTGAAAGGGATACACCCTTGTTTACAAAAGTTATGTGCCCATTTGAAATGTTAGGCTCCAATGCACAGTGGTCCAGATCGCAAAATTAAGTGGAAAATGGATATTCCGAAAAATGGTTAAGTTTTGGAGCTTTGGTGTCTTCAGAAGAGTTGTTGCAAATAAAAAGGGGCAACTTTTGGTTTGGTTGAAAATTAGGGTGGTTTACGATTAGGGTGATTTTGAAAATCTAACTTTACAGGAATATTTTTGGGATTTTTTTTGTCTTCTAGAAAGTTGTTGGGCTTGCCAATTCAAGCAACTTTGTCGAAGACACCACAATTTTATCTCGTAATCTTCGCCTTCTATGACCAAATTTATAGAAAGCATCTGAGCAAACCTTCAAAAATCAGTTTTTTGATCTACCCTCAAAATCAAGCCAAAGAATCGAAAAATCGATTTTTGGTCATTATTTGGTCATAAATCGACGCTGTCGTGCTATCATGTCGCAACCGCCATTTCGACGTTCCGAGAAAAACGCGTTTTAATGTTTGACCCTGAATAAACAAAAACTAGAGCACGCAATGTAAACAATAAAAAACACATTTTGTTTGGTTGACCATTCTGTGCATTGCCCCGAAGTTTGGTTGAATTTGGTTGCCGGAGTCCCGAGTTATAATTACAAATTTTAACGGTAAATTTTCAGGGAGTGACAAGATAGCACCACAAAATTGAAACTACTTTAATATAAAAAGTGACAAAAATCCGCGGAGCATTTTTGGTTTTTATTGAATATCTCTGGATTGAAAACGAATTTTAAGGATCTGTGAAGATCAAAAGATGAGGCATTGTGAGCTGCACAAAATTGCGTTCTTAACTCAATTTGGCCCAAAATGCTCGTACGGCGACGAAATGATAATTTTACATGGAAACCCAAAATATGACCAAAAATCGATTTTTCGATACTTTGGCTTAATTCTGAGGGCAGATTCAGATTCAGCGGGCAAAATTACATGGAAAAACATAAATTTGGACAATTTTCGAATTTCATTAGGGTGGTCCAATATGATTTTCGCTTGAAAATTAGACTTTTTCAAATGAAAATATATCGAGTTGAAAGAAAAACACTTCTGATTTTTTCAGCGTTTGTAGTCCTAGATCTCCTCTTTCAAATGCAACCTGGTGCTTAAAATTTGGCTTGCACCTTTTCGAGATACAGTGGACTCTCTCGTTGTCGATATTGAAGGGACCGTCGAGAACGGGAGTTATCAAATTATAGAACGAAAAATCAAAGCAATCTATTCGAAGGGACTGAAAAAAAATATTGACAGCTGGAGCAATATTGATATCGAGAAGATCGACAGCCAGAGAGTCCACTGTATATACGTTTTAAATTTGCATCATTTTTACCTTAAAATGGCTGTAACTTTTGACCCTTAAGTCCATATTGGCATGTCAACAAATAAAAATGTTCGTTTTTGAGAACTCTAAAAGTGCTCCGAATAACACTTTTCTTTAAAACTTAACTCTGAATTGCCACGTTCAAAAAACTGATTTTTGAAGGTTTGCTCAGATGCTTTCTCTAAATTTGAAGATTACGAGATAAAATTTTGGTGTCTTCGACAAAGTTGCTTGAATTGGCAAGCCCAACAACTTTTTAGAAGACAAAAAAATCCCAAAAATATTCCTGTAAAGTTATATTTTCAAAATCACCCTAATCGTGAACCACCCTAATTTTCAACCAAACCAAAAGTTGCTCCATTCCATTTGCAACAACTTTTCTGAAGACACCAAAGCTCCAAAACGTCACCATTTTTCGGAAAAAAACCATTTTCCACTTAATTTTGCGATCTGGACCACTGTGCAATGGATGGATTCATCGTGAATCTCACCATGGTATTGATTATTGGCTTTATAAAGCGATTCAACCACAGTTGGAGTACCAAAGTTTCAAAGACTTCAGTATGGCGATCAAATTTCGTACTATTCAATAAGGAAAAAAAAGACTGCTTATGAAATTATTCCAGCACGTGTCATAACACCCAAAAATAGCCAAATAAAAACGATTTTTATGGCACTCTTCACGGCTATAATTTGCAGATATTCACAGTGAGCCACTCATTTTTATGGCAACAACTGAATGCGTTCATAATGCAAGCAGCTGGGTGCCAAACCTCCTCCCTCCTTGGGATGAAAAAAAGCTTCAATAGCCATTTTGATGTGTGCTTGGAGCATAATCCTCCAGCTGGGTTGTTGTCGGTGGTGTTATTGATGCTGTGGCGTATCTACAACCAAGAAGGAGGGAAATCTCACTGGAGGAGCAGCAGGATTTTGCGGAGAGACACGAACCAAACGACGCGAATCGTTATTGTTTCGATTCGGATTAGTCTACGCGGCCCTCCTAGACGATTACGAGGCTTTATGGTGGAATCGATTTTCAATAAAAGTCGCTTGATCATAAAATTAGGCAACGATTTTGCGATTTTTTAAATAGATGAGCATCATTTTATGTTTTTATGAAGATTATCGGACACACTGATCCAGTAAAAAAGCTGGTAACCCTATAAAATGACACAACTTCCCTCTAGTTACACATATGCATTAACATGTTGCCTTCTAGGCAAAAAAGCTTACTTATAAGCCGCCCTTTTTGTACCCGAAAATCCATACGGGGTTGGAGGTGATGGAAGAAGCTTTAAAGCTTCCGGTGACGGGCGACGTTCTAGAATGTCAAAAGAAGATAATGCTGAAAGGTAATAAATACACAACAGTACACACATATACGTATAGCACAAGCAGATGGTGCTTTAAAAAAAGACGGTGTAACGCGCGAAGAACAGTTATTTACATTGATTTTTATCTTTTCCCCTTGTGGGTTGAACAAAAAAACACGAGATGTTCACAATGACAGCGAAAGGGTTGGAATTTGAAGGAGGAAAGGAAGGAGGTTTTGATAGCTTTTTCCCTAAGGTAAAGCAGATTTTGCAGCGAAAGTGTTCGTTGGCCAATCGACTGAATAAAACATGTTGGGAATTGTCAGAGAGACGCAGAAAAGAGGCTTTAGTTCTTGAAAGGTCTTGGTTTACCCTTACAAGTCTCAATTTGGGCAGCTGTTCATACAAAAATGGTACACAGAAAAAAAATCAATTCCCGTAATCGTGAATTGTATTCTTGAATTTGAGAACCACGAAGGAATTTATTTGCATTTGCACTTTAAACGTGAATATATTCCTTCGTGACTCTCAAATCCATGAACACAATTCACGATTTCGAGAATTGACTTTATTCCGCAAATATTTGATTTTTCTGATCGATTTTGTGTCTGAGGCGAATTCAGTATAAAATGCAATATAAATCGATAATTTTATAAACAAAACCAGTTTTAACAAATTTCAGGCAAAATTCCGACATTTTACAATTTTACCTAAAATTTATATGTATTTTGCTTAAAAGCTTATACACTTAGTTAACTAAATATAAACATTGATTTTTTTCTTAAAAACTATATCAGCTTCTTTAGTGATGGTACATTTTACGTACAAATGAAGTTTGAACATCTTAAATATGATTTTTACAAGAAAAACTATGACTATCAAAGTCACCCCGGAATTAAAACTAAGAATTTTTAACGTAACAATTTTTCTAAACATTATTGAAAAAACTTTTTTTCCGAAATAGTGCATGGACTTTGTGTGGCCTACCCCAGTACATGTTTTAAAAATAATAATCTTGAGAAAAACCTTACCTGTTGGAAAATATTCTAAAAACAAATTGAAATCCTATCAAAGTCACCCCGGTTAACGGTAGCCATTATCGAATCGAATTTTATCGAAAATTAAATGATACAATATTGTTTATCTTTTTTACAAAATGCAAATTTAAAAATAATCCGCGAAACTCTCGAGACTCAATGAAACATCGTTTTGAAATTAGGTAAACTGTTTTACCTGCACCTTATTGGGTTTTCAATCGATTGTAAAATGATTAGAATATAAATTTAGGAATACCGTCATCAGGAGTGATGTTGGGTCTATGGGGCGAGTTTGGGTCATAAAAAATGCAGAAATTTGTATGACCCAATTCAAGGGTCCTGATTTTTGGTCCAATGAACAGAAACCACTCACTCATCGCCTATCCATTCGTCACCTATTCCAACCCGCTAGCATTCATGAGCGCATGAGTCTCGCAAGCAGTCAGCGATTGGCCCGAACTGTTCACTCAGCGAACAAATACATCGTGAAAATATTTGCCTACTCCGTCGCTCGACGACACTCACACACTAATATACTCAGCGAAGAGCCAGTCTCACAAAATGCCAGCGCGGCAGTCTTTTTGTCTTCACGCCCTCAGTTTGCCATCAATTTGATTTTTTCTTGGTAGAAGTTTCTTTGAATGATGTCTATAATGTTATGAAATCAAAATAAATGCACAATTTAAATGATAACATTGATTTTAGGCAACCCAAAATCAATGAGTATAACGCAGTGCATCACAGAAAAAATGTTTTCAGTTCAGAGTGATCGGAGATGATCGGCCTGCCTGAGCCGTTTGGAGACTGAGCCGATCAGAGAGAGAGAAGGAGAGTAGAAGAGAGAGTGTTTGGGAGCGAATGGTGTGAAAGTGACAAACGGTAGGAATTCATCAGGGCAGTATCGCGTCGCCTGCTATTTGTGCTCGCGAATGAAGTGGTTGATTTTGAGCAATCAGGACCCTTGACCCAATTTCACCCCTGATGATGGTATCTCCAGCAAACTACCCCTGATTGAAATTGACATCCTATCTCGGTGGAGTCGCTGGTAGGCAGTTGGACTGTCAATCCAAAGGTCGTCATTTCGAATCCCGGGATGGATGGAAGCTTTTTTTTTTTTTTTTTTTTTCCGGTTTAAAGGCTGTTTATTTATAGGTAATCTTCAAATATAACAAATCCATTTTCCAAAAACTCTGTCGTAAAATTTCTTGTTGTTCCATCGTTTCTCCCTAACTTTACATTCAAAATCTGCTACTGTACCATTTCCAAAGTTTTTCAAATTGTAGGCAATTGCTTCAACTACTAACCACAAACCTAATTTTTCTTTTTCATTTTTAAACGTTTTCCCTAGCAACTCCTCAGGGTCTACAATGTCTAAGCCTAGTTTTCTAATTATAGTTGTTTTTACGCTATTCCAAACTAATCTACTGCTGCTACATAACTTTATACGATGCTTTGATGTATCTAACTTATTACAATATTCACACAAATTTGTATTAGTATCCCTAACCTTATGGCGAAAAAGTTTTGCTTTTGTTGGAATAAGATCATTGAGCATAATGAATAGCGAATGTTTTTCTTCAGAGGAAATGAAATTCGATTGTATATTCTGCCAATAATTTTGCCACGGCAATTCAGGGAACTCGGTTGCGATTTTGATTTTAATATTTTGCTTACTAATCAACAAACGGTAGATTTTTTTGCTTGTGTTTAAATCAGTATCGTTTGATATTTCTTCTGCCAAACTTAGCCACTCACGTGAGTTCCGACTAAGCGTGTTGTTAGTTTGCTGTGATAACATGAATGAATCTTTGATACCGTCTTGACTAGGAAATAATATGTTTTTTACAAATAGTGCTTTACATTTACTTTCAACATCAACGAGAGATAGTCCTCCTTGATCAACGTCTAAGTATAACTGATCAAATTTAACTTTGTATAATCCAACACCTTTAAAAATAAAATTTCTGCAGATCGTTCTGATTTCAGCGATATTTGAATTATTAGGAGGGAAAACTTGTGCTATGTACCATAATTTAGATAAAATAATTTGATTTAAAATCCATGATTTTTGGTAAATGTTTAGTTTTCTTTTATGATGAATCGAAATTAAAAACTTAATGTTAAGTATAATTCTAGAGTAATTGTTTTCAATGATAGTGTTAAAATTTTCAGATAAATCTATTCCTAGTATTCTGAGCGATGAGACCTTCCAACATTCAACCTAATTTTAGCAAAAATGCTGAAATAGTTGATGAGCTCCAAGGTCTTATCAAATTCGTGATTATTGCGAATAACGACATTAATGTCATCTGCATAGGCAATAACTTTCAAAAAGCTATTATCTATTAGACAACCTCTAACGTCATCGTAAAGCATGCGAATAAGTGGTTCTATGTAAATGATGAATAAAGCCATGCTCAAAGGGCACCCTTGGCGAACAGATGATTTTATGAAAATGTTATTAGTGAGAAAACCGTTAAATAGTATCTTAGAGGAAGCATTTTTATACAGATTACGAATTAAGTTAACAAATTGAATTGGGAAACCAAATTTTTCTAAGGTTAGCCAAAGAAAATGATGATCAACCCTATCGAAAGCCTTTTCCAAATCGAAACTTGCAACAAGTACTTTTAATGATTTAGATTTTTTTGCTTTGATAATTAGATTTCTAAGCAGTTTTAGATTTGTGATACAAGATTTTTCAGAAATACCTGCAGCTTGACCTGGTCCAATTAAAGAATCCATAAGGGGTTGTAATCGATTCATAATGATTTTAGCAAAAAGTTTGTAATCACAGTTCAACATGCTAATCGGACGTTTGTCAGAAATTTCAAAGGATTGTTCTTTTTTAGGAATTAATGTTACTATCCCTTCAACGAAAGCCGTATTAGGAATCTCCCCCATCAAAAATAGATTAAAAAGTTTCAAAAGGTCATTTTTTATTTCGTCAAAGAAAGTACAGTAAAATTCGTATGTCAGTCCATCTGGTCCTGGACTTTTCTTTTTAGAAGCTTGTTGTAGTGCCTCTTGTAGTTCGTTGAGATCAATTGGTTTTATTAAATTATTGCTTTGTTCAAGAGTTAAACGGTTTTTCACGTGATTAAAAATATTATTTACACCTGGATAAAAAGTTTTATCGCCTTCGAATAATAAGCTAAAATGATTTTCTAAAGCTAATTGAAGTTTAGTTTTCTCAGAAGTAAGGTTACCATTAATTAAAAGTTTCATAATAGAGTTTTTTGCAGCGTATTTAGAAATTTGAAATGTACTTAGTTTCTCGTCTTCAATTATATTTTCTGGTTGGATTTTTAATTTTAAATTTGAAAGTCGATTTTGTTCAATATTCATCAATTTGGATTTTACAAAAGATAGTTCCTTCTCAACATTTTCATTGTTGCTTTGTTTGCATGATATTTCTCTAAGACAACCGTAAAGGAAGCTTTTACTAGATGTTATAAATTTATTCAATTCAAAAGATCTTGTTTTAAAAAATGATTTTGCTTTTGGTTTAAAATGTTCAATCCACCATCGACAAAAATTATTGTTATATGCAAATCTTTGTCTGGTGTTTTGAATTTCTAAAACAAATTCACGTTTGATATCCTCATCATGCAAAAAAGAGGGATTTATTTTCCAGAAACCTCTACCGGTGGAAGTGACGTTAGAATTTGAGTCAACATTAAATTTCAAAACTATTGCACGGTGATCAGAGAAGGCAGTTGTTAATGTATCGAAACTTAAAACTTTTTCCAAAAAATCTTTTGGTCCATAAATTCTATCAATCCTGGATGCAGAATCTCCTCTGAAAAATGTATAAATCGTATTACGGTGAATTGAATTTCCGATATCGATTAAATCAAGATTTGATGTTAGGTCTTTCAGTCCTTGGCATAAATTTTTCACGGTTCCGTTTGAATCCGAATTTAAAAGAATACAATTAAAATCGCCTAGAATTACGTTGGGATGGGCAGCAGATAGGTGTGGGATGATATCATTTGAAAACAGAACGTCACGTTGGTGTCGGTATTGTGATCCGGAATGACCATAAACGTTGATAAAGTGAACTTTATCGATTGTGACCGACAGAATTCGACCATTTGGGTTCATTAACATGTTATCAAACTCGATATTTTTTCTAATCAACACAGCAGTTCCTTTGTTGTCGACACTGATATTAACAAAAGCAAAATGGGAAGCAAGAAATTTAAAGTTTTCAAATGACACTTCCTGAAGAAAAACAATATCAAGATCATTATTCCACACGAAGTCCTTCAATAAACCTAGCTTGATGTTAGTGCTAATAGCGTTGATGTTAATTGTGGCTAGTTTTCTAGAGAATGTTGTTGTGGCCATTATTAAGATGTTTTTTTTTAGTTATTGATGGTACGATAAAACGATGGAACGATGGATGATTTAGGTTGTCTTCTTCTTCTTGTTGCGTTTACCATTTGGAACCGGAATGAACCCATCCCCCTCTCCAGTTGGCCCACCCTTTCCCTTACCCCCCTTTCCCTTCCCACCCAGCTTACCCGCATCACCCTCAGAAGAGACCGGAGAGGAACTCTTCGTTCGCTTCAGCAACGTCTGGCGATCGAGTTCGCTGATCTCGGCGTCCATCGCGTCGGTGTCTGCTTTGTCGATGTGTTCTTCGCTCACGCCGCCCGGCCGCAAAGCGTCCAGCACGCCGTCGTTGGTGTTAGTGTCCACTGTTTGCTTGGTTGTTGTGGTGCTTGCAGATGGTGCTACCGTTGTCGATGATATTGGTGCTGGAGTGAAGACGCTTGGTGATGTTGTCGTGGAAGCGCTCGGTACCGCTACCGTTGTAGTGGTGGAGGCGCTAGGTACTGCTTGCGTTGATGTCGTGGTGATCGGGTTTTGTGTGTCGTCGTTCTTTTTCTGGTTAAGCAACGTCATCGCAGGAGCGATCGGCTGGCCGAAATCGATGATCGGTTTTGCAGGCCTACCAAGGGACGGCGCCGAGCTGCCGCTGCCTCCGCTGCTGCCGCTGCCACTACCGCTGCCTGTTGAGATCGCCGCCATTTTGGGGCAATTCTGCTTGACGTGCCCTTCTGCCTTGCAGAAAAAGCACTTATTTTTGAGCCCATCATAGAAGATGCGGGCTCGGAAATGTCCTATGTAAAGGTGTGCAGGAATTTCCTTCGCCACCTCCATGTGCACCCCTCGTACACCGGTGAAAATGTTCACCTTCAGCTCGTTGGGAAAACGTTCGCGCACGTGCTGCCGTATGGTCCCGTACTGACCCAGCACATACTGGATCGTGGCGTCGTCAATCTCCGGTGGCAGATTGAAGATCCGGACGTACCGGAAGACGCGTGATGCCTGCTCTACCGCCACCCTTGCCGTTGTTCCGTCCTCGAACTTGAACTGGTAGTGTTCGTCCGATTCGGCGATGAACGCCGAGAAAGTCTCCTCGTCAATCAGCTTGACGTAAAACTGGCCGCCATTCTCGTCCTTGTAAATGCTGTGGATATCCGCTGCTGACAGCTTCAGGGTGTCCATCGAGAACTTCAGCACGTCCAGGTACGACGGTACCTTGATTCCTGGTCCGAAGACCAACTTCGCAGTGTTCTTTCGTACACTGTTCGCCATTTTTACTCTTCCGGGGAAGATTCCGCTTTTAGCTAACAAAGAAAAACGCGTACGAAACAATAGCCGCGGAGGACTATTGTTCGAAACCGGACTTATTCTCGAGAGCGTCGATGGAAATACGTCTTGTTCGTACGAGCTCACGTCCGAGACTCTGAAGCTTAGGTGTAAAAAGAGGTTTGCAATTGCCTCAACAATCAAGCCTTCGAACACCTAGTTTCGAGTAGGAATCTCGCAATCGAGAACGCCAAGCCAATGCTGTAGAGCGAATAATTTGAATTTTGATTTTTTGAAATTGACATAATATTAATGAATCATTATAAAAAAGTCATATTCATCAATGTTAAAAAAATATCACCTTAACTTTTCATTGAAAATAATAATAATAAAAAAAACTAGCAATAACAATTTTATATTTTCACATTTTTAATCAAATCGGGCACTTTTGATTTTTTGCCGAATTTAAAATTTTGTGCTTTTTGATTCAAAACGATTTGTTGAATGCTTTTAGTATGAAATTTGAATATGTCATTCCCTCATCCCTTTCGACCTTGACCTGGGTCGAGGGAAGCAAAATTAAAAAAAAATCATCAAATTATCGTATTCAAAAATATTCAACTGTTCAAACCATAATTTGCATCATTTTAACTTTTTTAACGATTAAAAAAAATGATAGGTTGATTTTTTTTTTCAAATGAGTAACCTCAATGTTTTCAAAAGTGTCTCATTTTTTTCTGTTTGAGTATCAAGACACTGAATCCTGATTACAAGGACTATTGTATCGTGTTACCCATTTTTACTGTTATTAAGCATTTCCAGATCTATAACACAGTCCCTATTGAGAGGGAAAGTGCTGTTCCATCCAGATGCTGTAAACTCCATTCCTTGTGCCTTGTGCGCTATGTATCGCTAGAACCGCGGTGACAATTTTTTCGTGTCATTTTTCAAGCTCTTCCCAGCAGCTATAGAGCTTTATGACGTTTCGCGTACACACACTAGCGCACCGTTTGATTTTGCTGGTCGGACAAAATTTAACCTCAATCTTTTTTTGTGTACGTACACGCAATACATGCGCACGTAGATAACTCTATTATTTGCCGCGCGGGGTCTTGTAAAGACAATTGTCTTTTTGCAGCACTACTTTTGCGGTGTTCCCTTTGCTCTGATCTGGACAATGCGACTGGACTGCAGTGCAATACCGATCGGCTGGGCATTATTTACATGCGAAGGCACGAGGAATGTATTTTGGGAAAGAGGCGCAAAGGAATATCCCAAGATCGATCACATGCTTGAAGAGCACGTGAAGCAACCGTTTTATACTCATGCGGTTGCTGCTACCTCTGAACTTAAACCTAAGGCTGCCACCCTGAGAAGAACCCATGACTTTCCGCTTATGAGGCGAAACCCGTAACCATTCGGCCACAGAAGGTTGGCTAAAAGTGTCTCATGGATAGTATTACAGACTGGAATTGACATAAACTCAAATATTTTAATATTGTACTGGATAAAAATGTCGAAAAAATTGCAAATGAGAGAGATAAATGCTCATTTTATTGTTTTTAAACATTCCTGTTTAGATTGCATTTCTAAGAATTTCCGTCCTTCACATCTGAATGAACTTTCCCTCCATTAAAATATAAACATAAATAAATAAAAGCAATCGAGCTCCCATATTCAAAGCACATCAAATCCTTCCCCAACAGCCCCGGGAAAGATGAAGAGATGATGTTGGCTGTAACGATGTAATTTCGCCCTCCTCAGAAGAACCATCAGACCAGAAATCAATACTATTGAGTGATTTCGTTTCAGCCTCGCCCATCCGAGTTGAGTTTTTCATAGGCATTTTCCCTAGCCTTTTCCTGTCTGGTTTTTTTTTTCGTTGCTCCCAATGGAAGTTGGCACACTTCAGAGGACCCATCAAACTAGACCAGACGTAGCTTATCTGGGTACGGCCTCGAGCCAAGCCAAACCAAACGGATGATGAAGATTTTCATTCCCAGCAGACAAACGAGGCAAAAAAGTCAGTCGAGGAAGGATTCAGAATTGACAGGGACCGGGATTTTGGTGCTTCTTTTGGTTTAATCCTCTCCTGATGGTTCGGGAAAAACAAACGAAAAGTTATCAAGATCGACAGTTTTGGCGGGGTTTGGTTCGATTCGCTTAGAAAAGGGTGTGCAAATAATATTTTTAAATATTGTTTTAACAAAATATGAAACAACACCCAAATAATCATAAAACTTTCAAGTAGCCTTGTTCTGCTAAAGAGGTCAGAAAATGAAAAATCCCCTCTGGTTAAAGTCCTGCCGGAAAGGTGGGCAAAGTTTATAAATAAAATAAATATCCCTCGAAATTGGCACGGACGTTTCGATCATTTTCGGCAAAGTTGAAAAGATTGTTCGTGTGAAGCGCCCATTTTGGAGGAAATTGAGGTTTGGGGTGGAAAGCTTAAGGGGGAGAGGAAAAGATTATTTATCTGTCTATTTTTGACTTTCGGATTGAATGTCGAAATTGGGAAGTTATAATCGGACTAAAATCGGTCAGTGACAGTGAGTTTAAATTGGACAAGTTGATCTTTTTCGGGGCCCGGAATAGATTGGAATTGGGTTCTAAAATTAAGCTTAGATTTGTGATATTTTTGTTGACAACGATAAAGCATATTTTTCTTAGTACAATGACACTTAGTACGACCGCAAAAGAATTAAATTGGATTTTTAAATCAATTTAAAAAAAAATAACTTCGCGGCCCTTCTTTACAGAAAAGGTCCTACTTGACAGCTTGTTCCAAGGGGACCATAGTTTATCCATCGAAAAAATGTTGTCATGACAATTTTTTTTTGCACGAAAATGAAATAAAAGTGATCAGAAATGGTTTTTAATGGTGTTTTTTCCGTTGTACATAAAAATTTACATGGGGCTTTAGGACCCTATTGAACAATTTTGTAGTTATTCAACCATGAAATTTAATACCCTGTTGCTACTTTTGATTTTAGGGCCTTTGCAAATTTTAATTCAAGCTTTTGTTCCCCTCCTCTCTTCTAAAACACCCCAATCATTCAGAAAGCCAAAATAATTAATGCTGAAAATTAAAATTTTCATTGAATAAACTTGATTCTTACTTAATCAGGCAGATATTTGTTTTCTCTTTCAATAATCATCTGTATAAATAAAATCAACAAACTAAAAATAATATACTAGAATTGACATGACTGCTATAGAAAATTATTATAAAAATAACTTTTGGGTAATTCTCTACCAACTCACACGAAATCGGGAAAAGCTGCCCCGACCCCTCTTAGATTTTCGTGAAACTTTGTCCTAAGGGGTAACTTTTGTCCCTTATCACGAATCCGAGGTCCGTTTTTTTGATATCTCGTGACGGAGGGGCGGTACTACCCCTTCAATTTTTGAACATGCGAAAAAAGAGGTGTTTTTCAATAATTTGCAGCCTGACACGGTGATGAGATAGAAATTTGGTGTCAAAGGGACTTTTGTGTAAAATTAGACGCCCGATTTGATGGCGTACTCAGAATTCCGAAAAAACGTATTTTTCATCGTAAAAAACACAAAAAAAAGTTTTAAAATTTCTCCCATTTTCCGTTACTTGACTGTACAAATTTTTGGAACATGTCATTTTAAGGGAAATTGAATGTACTATTCAAATCTACATTGACCCAGAAGGGTCATTTTTCATTTACAACAAAATTTTTCATTTTAAAATTTCGGGTTTTTCTAACTTTGCAGGGTTAGTTTTTAGAGTGTAACCATGTTCTACAAAGTTGTAGAGCAGACAATAACAAAAATTTTGATATAAAAACATAATACAAACATCATCGTCATCCGCGAAGACTCGGACGACGAAACAAAGAGAAACGCAAAACACAACTTTTTCAAAACTTTTTTTCGTAAAATCGCGATAACTCGTGATGTTTATAAGCAAACCCCTTATGTTTATGTATCAAAATTTTTGTAATTGTCTGCTCTACAACTTTGTACAACATTATTACACTCTAAAAATAACCCTGCAAAGTTAGAAAAAAAACACGAAATTTTAAAATGAAAAATTTTGTTCTAAATGAAAAAATTACCCTTCTGGGTCAATGTAGATTCGAAAAGTACATTAAATTTCCCTTAAAATGAAATGTTCCAAAAAAATGTTCAGTCAAGTAACGGAAAATGGGAGAAATTTTAAAACTTTATTTTGTGTTTTTTAAGATGAAAAATACATTTTTTCGGAGTTGTGAGTACGCCAGTATAATTTTACATAAAAGTCCCTTTGACACCAAATTTCTATCTCATCACCGTGTCAGGCTGCAAATTATTGAAAACACCTCTTTTTTCGCATGTTCAAAATTGAAGGGGTCGTAACGCCCCTCCGTCACGAGATATCAAAAAACGGACCTCGGATTCGTGATCAGGGACAAAAGTTACCCCTAAGGACAAAGTTTCACGCAAATCGAAGAGGGGTCGGGGCAACTGCTGTGTGAGTTGGCGGAGAATTACCCTTTTACAGTTGATATTTTTTCAAATATTGCTCCAGAGATTAATATTGAAGTTGTCAATATTGTTTTATTTATATATTTTTTCAACTGTCAGAATTCTAAATAAGCCTTACAACAATATTCTCTATGCCATTCATAATGAGCCAATTTTAATCACTAAATGCATAAATTTTCACCACACAATGCAGTCCCATTCAAAAGCCCTAAGCCGCCACACTTTCATTGACACGTGCGATATTAAATAACGGTGCAACGAGGCGCGTAATGAAAAATGCAAACGGTAAGCGGTAGTGGTTCTGCAGCAATTTTGACGTCTGTGTCAGAATAGTGCACATCGCGTGAAAACACCACTTCCAATTTGAATAATTGAATATCCAAACAAGCGCGGGAATCGTACCGAGCCGATTGCTATAACCATTTTCCACGTGTGGCCGTTTCTCTCAATTCTGTTCCCGTTATCATCGCACACGTGGAACCGGGGACCGGGTACCGGTTGGCCAAACATCCTATCAATCGGGAGTCGCTTTGTGGACGGCGGGGGTGAGGGCAAAAATTGAATTGATTCAAGTTCTTTCCCGGATGCACTTTTGCCAGTGTTGCCAGCTGCTTTAAAATAAATGTGAATGTATAATTTCTGCATAATAGATTGCCGACTCATTTAACTTTCGATTGCAGTTGAGAGAAGGACCACTTCAGTTGACAACATTGTTCCCCTGGAGTATTTGCACTTGGACCCTAAGTGAAGGTAAATATATGCTGGCAACAACGTTGCCAGATTATTTTGAGGGAGATCTATATTTTCTTAAAAATAAATCTGTATTTTATCTGTATCTTGTCGAATTCGAAGCCATAGAAGACATTTTGAAACTTTTAACAACAGATTAAAGTTTTTTAATCATATTCAAGCATAAATAAATAACTTATTTGTTGAAACTTTCAAATATAATCGTTTTAAAAAAATCTTTATATACAGATTTTTGGGATTGTTGGGATCGAAAAATCTGTAAAATACAGATTTATTTGTATATCTGGCAAGACTGGCTGGCAACACGGTAAAGTTGCTTGACGGTTGTTCAACAAGTGATGGAGAATGCTACGAGTGTGCAAATACTTGCGAAAGCACTTTTCACGGAAGAAGTTATTCCTGGAATATTCGTTGTGCCTCGTATTGTTCTCTTTCCTCGGTATAGAATCTGGTGTGGGGAATTTATTTTCAAATATTCGGCAGCTCTGCATGTGGTGGATCAAATCATGGTAGAACACGATTAGATCCTACGACTTATTTTCAAACTATGGAAATCTTATTAAAAAAACTCTGTCAAAGTTGATCCTAAAAATACCTTTTTCAAAACATGGGCTAGATAATTTAAAATCCAGTGCTATTGAAGAATCACACATTTAGTAAAGCTATTGATAAATCATTTCACTAATCTTCAATTTCCTCAAATAAACCTACAAATAAAACAATTTAATTTACTATTATGCCACAATTATTTACATTAGGATAAACATTTCATTGAAAGTGATTACCCACTGAATACTCTAATTAAATTGAAGCACCATACAACTGCTCATCAATTTCCACCATAACAGAGCCAACTCGCTTCTATTATTGATAAAGCATACCCATTATTCCATTTGTCTATCTCGCCGGTTTCAATATTAGTCAATTATTCGACCAGTCAATCAATATTTTCATTTCCCTGCTCTCTGCACTGGCATGAATTAATTTGATTATTATTCACGCTTGCACCTCCTTTTTTAAAGTCCGAGCATCATTTAATGAGTTTTTTTTTCATTTCGCAGTGAGGAAAATGAGAGTGAAACAAACAAACTGAAAACTTTTGCCTGCACACACAATTTTACTCGTTAAAAGCTTTTATGGCAAGCAAAAAAAACGTTTGAAAAATGACTGGTTAAGCTCGTTTTACCTTAGGGTACACTGAAGGCAGTGTTGCCATCAATTTACTGAAAGTTGAATATACACTGAAATTTGTTATTTTCAAGTTGACAATTGAAAACAGTTTGAGCTGAAAACGATAAATTAAAACTAAATTTTGGAAAAGCTCGTAGTTTCAGAACTAGCAACGCTGGCATCAGAATGTAAATCGTTTTTTTCATCCGCGAGGCTCGCAATTCATAATGGAAGCTGCTGGTCAGTAAAAGCTTAGGTTTTCATCTTCCAGTTTAGCAGGCTGGCAGAATTTGCGTTTGTTTAGTGAAGTTTTAATTTTTTTTTTTCATAAATTTTAGATATAAAGTTTCTCATTTTCTCTGTTGACCATGGCACGATAGAAGAAAAAGTACAAAAACTTTTGAGCAATTCTCTACGAAAACAGTATTTTTTTTAAATTTGCCTGAAAATTTGTGGGTACCTTTTTTGTGACCAAAACAGCCATTTTTTATCATCGGTTCATCCATACAGTTCTCCATATAAATTTGACAGCTGTTCATTCGCCTGGTTCACGGATATATGAAAAAGACAAAAGTGTTCAATTTCGAACGCATCAACCGGAATTCGCAAGCAATATAGTCCCAAAAGCTAGCCTGAGCATATTTGGTTAAGGTTGCTCAAGTTTTGATCTGGAGTTAGAATGGAATTTCTATCATTTAATTGATTCATTTGCCACTTTTTAACCCTTTTTCTTAAAAGTTTTCCTCAAACGGATAACATTTTTTCTTCATAGAGATTTCTCATGGGTTTTGATCCGGGGAACCACTTTGTAACGACAACGCAAAGCGCTAGGAAGTGATTCCGAAAATATACAGGTTAATTTTTTGAGCATATTTTGAAATTTTGCCGAAATAAGGAAATTTCAAAAAACATCCTGTATCTTTTCGGGATCAATTCCTAGCACTTTGCGATTTTCTACAAAGTTGTTCCCTGGATCAAAACCTATAAGAAACCTAAGAATAGGACAATTTGATAGGGCTTAGGGAAATTTTCTCTAAGAAGATGTAAAAAGTTACAATTCTCCATAGTAAATTGATTAAAGTTCCATACTAACTTCAGATCAAAACTGGAGCAACTAAACCTTAACCAAATAAGCTAAAATTTTCAAGCTAGCTTTTTGGGGTCATAGTACTTTAAAATTCCGATTGATGCAATTGAAATTAAATACTTTTGTCATGTATGTATGTATGTATGCATGTATGTATGTATGTATGTATGTATGTAAATATTCAAAAATCTGTTTCTTCTGAGAAAATTATTTGATTGATTTGGTTTCTTCAGCAAAGTTGTAAGTATAAATAAAGACTTTGTGAAAAAATACAGGGAAAAATGCTGTTTTAAATCAACTTTTTGTCACTAAAAATTGAATTAGTCAAAAAACTTTTTTTTGGTAATGTTTTACGGGACAAAAAAAATGCCATCTTCTAAGGTTTGGCTCAGCATGGGCAAACATTATTTGTCTGAATCATGAAGTTATGATTTTGAAAAAAGGCGCTTAAGATTTTTTTTATTTGAGATCTATTTTTTTTTATTTTTTGATAAAGTGCACCGTTTCTGAGTTACAGCAGTTTTGAAGTATTTTTTGAAGAAAAACTACCATTTTCGGCTTCAAAAATATAGTGCCCATCAACAAATAATTTTTTTCAAGATCAAACACATTCGCATAAAACTAACTCCTGAACAAGTTTAGTCGAACCCTATTTTTTCATGGAAAAAATGCTTAAGAGCGAGTTTTTCACCAATGTGTAACAGGTCGTATCGAGGTGCTCCGATTTGGATGAAACTTTCAGCGTTAATTTGTCTATACATGAGATGAACTCATGCAAAATATGAGCCCTCTACGACAAAGGGAAATGGGGTAAAACGGGCATTGAAGTTTGAGGTCCAAAAAACATAAAAAATCTTAAAATTGCTCGCATTTCGATAAAACTTCATCAATTCCAACTCTCTTAGATGCATTCGAAAGGTCTTTTGAAGCACTTCAAAATGAGTCATAGACATCCAGGATTGGTTTGACTTTTTCTCATAGCTTTTGCAAATTACTGTTAAAAATTGATTTTTTTAAAACCTTAATATCTTTTTGCAACAGCCTCCAACACCCATACTCCCATAGGTCAAAAGTTAGATAATTTCATGGACTATAAGCCTACGGTATTAACTTTTTGGCCAATCACAGTTTTTCTCATAGTTTTGCGATTTTTCTATAACAAACTTTTTCCAACGTTAGTTTTTGCCATGTAGGCCTCCATAGTGGCACTTTTTGGTCTCAATTTTGTCATATTCGGAATCCTCGGAAAATTTCATGTAAGTCAGAAGTGAGAAGCAAGGTAAAATGAGGCATTTTAAAATTACGAATTTTATAAATATTTCTGACATTTTGGATAAACTTAAATCAATATTTAGTTCCTTTATTTCTATGATATTTTTGAAGAATTTTCGATTTTTGTTTTTATACCACAAAGAAATTTCTTGAACATCGCAATCACTAGAGAAATGTATCCATTTTACCCATCTGCCACTCTGTATTAATATCAAAATTCTGACGTTCTAACATATGTAATTGGATCAACCGCATTCTGAGGCACATTTGCGTTAGACAGCTTCGTTGGCTTCGTTCGTGGTAGGGTCCCTTGCCAACATAATTCACGGTAATGTTACGAGACTTGCACAACATTCACACACTGTATGATTCTGTGATGATGAAGACAGTTGGCACCAGCAGCAATAAATTGCACTAATGAATGTTTACTGCTACTTGGCACCGTTGTTTGCGGTAGTTGATGAAGTTTACCTACTTCTTGCAAATTTAATTGTTGAATTTATCTGTAAAACCCCGCAATTTGATGGAAATTTTCACCCCTTCAGCAGAAACGTTTTCGAGTAAAAGTTTCAACCATTTCAAAACTTGACCCAAATTCGGTAAAATGGTCCTGCGGGAAGCGCTTCTGCTGGGGTGGTGATTAACGTAATAATCCAAAGTTTAATCGGAAAAACTTTTCTCGCTGAAAGCATCGCCCCCCAAATGGATCCAGAACTCTAGGGGGAACAACTTTGGCGTTATTTAATTTGTCGATTGGCAACGGTGGCAGTTACGGCTTGCAAGGATTTTAGATCGGAGTTCAGAATAAGTGAGCAAAATGTTTGTTAAATTTATAGATTAATAAAAAAAAACTGTTTTTAATTAGAACATTGTACGATTTTATTTAATCTCAAAGGGTGTTATCTAAAAAGTTTAAAATAGAAAAAAAACAAATTGGGGAAAATTCTCATATGTTGGATAAATTGAGGATTTTGTTCTATTTTCATCTGATTATACGATACTCACTATTTAAAAGAAATTATTTTGCAAAACTTTTGGTAGGAACATGCTTACTTGCTTTCTTGGATTTTAGTTTAAGACGCTTTTAATAAGCTGAGCACTCTACGAAATCGATCTTTTTTTTTTATTTTCATTTTTGTATTTTTTGCAAAGATTTAAAAACAGGAAACCACCATTTTCTAATGTCGATATCTCAGCAACTAATGGTCCGATTTCCAATGTTGAAAAATGAAACATTCGTGAAATTTTCCGATCTTTTCGAAAAAAATATTTTTATTTTTTTAAATCAAGACTAACATTTCAAAAGGGCATAATATTGAATGTTTGGCCCTTTTGAAATGATTTTCAAAGATTTTTTGCACATTCTGGAAATTTCTGAAATGTTTGCCCTGAAACATATCAGAAAAAAATAAAAATAGTGTTTTGTTGCAAATCAAGTTTTAGTGACAACAAGTTAAATAAAAAATCATCAAAAACTTTTTTACCGTGTATCATTTTTTTCAGTGCAGTCCATGCCATGCCTATCCATGCCTATAACTTTGCCGAAGACACCGAATCGATTATTATAAGACAAAAAAAATTGAAATTTGAGCTAAGCTATCCAAACAACCTGACTACGAACGTATGCCCTCTTATCACCACATTTCCGTTCGTGTCTCACGAGGTACTTGACGCCAACTGCTGCAGTTCAATGAATTTAAACCCAATCACAACATTACCGCGTGAGAATCGAAATATCACCTTAAAACTCGCAAGTCATTCAAAAAAGTCGCTCAGTTTACAATACGTTCGTCATAAAACCAAAAAACACACACTCATGCACACATCAGGTGAACCCCTCACTCTTGCTGGGTTTTGTAATCTCCGATGAGTAAGATCCAGAGCAATTCACATGATAAGACCCCTCTCCGAATCGAACACAGACGACGCACCAGTACTCGTGACGGCAAAAAAAAAAACAACTTTGGCTTCCTCCGATAACAGCCCAAACACTTTGCAGTTCATTAGACTTTCCACACTTTTGCTCGTTACGTTACGTTACGTTGAGGTTAGGGGGGTGCAAAAGTTTCCACCGGAAAGAGCTGGTTAAAACTAAACCAGAAACGAGCAAAGTTCTCCGCCAAGTATCATCCCCAAATCGATGGCTTCCTGTGGGTGGTTTGTTACACGAGAAGGAAACTCATCCGAAACGGGGGGGATCAACACTTTGTGCAACCTCTTTTTACCAAGTAAGTTTAGTTGAAGAGAAATTCGTCAAATTAATGTTAAATATGTGTATGTTTTCAATTATCTTTCATTTTCATCTCTAGGACCCCTTTACTCAATGTTAATTTAACCCTACCCCTAACGATCCAGTCAGCTGATAAAATTCAAGACTCTCACGCGGAGAGAACTCAACTTCAAGTAAACTCACTTTTAAAGTTACGGCAAACAGTAGAGTCCTCGTGCAAAGCGCGCGGTGGAAATCGATTTTCCACCTTATCCAGCCATAAGCTCGGCACCCACTAACTGTTCCGAGCAGGGAAATCGTGTTCGTACGAAGAGGAGTGTACTTCATCTCCGACGACTGAGCATAATCTTCATCTCCATCCTCGAGGATCGCTCGCCGGTCGTTGGAGTCTTTAAGAGGACGCACTCGAATAGCTGCTTCATAAATTCACTCGGATAAGACGGTACAGTGATGGGTTGATATTTTGAACGTTACTTGATTTAGATTTAAGAAATTTATTTTTATTTTTATGATTTTTTGAAAAATGAAAATGAGCCGAAAAGGATTTGTAAACAAAAAGTCTATCCTACTAATTTCTGATGAAAACTGACAAAAGTTCGAAAGGACATACGATTGAAAGTATGAAAATTAAACAAAATCCGAACTCAAACATAATAGGCATTACATTATTCAAAAATAATACATTGATCTTTATACTGGAATTTGGCTTTCTCTTGCAATTTTCTCTCACACTTTTGTCAAGAAGAATTCGAAAAACTAGGCTTTTGTTGTTTTTTATTTACATTTCGATCATTTATCAGAAAATTATAAATTTCTCAAACCACTTTGACAAGTTGAATGCGATCGATAGCAATGAATTAGTGCAAAGTCCAAGTAAGTAGGAATTGCGCAATAATCAGGATTCTTTATTTTTTCGACATTTTGTTAAGGGACCATCCATAAACCACGTGGACACCTTAGGAGGGGGGAGGGGGGAGGGGGGGGGGTTTTCATAGGCCACGCTCCATACATAAAAGATTTTATTTGTATGGAAATTGTCCACGTGGTTTGTGGGTGGACCCTTAATTCGACCTCTCGCCCCTTCGACCTTTTGGCCATTTGACTTTTTGTCCATTTGACCTTTAGTATGTTGGCCTTTGGTCCATTCAACCTTAAGTCTTATATATTTCGACCTTTTGTCCTACATTCTGAATGTTATCAAGTTTTTAAACTTTCAAGTAAATAGTTTTTTTCCACAAATATCTTCAATGTTCTTAAATCGTTGAAACCATTGTTTTTGATCTTTCAAATTTTGGGAGTTGCTTTTTTAATTAGGCCGTAGCAAATATTTTTCAAAAAGTCAAAAGGTCCCTCGGCTCTGGCCGTGGTCGAGGGTGAAATAACAAGCCATAGTTTCAACATTTGCATTTTAACACTAGTTCATTAATTTTCAAAAAATGTAAGATTTAACGTAAACAAAATTTTTGTTTTAGTTATCTGCATTTCAAGCATAAAATTTCCGAAAAAAATATTTTTTTTTCAATTTAAGAGCGAGTTTTTTACCAATGTGTAACAGGTCGTATCGAGGTGCTCCGATTTGGATGAAACTTTCAGCGTTTGTTTGTCTATACATGAGATGAACTCATGCCAAATATGAGCCCTCTACGACAAAGGAAAGTGGGGTAAAACGGGCTTTGAAGTTTAAGGTCCAAAAATAATGAAAAAATCTTAAAATTGCTCGCGTTTGTGTTAAACTTCATCAATTTCAACTCTCTAAGATGCATCCAAAGGTCGTTTGAAGCCCTTCAAAACGTGCTATAGACATCCAGGATTGGTTTGACTTTTTCTCATAGCTTTTACAAAATACTGTTAAAAATTGATTTTTTTTAAAACCTTAATAGTTAGGGAATTTCGTGGACTATAAGCCTACGGTATTAACTTTTTGGCCAATCGCAGTTTTTCTCATAGTTTTTCGATGTTTCTGTAACAAACATTTTACAACGTTAGTTTTTTGCCCTGTAGGCTTCCATAGCGGCTTTTTTTGACCTCAATTTTGTCATATTCGGAATCCTCGGACAATTTCACATAAGTTAAAAGTATTGGAGTTATAATTTTGATTTAAAAAATAATGAAATAAAACATTTTTGAAAAAAGAAAAAGATCTTATTTACCCTGTGATCAATACGTCAAATGCTCTATCAAGTAGGCGAAAACCTGTTTTACCCCTAATCCAACAAATTGTTAAAAAATATTTTAATTCATTCTAAATGGCAATTTTTTCAATCAAATTTACAACTCCAATACTTCCAACATACGTGAAATTGTCCGAGGATTCCGAATATGACAAAATTTATACCAAAAAGTGCCGTCTTCTTGGCCTACATGGCAAAAACTAACGTTGTAAAATGTTTATTATAGAAAATCAAAAAACTATGAGAAAAACCACGATTGGCCAAAAAGTTAATACCATAGGCTAATAGTCCATGAAATTACCTTTCTTTTGACCTATAGGAGTATGGGTGTTGGAGGCTGTTGCAAAAAGATATTAAGGTTTTAAAAAAATCAATTTTTGACAGTAATTTGCAAAAGCTAAGAGAAAAAGTTAAACCAATCCTGGATGTCTATGGCACATTTTGAAGTGCTTCAAAAGACCTTTCGAATGCATCTAAGAGAGTTGGAATTGATGTAGTTTTACGGAAATGCGAGCAATTTTAAGATTTTTAATGTTTTTTCGACCTCAAACTTCAAAGCCCGTTTTACCCCACTTTCCTTTGTCGTAGAGGGCTCATATTTGGCATGAGTTCATCTCATGTATAGACAAACAAACGCTGAAAATTTCATCCAAATCGGAGCACCTAGATACGACCTGTTACACATTGGTGAAAAACTCGCTCTTAAATCGTTTAAACCATTGTTGTTGAACTTTCAAATTTTGGGAGTTGCTTTTTAAATTAGGCCGTAGCAAATATTTTTCAAATTTTTTGTCCTTCGGCTCTGACCGGGGTCGAGGGTGGGGGAAGGGGCAAACAAAAATTAAAAAACATTAATATTTATTGAAATAGGTAACAATCCATAGTTTCAACATTTGCATGAAAAAAGTGTTTTAAATTGCATTTTAACACTAGTTCATTGATTTTCAAAAAATGTAAGATTTGACGAAAACAAAAAAAATAGCGAAACAAAACTTTTTAAGATAATAAAAATAGAAAATTTTCAAAAACTCTTAAGATTTTTTTAAATCAACTTAAATATGCTGAAATGATTCTAACCGCAGGAGAATGAATTTTAAATTGAATTCAGCTGATTGCACTTAAATTGCCATTGAAATTTTGAAGTTTTTTGAAAAAATATTTTTTTTTGTCTTTTGTTTTTTCGGGCCAATTTTGAAGGGGAGGGAGACAAAAACGTTAAATAAAATTTGTACCAGCCTTATCACATTTAAAATCAAACAAAAGTCATTTGGCTAAATATGCTGACCGATTTTGTGTCATCAAAAAGCTATGGCCGTTTTGAAACCAATAGGCACACTGGATATTTTTTTTATTTAACTCTTTGTCACTGAAAGTTTAATTCTTAAATACGTATGGCTGAATTTTTGAAATTGTTTGATGCGAAAAAACTTTTTTTCGAAAATATTTGGCACATATTAAATACTAAATAAATAAGGCAAGGGTTTAGTTTACTTTTTTTTTTTTGATTATGTGCACCATTTCAAGTTATCTGCATTTCAAGCATAAAATTTCCGAAAAAATATTATTTTTTTGAATTTAAATGTTTTGTGAATACATGCAAAAAATCTCAGATATTTTAAATTTTACTTGAAGAATATTATCTTTGATGTTTGACTTGCTTTGACCAAATTTAAAAAAAAACTTCAAATTTTAAATGAATTAAAAAGTTAATTTTTCAGTGTCATTTAATTAGGCCGAATTTTTCAACTGACAATATCTCAGAAACTATTGGTATGATTTCCATTGCTTAAAAATGGAAATTCTAGAAATTATTTCCCATATTTAGGTAAAATCATATTTATTTAATCAAGCCTAACATTTTTAGAGGACTGAAACACTTGTTTTGGACATTTTCAGATGTGAGGCTTGGTGTTTCACCGTCCTTAACTTTTTCAGTGAAAAAAAGAAAAACATTTTTTCTGTCTAACTTTTTTTTCAGAAAAGTTCTGGCTTTATTGATCAGTAGATACAGATCAATTTCAGCCTTAAAAATTCTATGGCAATTTGGCTTCTTTTGGCTTTATCAGCAAAACTACTTTGACTAACAAAAAAAAATATTAAAAGCTTTACTCTGAGAGACGACATTTGTTGAGTCAAGCCAGTCTTTTTGAAACTTTTCTTATCAAAATGCAAATAAATATAATAAAAATCCAACTGTAAGACAAATTGAAGTAATATTGATTTCCATTTTTTTTAAATGAAATAATTGAGGAACAGATTTTCAGAAGATTTGTGCAAAACCTGATAAAATCGAAACGTTCCTGTCACAGCCATGAGCAGACGGTGGAAAAACGAAACATTATTGCTGCTCAGAGTGTTTCTACTGCTGCTGCTGCTCTGTTATGTATGGTAGAACAAACATTGGTGTACAACAACTTTTTGAATACATTAATATGCGATTGTTATTAAATCAGTTGTTTATGCAGAATTATACAAGATATATTTAATGAGATGCTGCGCTCCCGCCAGATGATGCGACGAAGCCAGGGCGAAACGACCTTTATTCCGAGAGAAGGTATGAAAAATGGTTAATGTTGGGAGCTATAAAAAGCTTACCTGACATTGGAGAGTCTTGGCTGTGGCATTATTCAAAATATAATTTTGTATATAAATCACTTTGAGTATTGTTTGTAATTCATGTAAATTGAATTGAATCTTATCTGCCTTCCAAACGTTCTTGTTCTATTTCCTTTCTTATTTTGCATTGTAATTTAGTATTGACTCTCAGCTTTGCTTATTTACACAAAAATATGCCAAACCTTCATCAAATCACGTCAACCGCTAAACTTTACCCTATCGACCACCTTTGGGACCAATCCAATTTCAAAATATCCTGTTTCTGTTAATAATCCTCCCCCCTTTTCTCGCTAATCGGTGTCATCATTTATCATCGCGCCACTTTCTGCGCCCAAAAATGATAAATGACTTTAAAAATTCTTGTCCACGCGTCCACCGCCACAAGTTTCGCAGGGGGAGGCAAAATTCAAAGCGCAGCGATTTTCCACGGCGGACGTGTTTTCTGCCAAATTTGCTTAACGCTGTACGGAAAATGAAAGGTACCGAAGGAAGCAAAGTTTTCCGGACCTCTCGGTTTAATCGTTTATTTTTTTTCGCCGGTCACCCAAAACCGGCATGATAAATTTCGTAAATTAAATTAAATTCGGAAAACTCGCTCAGTGGTAATTTTCTCCCCCTCCACACTGCGTTTTGCGTTGGGCACTTTTGTGTGATTGTGCGTCGCTAATAAAATTAGAAATGATCCTCTTTAGAAAGGGAGAAAGTTTTCCTCGAAGGAAGGCTGATTTGGCAAAGTATTCAATCAACGCCCATGGACTAATGAAGGTTTAGTGGGGAGTTTGTGGTTTCAGTTAACCCTCTACAACCCAACCCCGCCTTTAGACGGGCTTCGATTTAAAAAAATCGACAAAAATCAAATTTCCAACCAATTTTTGATCTTTAAAAAGCATTGGAAAGAAGAACTTTTAAAATTTTAGAAAATTTATGGGTTGGAAGTTTTACTTGTTTTATGTGACTTTGCAAATGTTTTTAAAATTGTAATTTTTGTAGGGGTCAACTTTGGCTGTGTTTTTTACTAACATTTCCTGTATTTTAAGTAAAAAGAAGTATGCAGTAATTTTTCTAGTGTCCCAGACTATGCCTCTACGCATTTATTTACAATTTAAATGATAATGGTGCCATTTTATAGCAGAAAATGTGAAAAACAAGCAAAAATTGAAAAAGTGGCTATAAAAACATGAAAAAATTAGATAGGCAAAATGTAATGATAGAATGAGGTGGTAGAATATGCCAAATACTACCAAAAACAAACATAAACTAAACAAGATAAATGCAAATTAAAATACTAAAAATGAAACAAGAAACACATAAAACAAGCGAAGTAAAGTTTTTCGTAGAATAAACGTTGCTCAAAATGACCTCTTGAACCAGGGAAAAATGAAAAAATCGAAAAAAAAATTTGATCAGTAGAGGGTTAAACAAGAAAAGAAATAATAATTTTGAAAACTTGTTACAAATATAGCAGATTATTTTTTTAATAATTCTTTTTGTATCTCGCAATGCTATGACCAAGTTTTGACCCAGGAATTTTTTTTTTAATATAAAACATAAAATAATTAAATAACTTGTTCGCTCTTCAGCATGGCTTTGCCGTTCTCTATTGCAAGATTCCTTCGCGAAACTAGGTGTCCGGAGGCTAACCTCTTTTTACGCCTAAGCTTCCATTCACCCCGGGATTCGAACTGACGACCTTTGGATTGTGAGTCCAATAACCTATCAGCGACTCTACCGAGGCAAGATTTTTTTTTCCATCGAGACGACTCCTTCACCTACTATCCAACGATTCCTCGTCAAACCAGCAGGGTCAAGATCAAAAGTGCTCCAATTTGGCCTAAATTTGGCATTGAAGTTCCAGGTCTAAAATTATTACATAAGTATTTTTCGTTTCCCGATTAAGGTGTCATATTTGAGCCAAATTTTAAGAAGTAAAGCTTTATTTTACAATTTTAAAATAATTCTATAGGTATTTTCAGATTTTTTTTTACAAAATCTTTCTTTTCAAAAATATCTTTTTCAATTCAATTCATTTTATTTACCGAAATAACAATTTTACAACTTGTGTGAATGGCTGGTTCATAGAGATTTGGTGTTCCTTGCAACTTTTTCCTTTCCATTAAACGCTTGGTAACAGAAGGTTTTTCAAATGCAATTAAACAAAAACTAGGGAAAATTTGGCCAACAACCTTAGTGAGATCGAAACATCAAAAATATATCTTTGGGATTATTTTTTCACCTTTACAATATTTTTGGGCATGTCAGCTCATGCAACTTTTCCAGGCACCTAAAATTTGTATCTCGTAATCTACGCCTTATACGACCAATTTTATCAAAAGCATCAGAGCAAACACTCTGAAATCCTTTTTAGAAGCAATTCAGGGTAGAGTTTTGGAGAAAAGTGATGTTTGAAGCACTTCGACAGCTCTTCAAAATCTAACATTTACGTGTTTGAAAAAAAATATGCCGATTGCAACCGAAAAGTGACTGTTTTTGAACTCCAACTTCAGTTGGTCGTCGTTGATCATGGCCGTTCATCGTCACCCGCGACAGACACGGACGACAAAACAAAGAGAAAAGCAATAAGTAACTTTTTCAAAACTTTTTTTCGTGTAATCGCGATAACTGGAATTGTTTATAAGCAAACTCCTTATGTTTATAATTATGTTTATCAAAATTTTTGTAATTGTCTTCTCTACATTGTTTGAACATTGTTGCACTCTGAAAAATAACCCTGCAAAGCTAAAATGAGAAATTTTAAAATGAAAAAAAAAATTCTAGATGAAAAAATTACCCTTCTGGGTGTATGTAGATTTGAAAAGTACATTAATTTTCCCTTAAAATGACATGTCCAAATTTTTTTTTACAGTTGAGTAACGGAAAATAGCAGAGTATTTAAAACTTATTTGGTGCTTTTTTCGATGAAAAATACGTTTTTACCTTTCTTACTAAAGAAAGGTATAGGTTTTACTTTAAGCCAGGACGTCATTTCCATCTTCGTAAATATGTCGATTCAGCATGAATTTTAATCGGAAAAATCGATAAAAAATCACACTGCATCGATTTTCGACGCTCTATCGATTCACCTTGACAGAACTCGTCTATCTCCAATCCTCGAATTTTGAGAAAATAAATTCCGTGAAGGTCGAGTGATGTTCGTATGTGGTAAAATTTTGCATAATTTTGTGTCGCGCCGTTCTCAGCTCCCATATATCAGATTTCGATTCTTCTAAATGCAGATGAAAGCTAGTGTGCTGAACCTGGGCGAGCTGCCGCGCAAATTTCGAAATATCCATCTGTTTTCGGATGCGGCCAGACTTTTCAACAAAATACTCAGTTTTCAAATGAAAATATGATCAAATACAACCTTCCAAATTTTCATCCAGATTCATAATATGGTTCTGGAGTTAGAGCCGTTTGATTGACCTACCATAAGAAAAAAAAAATCCCTAAAAAAAGGTAAAAGCCCACCTGGTGACCTTCGCCAACATTTTTCATTTCTGATTTTATTCGAAATTTCTTGCTACATTCATAGTACAGACCATGAGTGAGCATCTGAAACAAATTCGACATCGATCGGCAATCCCGATCAATTTTTAGAACGATTTACTTTTTGCCTTTCTTACTAAAGGAAGGTATAGGTTTTACTTTAAGGCAGGACGTCATTTCCATCTTCGTAAATATGTCGATTCAGCATGAATTTTAATCGGAAAAATCGTCAAAAAAAAAAAAAAAAAACACACTGCATCGATTTTTGACGCTTCGTCGACAAGTTGTCAAGTTGAGCTTCGAATGCTGGCGCGAGAATGCTGGCGCATATATTTTGTGGCTCGACTTATACTCGTTTTGTAGTAGCTTGTCTACCGATGTTTCCTACAACATGTATGATATCGTAGATTTTCGGTTTCTTTTGTTCTGTCCTTTTTAGCATAACTGTCCAATGTTTATGCAAAAACTTTTGTGACATAGGACATTCATCCGGCTACAATCATTTTGTTTCCCGTGCGCTCCTAAAATCGCCTAAATGTAGACTTCATTTTTTCGTGATTTCGTAAGTTTATTTAACAGTTCATTGGATTCCAATAGGAGCTTTCTAAGCTTTTCATCGTTTATATCGTTTTCAAAGTGTTCAATGCTGGCGACTCCAATGGCTTTCTTCCTAAGGTTCTCGCGATTGAGTGTGTAGTGGTGCGGTTGTTAAAAATAGCTATCTCTGACTCTGTCACTTTCGTAGAAGCTGAATGGCTAGCTTCCCTGCACCGTGCGGCACACGCGGTTCACTTGTACCTCGGTTTTGCTTGTCTTGGTGCGCTGGTACGATGAACCAAAACACCAACACAGTCACACAAAAGGGCTCGTACCGAAACTAGAAAACCAAAACCGCGGTGTGCGTTGTTGGGAAGCTTGCTATGATCGCGTTTGTCATAAACGCTTGTTTGATTAGAAACGTACAAACATATTGTACGATTAAAAATATTCTTTTGGTGAAAATTGCGTTTTTTATTTCTTTTGGAAATCATATCATTCATAATACTCATAATATCATCATAATACTTTGCTTTCATCATAAGACTTTCTTTTGTGCTGACGTTATAAATAAACAAAGTCGATGTTATTAATTGAAAGAAGTTCTACCATTGTTATATTCTTTAGTAAGAAAGGCTCTTTCTCACCCCAGGTGGGATTAAATCGGGTTTTTTCGGAATTTTGAGTACGCCATCAAATCGGGCGTCTAATTTTACATAAAAGTCCCATTGACACCAAATTTCTTTCTCATCACCGTTTCAGGCTGCAAATTATTGAAAACACCTCTTTTTCACATGTTCAAAAATGAAAGGGGTTGTACCGCCCATCCGTTACCCTTTAGGACAAAGTTTCAGGGCAACTTTTTCCGATTTCGTGTGCGCTGGTACAGAATTACACTTAGATATTTGAAAACTACTGATTGCAAAACAACTGGAATGGTTTAAATTGATTTTATAAAAAAAACTTGTAAAACAGTTTCGTCGATCAGAATATGCCAAAGCTCTGCCTATATCTTTCCAGCAACTGACAATGAAAGTCTATCCCGAGGGATGACTTAGTACATGCATTGAACGAAAATTAATCCCCATCCGTCTCGCACTATAGCAGTACCAGGGAAAACGCTCAAGTTGTTTACATTTAGCCGACGCAGCCAACCGGGCTAGTGGTGTTGGAGTTGGGAAGCCCTTGCGGAATCCCACGTACGATGGTCGTGCCAGGTATTTACTATTTATCGAAGAAGAAAAGCTTCTCTTCCGTACAAAACAAAAAGCACAATAGCGTTTCCTTGCTGGAAGGTTGGAATCCGGTCGGAGTAATGTGCTCTGTGCTCACCACTAACCGAATGGTTCCAGCAGGCCGGCCCTTCAGCCAGGTGTTTACCGATGAGAGGACGAACAACGAGTGCATCGCTCCAGTTATCATCGCAACTTATTCAAGGATGAATGCAGGAACGTAAAAGCTTCCAGGAATTTATCGTCTTCTTAGATGTTATGATTGAGGGATAAAATTCTGAGGATAATGCAGATGTTGAGGATTAAGGTCAATTTCATTTATGATCATGGATTAAATCAAAGAGTAAATCCGCATTTTTCTACACCTTAACTTTGAACTACCAATGGAATGAATATTATTACACCCGACTAATCCCAAGTAGCTATAGCGAACAATCTGGAACTCAACTGAAAGCCAACCGACCAAACAATTCGGGAAAGCTTTTTATCGGCCCGTTATCAGCTCGATAACGCCACGGTTTGTGCGTCGTCGCCGTTTGATTGCGAATCGGCCATTCATTGATAGCAGCTTAGTTGCAGCCAATGGTGGGCCAGCACCAACCGCGTCTCGTATAATAAAACGTGACGAATCTAAATCTTATCACCTGCTGATAAGCGACTCTTTTTTGCCAATTGTTTCACACCCTCGTGGATGGCCCGCCAATATAGGTACCAATTTCCGGGCAAGGCATTCCAGTGCGTTGCGAACGGTCGCCGGGAGTTGAGTTTGTTGCGAGGAAAAGCCTTCGGAAACCTGTTGGATTAGAACGAGTGGTGGAGTGTAGTGGATTTTGGAAGCGGGGTAGGTTGGGGGAGAGTCGTGAATGAGATGTGATTCATCTGTTTGCAAAGTGACGCTGGGAGTTTGCGGTGTGATTCAGACCATAACAATTTGCAAGGTCGTGGTGCTACGATTTTTTGAAGATAAAGCATTAAAAGAAACCATACTAATGATCAATTTGCCGTGATAAATTTATTTTGCTCACTTTAAGTTAAAATTTGTGAGAAAAACAGTGACTATCAAGGTCACTCCGGTTTGCAAAATAATTTTGTAAAACTTTGAAACAAGTACATGGAAATTGTTTGGCCAAGCCAAGTACCTGTTTGAAAAAAAAAGAAAAAAATGAAAAAAGTCTGACCGATTAAATAAAATTTGAAAAATAAATTGTAATCCGATCAATGTCACGCAATGGTACTCATACCTTTAAATAGAGTTGTCATCTCTTCAAAATTAATGGCTTATCACAAAGGTCTTTCTATTACTCATCCAACGATGGGTCATTTGATGGATTTTTTTTTTTTTTATTATTATTATTATAGAGACTTTACACCAGGGGTGACCAAAGTATGGCCCGCGGGCCAAACGTGGCCCGCGAGGTGATATGTTGTGGCCCGCGGACCCATTTTGAATGATCATGTAAAATGGCCCGTTGACCCCTTGTTAAGTGATTTTATACTTTTTCAAAATTAAGCATTATTTTTAACTTTTATATGCTAATCTTTTTCATTTTTTGTTAGTAAAAAAACCCTATGATTTATCAATATTTTGATCCCTACTTTAGGATACAAATAATTTGTTCAAAAAATGTTATAATCAAAACAATTTCACATGTTTCAATGTATGTAATATTTCCACTACGGAATTAAAATTTTTGGACAGCGATCTCGGCGAGTTGTTGGGTTTGCATTAAAAAAAATGTGAGTGAAACTAGTAAATATCGTCAAAACTTTAATCAAACTTTTTTGGAATTATTTACAAGTTTTAGTTTGAATTTTCGATGATTATTATTTTTTTAAAATAATGATTGCAGTTCAACTATGCGTAAGCTTAAAACATTTTCTAAATTTATTTTTTTCATTGAAATGTTGAAATTCTGGCTCTCATCAATTTTTGATTAGCCACACATAACTTATAGATAAAATTACGCCTTTAGAAGAATTGTTCATTATGTAATGTCACCATATTCGGAATAACACGTACATTCAGCTAAAAACTTTTTTTTAAATACCTGAAACAATAAAATCAACATACCGATAGAAAACCGTTATGTTGTGGTTTCTGTTATTTTGAATTGTCTGTTTTTTTTTTAAATAACAGATATTAAATCTTTTAAATTAAAATAACGTAGTTTTTTAATAACCTTTTTTCGTAAATTTGGCCCGCAAGCTCATTTGAGCTTCAAATTTGGCCCGGCATCCAAAAACTTTGAGCATCCCTGCTTTACACCATTGTGCATTCATCTCTTCAAGGTGGATAGTGAAAGAGGAAAGATTACAGAGTTTAAAATCACTTCAATAATTATTACCATGCCTTTTTTCTAACGATTTCTGTCTATGTTTCAAATATTTAGCGGAATATTTAAAGAGTGAATTATCAAGTTCTTCAAGTTTATCTTCGTCCTCTTCTTCCAGGGATTTAGAAGTTATCTCACAACACTTTTTCTTATAATATTTTGCTTTTATGACATCTTCATCTTCTTCATCTGTTTCTTCTGCAGCCATCTCTCTTCGTTTTTTTGTTAGTTCGTCTTCCGCGTCCAAATATGCCTGTAAGCGCTTTCGGCGGCGGGTGTGCTTAGAAAGCACGGTCTCAAATCCATCGTTGTCTTCTTCGTCAATTTCACTTGTTTCCATTGCATTTTGTTCTGGTTTACTGTTGTTGCTTTTACTGCTGCTGCTGCTTGGTTCGGGTTCAATCGGTTGTGTACTGCTTTTTTGGTTCACCTTTTTTCTCGAATCCGCACATTTTTTGTTCTTTGCTTTGAGTTTGCAAAGCGATTTTTTGCCTATAATCGTCACTGCTGCAGCAGCATTGTTTATAGTGATTGATTTCGGCGTTGACTGTTTCAGCAACATCCGCAGGGTCCGAACTCCATTTGGGATCCCTGGGAAGAAGTTAATCCAGCGGTCGTTGGTGATGGTCAAAACTTCGCCGTATTTACTCATCACTTTGACTACGTCATCATTGCTTATGCCTAGAGGTAGGTCAAGCACACGAACTTCCGTAGCGTTGTTGTCCAGGTAAATCGGGATTTTGCAACCCTGATATACCAGAGGTTTGTCGATGATGGACGAGGCCATTGCTGAGTCGGCGAACTGCAACACGGCTATTTTTCTTCTATTGCATAATTGCAATGCTCGCAAGTTTTCTTGGTTTACTTGAAGGTCTGCGAGAAATTTTTTTACAAGCTTTGGGCTTGGTTGGTTTTGGAGTTGACAAAAATCCAGAACCACACTGTTTTTGTCTACGGTGCACATTTTAAAAAAAGCGGCGACGCGCACACAAACTGCGGACTGGCGTTGAGAATGCGACTTGTAAGGTCGGCGGTTACTTTGCAACTGATTTGATGGATTTGGGCATCATTTCAAAAAGAATTCTGATGTATACAGGTGTTTTTTTCTTATATATGAAATGAAAGTTTTTTTTTTAATTAAATTTAACAAAAAATTTAAAGCAATATTATTTTTTAGTTCCACAAATACATACAAATAATAAGAAGAAAATAACGAAAAACCGATTTTTGGAAAATCGCAACTACAGATAATTTGAGGGTACACAAGCAAAAGTTTTGAATAGTTACTGCAACTGTAGCTTTTCTGTGGTTTACAAAACTAATTGTTTAGTACAAAGCGTTATTTTTGCGGTGTGATACTATGCACATAATATAATTCCATAAATTATAACAATTTCATAAAAACTCTCAAGTGGTTTTTCCAAGTACGTAATCCCACAATGAACTAATTTCTCACTCTTATCACACTCATCAGCACACGTTGCATCGACGCCGCAGTCTGCGACGAAACTCTGAAGAGCTTCGCTCGTGAGGACTTGTTCCACAAAAAAAAAAAAAAAATGACGGCCTTCACCACCGTCACCACGTCCAACTGGGACAAGTTCGTGCTGCTGCTGTGGAAGAACTGGATCATCCAGAAGCGCCACTACATCCAGACCTTCTTCGAAATCGTCGTTCCGGTGCTATGCTGCTCGATTCTGCTGCTGCTGCGGGGGCTCGTCGATCCGGGCTTCGTGGAAAAGAGCACCGTATTCAACCCGCTTTCGACGGATCTTCCAGCGGGGTATGTTTGGAGCGTGTTTTGTGGGGTTATCGAAAGAAATTAACGAGGTTTTCCCCCCCAAATAGTGCTAGAATTCCAGCGGATGTATTACGCGAGGTGGCCTTCTCTCCTCAGAATCCTCTGCTGGAGAGGATCGTCGGTAGAGCGGCTGAATCGTTGAACGTAACGTACAGGGGTATGCCGAATGCTCGATCTCTCGAATCATCTCTGATGGATAACGACACGCTGGTTGGCGTGGAGTTTGATGACTCTCTAGCGTCCGCGGCAACGCTTCCGGAGAAGCTGACCTTCGCGTTGAGATTTCCTGGAGAGCTCCGGACCAGTTTCAGTAACGTCTTTCCTAACTGGGAGACGCGACTACTGATGGTTCCGTTTTCACCACAGCTACGTTTTCCATACACTGATGCTGGAGGATATCCGGAATACTATAACGAAGACTTTCTGAATGTTCAAACTGCGATATCAAAGTCAATCATCGTGGAGTTCAATGCGAATGTGGAGCTGCCAGAGGTTTACATAAATGTGAGTAATCATGTTTTTCAAAGAAGAATGAACCAACTATCTAATTAGTTGTCCTACACTTCAGCGCTACCCCTACCCACCGTACTACGATGATCCGATACTGCAAGCGATGGAGCAGCTTCTGTCGCTGATCATCCTGCTCTCGTTCTTCTATCCGTGCGTCGTGATGGTCAAGCACATCACCATGGAGAAGGAAAAGCAGCTGAAGGAAGCGATGAAGATCATGGGGCTACCAAATTGGTTGCACTGGAGTGCTTGGTTCGTGAAGAACATCCTCCTGCTGATCATTTCCATTTCCCTGATAACGATTTTGATCTGCGTAACGCTTAATGATTACTCCATACTGGAGCATTCAGACTGGACTGCCGTGTGGTTCTTCCTGTTCGTCTACTCGATCACCACGGTTTGCTTCTGCTTCATGATGAGCGTGTTCTTCAATAAAGGTGAAATCTCGGTGATTCCTCAAACTTTAAAACACTACAACAATCCTCCGTTTCAGCCAACATCGCCTCGGGAATCGCCGGACTCATGTGGTTCGTGTTTGTCATGCCGTTCAACGTGACATCGCAAAGCTACGACTCGATGACTACGAGCACTAAGCTCGGTCTCAGCTTGTTCTCCAACTCGGCCATGTCCTTCGGCATCCTCAGCACTATCCGTATGGAGGCGAATCAGCAGGGCCTTCGGTGGGAGAGCTTGTTCACCCCGGCTACCGTCGACGACGGATTGAGCGTGGGGTTGGTGATCGTGATGTTGCTCGTTGATGCCGTGATCTACCTGGCGATCGCGATGTACGTCGAGCAGGTGCGACCTGGGGAGTTTGGTGTGGCGAAGCCGTGGTATTTTTTGTTCCAGAAGGAATTCTGGATCAAGAAGCAAGTGAGCACGAGTGACGGTGACCGTAATGGGGTAGATAACCAAAGTTCCAAGTTCTTTGAAGCCGAACCGACGTCAAGTAAGGCTGGAATTCAGATCAAAAACTTGCGGAAGGTCTTCAATGGCAACAAAGTGGCCGTTCAGGGGTTGAATCTCAAAATGTATGAGGATCAGATAACGGTACTGCTGGGACACAACGGTGCCGGTAAGACTACGACCATGTCTATGTTGACCGGCATGTTTTCGCCGTCCTCCGGAACGGCTTACCTCAACGGATACGACATCCGGAACAACATTGAAGGTGTCCGACAATCACTTGGGCTATGTCCGCAGCACAACGTGCTGTTCGATGAAATCACTGTTTCGGAACATCTACGATTCTTCGCAAGACTGAAAGGAGTCCCAAAGGCGCATCTCAACGAAGAAGTCGAGAAATACATCGCAATGCTGGAGCTACCGGACAAGCGCGACGCGCAATCACAGACACTGTCCGGTGGTATGAAGCGGAAGTTAGCGGTAGGAGTCGCTCTTTGCGGTGGTTCAAAGGTCGTCCTGCTCGATGAACCAACCTCGGGAATGGATCCCTCAGCACGCAGAGCTCTCTGGGATCTTCTGCAGAAGGAAAAGAAAGATCGAACGCTGCTACTGTCGACGCACTTTATGGACGAAGCTGATGTCCTCGGAGATCGCATCGCGATCATGGCCGACGGAGTGCTGAAAACAGTGGGATCGCCGTTCTTTTTGAAGAAAACCTTTGGCGTCGGCTATCGATTGATATGCGTGAAGGGATCGCGCTGTGACAAGCAACTACTATTGGACATTCTTCGGAAGTACATCCCGGATGTGCGGATTGATACGGACATTGGCTCTGAGCTTTCGTTTGTGCTGAAAGAAGACTACATCAAGCTGTTTCAACGGATGTTGGAAGAACTGGAAACGAGGATGGGAGAGTGCGGCATCACCAGCTACGGAATCTCATTGACCACAATGGAGGAAGTTTTTCTAAAGTGAATTACTCTTAGATTCTTGGTAGACGGAAAAAAAGTAACACTTATTTTTTTTTGCAGAGCTGGCAGTGACAGTTTCCACGAAATTGAAGAATCCAACGAATTATCTAATGGAACCGCTATTGACACTACTGACCAAAGCTGTAAGTTAAAAAAATAACTATTTAAAGAACTCGTTCTTGATCCCAACTACTTCACAGACTCACTCAACAATCTGCACCTTCTAACCGGACGCGAGTTACTGCTGAGCCAAGTTAAGGGTCAAATCTTGAAAAAGTTCCTGTCCAGTTTGCGAGCCTGGATTTTGCTCATAATTCAGAACGTGATCCCGATTTTCTTTGTTGTCATGACATTTGTAATCGTTCGAAGCATATCTCGGGATCAAGACTTGCCACCGTTGACCATGTCACTGGAGCCGTACAAGGAAACCGTGACCGTTGTGGGAGGAACTCCGGCCACGTCCAGCAGAGTCCAAGCGTTCGAGAAATTGTTTGAGAAGATTAGCGGCGATCATCGATTGGACGTGATTACCACGGACATGAATGACTACATTTTGAAGCGAGTAAGTTAATATGCAGGTCATTTCAAGATTCGTCAGTAATCAATTTATTTTCAGTCCGTGGAATCAATTTCCGAGGTGAATGCCCGCTACATGGTGGGCGCTTCGTTCCATACCGAGAACTACACGGCGTGGTTCAACAACAAGGGCTACCACACGGCTCCTTTGGCGCTTTCCCTCTTATACAGCGCAGTCCTAGCTTCGGAATGTCCGACCTGTGAGCTGACCGTTGTCAATAAACCTTTACCGTACCAACTCGCTACTCAGCTTGAAACAGTCAACACTGGAATCAACGCTGGATTCCAGCTTGCGTTCAACTCTGGTTTTGCCATGGCATTCATCTGTGCTCTGTACGTACTGTTCTACATCAAGGAACGCACTTCGCGGTCCAAGTTACTCCAGTATGTCAGCGGAACCAATATTACCCTATACTGGGTGGTAGCCTTCATCTGGGATTACATCACGTTCATGTTTACATGCTTGATCTACATCGCTGTACTGGCAGCATTCCAAGAAGAGGGATGGTCTTCTGCATCAGAGCTCGGCAGAGTCTTCCTGTTGTTGATGATGTTCGGGGTGGGATTCCTTCCGGTCACCTATCTATTCTCGTTCGTGTTCAAAACCCCAGCTACCGGGTTCGTCGTGTTGATGCTGTTCAACATCGCCACCGGAGCGATCCTCTTCACGACGGTCGTACTACTCAAGTTTCCTGGAATCAATCTGCAGGATGTTGGAAATGCCCTCGAGTGGATATTCTTATTCTTCCCGAACTTTGTTCTCACGCACGGACTGAACAACATGAATCAGATCGTCACACTGCAGTCCAACTGCCAGAAGGTGTGCGATCTGCGGGAAAACTGTACGATAAATATCGTTTGCAGCTTTGAAAAACAGTGCTGCGACATACCGGAAGTGTTCTCGTTCGATGAGTTGGGAATCAATAGAAACTTACTGTTCTTGGCCCTAGTAGGAATAGTTTCATTCAGTACAGTTTTAGCGATTGAGTATCGAGTGCTTGGCAAGGTGATGCATCGGTTTATGCGCAATAGACAGCAACCTTGGACGCCAGCACCTGTGGACGAAGATTCGGATGTTGTTGAGGAGAAGAAACGAGTCCGTAGTATGCCGCAGACTGATGTCAACAACTACAATCTGGTAATGCGTGACCTGACCAAGTACTACAAGAACTTCCTGGCGGTGAACAACCTGTCGGTAGCAATCGATCGGTACGAATGCTTTGGATTGTTGGGACTCAACGGAGCTGGCAAGACGACGACCTTCAAGATGATGACCGGTGACGAAAGTATCTCTTCTGGGGAAGCTTGGGTCGAAGGAATTAGCTTGCAGTCCTCCATGGATACTGTTTACCAGAGAATCGGATACTGCCCACAGTTTGACGCTCTGCTTGGGAAACTCACCGGCAGGGAAACGCTCAAGATCTACGCACTTCTACGAGGAGTTCGCGAAAGAGACATCCAGAATGTCTCACTAACGTTGGCAGAAGACTTGAACTTTATGAAGCATCTCGACAAGAAGACCAAAGAATACAGCGGCGGAAACAAGCGCAAGCTCAGTACGGCACTCGCCCTCATGGGCAATCCCTCGGTTGTCTACCTTGACGAACCGACCACTGGAATGGATCCGGGTGCGAAGCGACAGTTCTGGAACATGATCTGCAAGGTTCGAAGCTCGGGCAAATCTATCGTCCTGACCTCGCACAGCATGGAGGAGTGTGAGGCGCTGTGTACCCGGTTGGCGATCATGGTCAACGGCGAGTTCAAGTGTCTCGGATCGACGCAACACTTGAAGAACAAGTTCTCCAAGGGATTCCTGCTGACGATTAAGGTGAAGAAGGTCGACGAGCAGCAAGCGCAGCAGATTAGACTGGAAGCGGTGAAGTCGTTCGTGGATGGTAACTTCCCGGGAGCGGTGCTAAAGTATGCTATTTTTGTACTCATCACATTCCGAGTGTTTTAAAAGTTTTTGTTTTGCTTTTAGGGAAGAGTACGTGGACTCGTTGAGCTTCCATGTGCCCCAAACGGATCTCAAGTGGTCCGCCATGTTCGGGCTGATGGAGTCACACAAGGAGCAGCTCAACATTGAGGACTACTCGCTTGGACAGACTACGCTGGAGCAGGTGTTCCTGTTCTTTACCAAGTATCAGCGAATAGTGGATTAAGGTGATCGTGTAATTGTAGAGTTGGAAGTATTTTTTTTAATTGATGGGCCATTAAAAAAGTTGAACAATGTGAACGTAAATTTTAATTATTCTTCATATCACAGCAAAGGTATTTTCCCCTCATTGAGGGGGAATCTTTATAAAACTTAAGAATGTACTCACAATAATTTAGAGTTTGATTTATGTAGTTACCTGTAATGAAAAGAAAAGAAAAATAAGATTATTTGGTCTTTTTGGATAACTTTGTGTAGAAGTAGTTGTTAGAGTCGGAATCGAAGTCAGTGGAGTCGAGTATTTTTTAAGAGATAGAATTGGAGTCGAAGTCACCTGATTTCAAGAAGCTGGAATCGGAGTCAAAGTCGCTGATTCTACAAAGTCAGAGTTGGAGTCACATCAATGTTAACCGACTTCGCAGCCCTGACAATGTCAAACCCAACACATGCATTAAAAAGCAGATATAATATGAGGCTAGCACCATAGCCGAGCAATTATATATAATCGATACGAAGTCTAGTGTGGGTGTCTAGGCGATACTTAGTCAGGTCCTTCGCACCGGTATCATAATTTTTAATGCATGAGATTTTCTTTCAATGTCAGTAAAAATCAATCAAATCAATAGATGCTAATGTTTTAATTGCCTCCTAGCGTTTGCCATAATGGCGTATGCCATAAAACCATTGAGTTGTCACAAACGTTTACAAAAGTGACAGCATTTTTTATAGCTCGCCCACGCCCATGTGGCAACCTCGAGTGAACTCCATTGTCAACGGCCACCCATATCGCAGATCGATAGTCGACCTCTCCAAAAATTACCCATTTGTTTACTACAATCGAAAAAATTGCGCACGATAACGATAACAATCTCGTCGGCGGCAACCACCACATACTCTCCAAAACTGGCCGACCGACCATGATTAGTATACTCGCCCCATTTAGTCTGTTACTGGCGTTCGTCGCGTTCTGATGGTCTCCGACCTCCAATTCTCACTCTGGCACGCAACACGTAACGTGGCAATTGGACCAAGAGACTGTCGGCTGGGTTTGTTTTGGTCCACTAATCGATACGGAAGTGGATCAGCTGTGGTTTTGAAGTCGGTTCCTCGACAGAAGTGAAGTTCTGGTTAGTAGTGCACTACCGAAAAACCGTTAAACTTGTAGTGGCAGGCAGGGCTGTGGAGTCGGAGTCGGAGTCGGAGCCGGAGTCGGTGGAGTCGGGTCTTTTTGGGAAGCCGGAGTCGGAGTCGGAGTCGGAGTCGTCAAAACTCGAACAGCTGGAGTCGGAGTCGGAGTCGGCTAAATTTTATTAGCTGGAGTCGGAGTCGGAATCAGAGCCGAAAATTTCTGATTACCCGGAGTTGGAGTCGGAGTCGGAGTTATCTTAAATTCAACAAAAATTAAGTTTATTTTTTTATTTTTTAGTATTTGCTATGATTTCAAGTTGCATGCGCTGCGTTGCCATTTTTTATTTTTTTCAGAGATCACTAAATGATAACCTGTTAATCAGCTCTTACCCAAGTATGTAGTATCATCATAACTCAAAAAAATAAAAACGATATTGGTTTTGTAGTCAGGAATATTTCATTGATTTTTGACTGCATCCTTTTGCCGATATTTATGTACCCTTTAAATTCAAATTTGACCAAATTTAATCTAGTTCTTTCTGAAAAAAGTACACACACAGTCATCTTATACCCCGAGAGCGAATGTCTTGGTGGTTTTAAGTAAATCAATGTTCAGGAAAAATGTTACGAGGTACATCAAAAGATATAAAATAATAATCACTATTTATGGAAATCGAAAAAAAAAAACACTGACAGGATAACTCTTCCAACAAATATTCAACGATTATAAGAATCTATTACCGTAAAACGGGGTGACTTTGATAGCCGGGGTGACTTTGATAGGTTTGCGATTTTTCCGCAAAATGAAGAGTACAATTAAAATACGTACGGAATGGTTTAGAATCATACTGACCGTGGTAGAGAAGTGTTCAAAGTACCTCAAGAAGAACTTTTCATAAAATTTTGAAAAGTTTAAAAAGTTAGTTAACTATAGTTAAGAAATTGTTAATGAAAGTCATAATTTTAAACTTCTCAAAGTGTCTTGATTTTCTCAATGAACATGATTTTTAATCGGAAAACGGAATGCATTTTCGGATTCTTTGGACAATTTTCCACTAGGAGAAGGTTAAAAAAGTTTGTAAATAATAAATAATATGTGTTTTGAAACACAATTTAAAAAAAAATCTCCAAATTAAAAGGCAATTTCAGTTGAACAAATTTCATGTAAAATGTGAAAACTTGTGATTCGTGCTTCGAATTCAGTATAAAATGCAATATAAATCGATAATTTTACAAACAAAACTAGTTTTAACAAATTTCAGGCAAAATTCCGACTTTTTAACAATTTTACCTAAAATTTATATGTATTTGCTAAAAAGCTTATACACTTAGCTAACTAAATATAAACATTGATTTTTTTTCTTAAAAACTATATCAACTACTTTAGTGATGGTACATTTAGCGTACAAATAAAGTTTGAACATCTTAAGTATGATTTTAACAAGAAAAACTATGACTATCAAAGTCACCCCGGAATTAAAACTAAGAAGTTTTAACGTAACTATTTTTCTAAACATCATTGAAAAAACTTTTTTTCCGATATAGTGCATGGACTTTGTGTGGTCTATCCCAGTACATGTTTTAAAAATAATAATCTTGAGAAAAACCTTACCTGTTGGAAAATATTCTAAAAACAAATCGAAATCCTATCAAAGTCACCCCGGTTTACGGTACTTGGAACTCAACTTGCGCATTTTGTTTATAACTTTGTAAAAAAAATTAAAAGTGTCTCGCTTTAAATGTTTCAAACTGACATCGAATATCAAAAAAAAAAAGTTGCAACTAATTTTGAAATCATCATTGAATATGTTAAAGATATCGATTATCTTAATGTTTATTATTTCTCTACTAAAATCTGAGAATGTTGATCCTTAGGCAAACTATTTTGATATTGTGAATACAAAGAGACGAGTTGTTCCTTTTAATTCCGCTATATATTTTTAATATCTTGACAGATACGTATTTCGTCTACTACTTGCAGACTTCATCAGTGTTCTGTTCTCGACTGAAGGTTCATCGCTGGTGTATCCGTATTTGTAGTTACTGTAGGTACTACCTCCTCGTTCTTCTTTTGTGCCTGTATAGGTAACAGCTTAAACAGCCACGTTGAGCCGTTACCTGAATCCTTGTTGAGTAAACGTTTGTTGCCTGCCTTGAAGATTTCCAACAAACGTTTACTCAACAAGGATTCAGGTAACGGCTCAACGTGGCTGTTTAAGCTGTTACCTATACAGGCACAAAAGAAGAACGAGGAGGTAGTACCTACAGTAACTACAAATACGGATACACCAGCGATGAACCTTCAGTCGAGAACAGAACACTGATGAAGTCTGCAAGTAGTAGACGAAATACGTATCTGTCAAGATATTAAAAATATATAGCGGAATTAAAAGGAACAACTCGTCTCTTTGTATTCACAGTAATGCATTCTGCTAAAACGCTCAACCAAACCACAATTTTGATATTGTTGCAAATTATCGTTGAACAAATCCCAAGATTTCAGGATGGGATAGGATTTCAAGATAAAAAAATATCCGTGACCTAAAAAATATTTAACCTGTGGATTTTTGTTTTTATCCAATTCCAAGTTTTTTCATATATTTTCATGGAGGCGCACGACCATTCATGAAGCTTTGTTTCAGGTGAAGATGCAAGAAGTATCGCGAGCCTCCTTTTGAATATATAAAAAAAATGAAAATTGAAATAAATCCAAAATTCCGAGGTAAAATATTTTCTAGGTCACGGATATTTGAAAAGGACCCCTTAAGCGTCCTTACCACGAAGATTTTTTAGATACATTGATTTGTAATAATAAACGTCTTCAGCCTTGGCGTGATGTCCATGTACGTCTTAAAAATATCAATGGAGCTTTAAAACATAGTTTCGTTTTAAATTGTTATTTAAAAAAATAAGGTGACTATGATAGTAACTGTGCTTCTTATAAATGTCTTTTAATGATCATTAAAAAAATAACAATTTAATAATTTAGCTTTTAACAATTTAATGAAAATTTGAGGTTAAGTAAATAGATCCAAATTTACTTAAAAACTGTTCTTCTGAAAATGCCTTCAAAACTGGCGTGTTTTATTTCTGTTTCAATAATGTCAAAAACTTGTATAACTTAAAACTTTTTTCCGGTTTTTTCCACTTGAAGAGTTTTTTAATAATCCTATTTATCAATGTTTTCGAAATAATTGTATAACTTTTGAAATATTTAAAAATATGTGGTGTCGGAGTCGGAGTCAGAGCCAACCATTTTTTTAAATCTGGAGTCGGAGTTGGAGTCGGCTAGAGTTGGTGGGCCGGAGTTGGAGTCGGAGTCAGTTGGATCTGAAAGCCGGAGCCGGAGTCGGAGTCGGAGTCGCTTGAAATATGACCCGACTCCGCAGCCCTGGTGGCAGGTCAGTGATTCAGCAAAAAAAAAAGTTCAGGTGTGACTCAAGTGACTGTTATCAATCAGTCAGTCAAGCAATCGTGCTCGATGAATCATTCATGACGCACTTGTTGTGAGTAGGAGCTGTTGTAGCCGTTGACTGTTCAACGTTATATGGAGTAATCAACGATTGTATTTTGGATTATTGCTTGCAATTACGGATAGAGTGATATCGATTTTGGGCACCGTAACGATGACTAACAGTTGGGACAAGTTCAGTCTTCTACTGTGGAAGAACTGGACCATCCAGAAGCGCCACTACATTCAGACGCTGTTTGAAATTCTTATACCGGCGCTATGCTGTTCTATGTTGATACTGGTACGAGGCTTGGTAGACCCGGAGCAAGTCGCAGAGCCAACGATCTTCGCGCCGATGCCGGCAAATACCTTTCCTGGAATGCCGATAGTCTTAACACCATCAATCCCGAGAGTCGCGTACTCTCCGAAGAACCCAATTTTGGACGCCTTAGTGACGGATGCTCTCGAGAACCACATGATCAGTTCCTTCACCAACTTCACCCACGAAGGATACGCGAACGCCTTTCAGCTACAAGCTCTTCTAGTTCAGAAAAACTACTTTGTGGGAATCGAATTTAACGACGATTTGGCAAACATTACGGAACTTCCAGAGAAGATCGAGTTTGCCCTAAGATTTCCTGGTGAATCCCGTACAAACTCTTGGCTCTTTGCGAATTGGCGTACGTATTTGCTGGTGGTTCCGTTTTCACCGGGTGCTCGTAATCCGAACCTTACCGATGGAGGAACTCCCAACTATTACTACGAAGGATTTGTGACGTTCCAGGCCGCACTGTCTAGTGCGATCGTGACCGCACGGAATCCACAGTTTCAAAGCAAGCAAATGGCGTTGAGGGTAGGTAAAAATAACCATTGAACTCCGACTCAATTACCCAACGACTTTCATCCATTCTAGCGCATCCCGTATCCCCCTTACTACGCTGACAAACTCCTCCCGGCGATGGAGCAGCTGCTTCCGTTGATCATCCTGATCGCCTTCTTCTACACCTGTATCAACACCGTCAAGTACATCACGATCGAGAAGGAACGCCAGCTGAAGGAAGCGATGAAGATCATGGGTCTGCCAAACTGGCTTCACTGGACCGCATGGTTCGTGCGTTGCCTAGCATTACTGCTGGTCACCATAACGCTGGTGACGGTCCTCATGACCGTAAGTCTCACCACCAACACCAACCTTGCCGTGTTGGAGTACGTGGACTGGTCGGTTTGGTGGGTGTTCCTGCTGGCGTTTGCGATCGCAACCATCTGCTTCTGCTTCATGATGAGCGTGTTCTTCAACAAAGCAAACACGGCGGCTGGGATCGCTGGGTTGATGTGGTTCCTGATGATGATGCCGTACAACATTACTGTGAGGGAGTACGATAGTATGGATACCGGCTCGAAGATCGCCCTCTGTCTGCTGTCTAACACGGCAATGTCATACGGAGTAATGAACGTGATCCGACTTGAGGGCAATCAGGTGGGTCTGCAATGGTCCAACCTGTTTACACCGTCCACTATGGACGACGGACTAAGCGTAGGGGTAGTGATCATAATGTTACTGGTAGATGCCGTGATCTACCTGTTGATCGCACTGTACTTTGAACAAATCATGCCCGGCGAGTTTGGAGTGGCCAAGCCGTGGAATTTCCTGTTTACTAAAGAGTTTTGGATCCGTAACAAGGTGGGGGATGACTATCGAAACATGACCGTAAAGCCGGTTGATCAGAAAACCATTGAACCAGATCCTCCGATTCAACGCGCCGGAGTTCGGATCATCAACCTGCGCAAGGTTTACAAAAAGAAGGTAGCCGTTGAAGGGTTAGATCTCAACATGTACGAAGGTCAAATCACAGTACTACTAGGTCACAACGGCGCTGGGAAGACTACGACCATGTCCATGCTGACGGGGATGTTCTCACCGACCGCGGGAACGGCATTCGTCAACAATCACGACATCCGAACGGATATTGAAGGTGTTCGCCGGTCGTTGGGTTTGTGCCCGCAGCATAACGTCCTGTTCAACGAGCTGACCGTTGCGGAACACATTCGGTTCTTTTCCCGGCTGAAGGGTGTCGCAAACGGTGACGTTCCAGCGGAGATCGACAAGTACGTCAACTTGCTTGAGCTTACGGACAAGGCAAACGCTCAGTCACGAACTTTGTCCGGAGGAATGAAGAGGAAGCTCGCCGTTGGGATGGCACTATGCGGTGGATCCAAGGTTGTTCTGCTGGATGAACCGACCTCTGGGATGGACCCTTCGGCGAGAAGAGCACTGTGGGATCTGCTACAGAAGGAAAAGTCCGGTCGAACTGTTCTACTGTCGACGCACTTTATGGACGAAGCTGACGTTCTTGGAGATCGCATTGCGATTCTCGCGGAAGGTTCCTTGAAGGCCGTTGGGACTCCATTCTTCCTGAAGAAGGCGTTCGGAGCTGGATATCGGTTGATCTGTGTCAAAGAGCCGCACTGTGACAAAGATCGCCTGCTAGGGATTCTACGGAAATACATTCCGGATGTGACGGTCGAAACGGATATCGGGACGGAGTTGTCTCTTGTGCTGCGAGAGGAATACATTGCGGAGTTCCAACCGATGTTAGAGCAGCTGGAAGGAGAGATGGCACTGTGCGGCGTGTCCAGCTATGGGATTTCGTTAACAACCATGGAAGAGGTGTTTTTAAGATCGGGCAGTGACTCTTTTGTCAATGGTCCCGAGCGAATACAAGAGTCATTAACAGCGGCATCAGGCGAATGTAAGTGTATGAGTCTGGAAAATTATAATATAAATTCTAACATTATTTCACTTTAACAGATGCCCTGGACAGTATGCGACTTCTTAGTGGACATCAACTTCTATTGAACCAAATCAAAGCCCAGTTCATGAAAAAGCTCCTAATAACAATTCGTAGTCTTATTACGCTATCAATGCAAATCCTAATACCGGTAGTGTTTGTCATCATGACCTACATCATAATATTAAACTCCAACGCGAATCGTGATCTACCACCTCTAGAGATCAAGCTCGATTCCTACTCCCAGTCCGTTACCGTGCTGGAAGACCGATCCGCAGATATGCCGGTAGTACAAGCCTACAAAAATCTTGTAACCGCGCCAGGTCCAAACCACCAGCTCCTAACCACCGACGAAGACATGATCGACTTCATCCTGCAAAAATCCACCGAATCGATCGCCACCGTCAACACCCACTACTGGGTAGCGGCCTCCATCAACGAGACCAGCTCGACGGCCTGGTTCAACAACAAAGCCTACCACTCGGCACCACTGGCCCTCAATCTGCTCTTCAACGCGTTCCTCAAAACGAGCTGCCCAAGCTGTGAGATTCGAGTTACAAACAAGCCGCTGCCGTTCCGCCTGGAGACACGCTTCGGCCAGCTGGACACCGGCGCCAACTCGGGCTTCCAGCTGGCGTTCAACACCGGCTTTGCAATGGCTTTTGTCGGGGCGTTGTACATCATGTTTTACATCAGGGAACGGACTACGCGAGCGAAGCTGTTGCAGATGGTTAGTGGAGTGAACGTGGCGTTGTTTTGGGCGGTTTCCTTTGTATGGGACTATTTGGTGTTTTTGGTGGTTTGTGGGTTTTATTTGGGAACGGTAGCGGCTATTCAGCAGGACGGGTGGTCCACGGCGGAGCAGTTGGTTAAGGTGTTTTTGGTGCTGGTGCTGTTTGGCTTTGCGGTGATCCCTACGACGTATCTGTTTTCGTATTTGTTCGACGTACCGGCTACCGGATTCGTGAAGATGATCCTGTTCAATGTGCTTTCGGGTACGGTGTTCTTTACGGCGGTTACGCTGCTCAAGTTTGAAGGGATCGATTTGAAGGACGTAGCGAATACTCTGGAGTGGGTGTTCATGTTCTTTCCGAACTTTGTGCTGAGCCACAGCTTGAACAATTTGAACAGGGTTGCCAGTACGGAGGCCCTTTGTGATCGTCAGTGCGAGCTGATTCCGTTTTGTACCAGAGAGCTGATGTGTTCGCTGCTGCCGCAGTGTTGTGACCAGGAGGTGTTTACGTTTGAAGAAGGTGGGATCAACAGGAACTTGTTGTTTTTGGTGGGGATTGGAGTTTGCGCGTTTACGCTTATCATGCTGATCGAGTACAGGGTGTTCAAGGCGCTGTTTGATAGACGTATGGGCGGTCAGATTTTGGGGGTTGATTCCGAGCAGGATTCAGATGTACTGGAGGAAAAAAGGAGAATCGAAGTGATGTGTCCAGCAGAGATCAACAGCTATAATCTTGTCTTGAAGAATGTCTCCAAGTACTACAAAAAGTTCTGCGCCGTCAACGACCTCTCTGTAGGAATCACTCATTCGGAGTGCTTCGGATTGCTTGGAATAAACGGTGCTGGGAAGACGTCCACGTTCAAGATGATGACAGGTGACGAGAACATCTCCGCCGGTCAAGCTTGGGTCAGCGGAATCAGCTTGCTTAACAACATGACACAAGTCCATCGACAGATTGGCTACTGCCCGCAGTTTGATGCCCTGCTGGATGATCTCACCGGAAGGGAGACACTTCGGATGTTCGCCCGCTTCCGTGGAGTTCAGGAAGCCGAACTTAACGGTGTAGCGTTGACGCTGGCCGAAGAGCTGAACTTTAGCAAGCACATCGACAAGCGAATCAAAGCGTACAGTGGAGGTAACAAGCGCAAGCTCAGTACGGCTCTTGCTCTACTTGGAAATCCGTCGGTAGTATATCTGGACGAACCGACCACCGGAATGGATCCCGGTGCGAAGCGCCAGTTCTGGAACATGATGTGCAAGGTGCGCGAGTCCGGCAAAGCGATCGTGTTGACTTCACACAGCATGGAGGAGTGTGAAGCGCTGTGCACCCGGCTGGCGATCATGGTCAACGGCGAGTTCAAGTGTCTCGGATCGACGCAATACTTGAAGAACAAGTTCTCCGAGGGATTCCTGCTGACGGTGAAGGTCAAACGGGGGGACGGTCGGTCGGACGCGCTGAAGCAATTTGTTGAGGAGAAGTTTACCGGAGCAGTTTTAAAGTGAGAGGTGTTAATGTTGCAATCTTGAACAGTAATTAATTGTTGTTATCTTCTTGCAGAGAGGAATACCTGGACTCGCTGAGCTTCCACATTCCCCGGACGGACCAGCGCTGGTCGGCCATGTTTGGGCTGATGGAGTCCTCAAGGGAGCGGCTCGGCATCGAGGACTACGCCCTAGGTCAAACCTCGCTGGAGCAAGTGTTCCTCTACTTTACCAAGTATCAAAGAGAAAGTGAATAATGTAATAAAGGCTGCATACAGAGAAGGGTGATTTTATCGGAAAATTGATCTCTGGTCTTGGGGGGTGGGTGCGTTTTCTTTGATCAGCTTTTGGTTCTGAACAGAAGAGTGTGTTTAAGATGATGCTGGCGATTAGGTTCGCTTGCATACACATTCCTTTGTTGGGAGGTTTGTTGTGAGTGTGCAGATTATCTTCCAGTCTAGTACTCTTTTTACTCTTTCTGCAGATATTGATGACATTGTAGTTCCAACATTATTTCAGAAGTTATCATTTCAAGAAAACCTTCTATTGAAACGGAATTGAACAAAACGGGCATTCCAAGAAGTAATAATTTCATCAGTGTTGATCTAATTCATCACCTCTCCATAACTCCCTTTCAGCGCGCTCCCTAAATGGAGCAACTTTCCGGGACCCGTGTTCGACCACGCGTCTGCGTTATTCCCAGAACCGTACCGTAAACTTCCTGGTCTGAGGAGAAATGGTTCATATATAATTCCCGCCAATTTTGGTTCTGATCTGCGTCAACGTCGGCACGTGGGCAACAAAACTCAACCGTTGCCGCACGTCGAGGCCAATAAATTGAGAGGTCCGATGGACTGTTGGCGTTGGCAGGTCTCGCCGCAGGTCACGGAATGTGTAGTTCCGTAAGGTTGGTAGTAAGCTGTTAAACACGGAAAGACGTCCCACAAATGGTTCCAACCTTCGAATCTAGGACCTTGCTGCTACCTGGCATGCCAAAACGCTGGCGCGGAGCTTCGGGTGTTCAATTTGTGCTTTATGGCGCGTAAACTTGCTCACGACGTAAGGTCTCCGGCCATGGGTTGGCATCGAATTGATGGCTTTTGGGGGCCCTCGGGCGTGTGGGCGTGTGGGGCGCGACTACGACGTGTGTTGTTGGATAACTATATAACGGCCAACATGTGTTTGTGCGTGTGCGGAATCGTTTTTTTTGGGTCCAGGTTCGTGCCAGATATGGACGACAAAGTTGAGATAATATCTCCGCGTGCCGGGTACAAACTATCGTGCGGTCCAACTCCTTCGGGGTGAATTTGGTGTTGTGTTTTGGACACAAGTTTTTGGAAGTGCAATCGAGATTTGGTGGTGGCGTTTATGATGGACTATTAGTGCGGTCCGAGGACGGCGATCACACTTCCGAGATCGTTTTGTTCGCTGGATTTGTGCTTGGGAAGGCCGGTTTTTGGAATGTGGGTCATTTTTTCATCTTATCAGATGATATAATCAATTTATTTTGCTGTAAAAAATGTGATTTAATCACGATACTGTTTTACAGCTTTATTAGTGGTCCAAAGCAAACTAAATATATAGATTGCCTGTTTTACTGAGCCATGATTGATAGTTAAACGTTTATTTGCAACAAACAGCAACAAAATTACCAAAACTGAAATGAACTTTCCAACATTTCTGGAGTTTTTTTTGAAAAGGACCAATAAACCAAATTTTCAGTTTTTGCTTTGCCTGACTCAAGGCGGTTCTAAAAACACCCAAAAAGCAAAAAACTGGAAATTTGGTTTATTGGACCTTTTCAAAAAAAAAAAACTCCAGATTTGTTTAAATCTTTCTCTTCCAATACCTGCAAACTTCTATCAACATTACATCTGCTCACTGCATTTTCTCCAATTCGCTCGACCGCTAACCATGACACCAACTGCCAAAAGACCAAATTTGGCATCCTATTGCTACCCCTCTCTAGCCCCGCAATTAGCAACTCCGTCGACGTGCTCATCAATGAGCAACAATCGCCAAAGCGGGTTGCTCTACGGCCAATCTGTTCCGCAAACACGCGTAACTAGCATCGGAGGGGCTCTTCTGGCAGCAAAGAAGCCATTGAGTGCATCCACCACCACATTACACTGCCAATTTTGGGCCTCGGAAGGCAAACCAGTTCTGCGGGCCCAGCTGCCATGCCGTACCGTCCGCGCCAGAAACGGTTAGACCTCGTTATAGATAGACCCGGCTCGGCCCGATGGTACAGGTGATCATCGAGTCTCTCGTTAAGCGTAACCGCTGATGCTGATGCTAGCAGTGCAACCATCATCTATCCATTCATCCGTCGACGACGCTGTGGAAATCGATTTCGATCGGCCAAGTTTCAGATGTTGGTCGCGTGTGTTACATCAAAAAAGCGAATGCATGAGGCGAACGGAGCCCAAAATTGTAGGTTTTCAACTCTGCGACACTGTGCGAGATTTAGTAAAAAGTTATAATTTAGAAGTATTCTTTAATCAAGCACTGATGTTTATTTTTCTTAACTAATATTTTCTTTGGTACATTGTTTGCTATGAGTGAATTTATGAATAAAAATATTTTTTATTCAAACAAATGAATAGTCAGAGAAAAATATTTTTTTCGAACCATCAACTCTATCGACATGTCTGGATTACAGTCTGAATTACAGACAGCAATTTTGATTGCACTTTCATTCTCCAAATTTGGAAATTATTGTGTCAATTTTGTTATAGAGCAATTCCAGCTCAAATCAGGAATTTCTCAGATACTTTTGTACCCGACTCTCTCCGATTTCAATGAAACTTTGTAGACATGTTACCCTTGGCCTTTATAAGCCATTTTTGTGTATATGGAGCCAATTGTACTCGAAAATAACATTTGAGAAGGGCGTGAGGTATTTAAAAAAAAATTGTAATTTAAAAATCACGGTGCACTTTATGAAGAGTTGGGTGGTGACGCGCGGTCAATTATGTGGTATTGTGTGTTAAAAGAAAAGAATTTTATTTCGTGTTTCATCCTGATTGGCTTGCTCAAGTCCTTCCTACATCATCGTTGATCGGGAGGCACGATGTCGTGTGAATTGCTGCATTAAAATAAGTTTAAGTATTACTGTAAATGACTGTAAAAAAGTCCTTTCTATATCATCAATGTCGTCTGGGTAATCGTGATGAAAAATTACATTTTTTCAGTATTTAAATACCTGTGCGCGAGTGTTTTGGTGTGCTAATTAGAAAGACCTTCCCATAGCATCGTTGCTCGGAAGGCTCGCCGACGGGTCTGTTATGAAAGTCCTCCCCATAGCATCGTAGCTCGGGAGGCATCGAAAACCCAATACCTTATCCTACTTACTCAAAAAAAAAAAATTAATCACTCGATGCTTGAAGGAGATGCTGTGGATTCAACGGTCTCAAGCGGTATCAACAAGTATATAGCGAAAAACTATGTGCATTCCTCCCTTTTGTTGAACTGCAGGCTTCTTGGGAGGGCGCCGGTATTGACTAATAAAGTCGGGGTCTTCAGGGGTTAAACAGTGAACGGATGGTTGGCTCCCACTGATCATTTTTGATTCATTGTTTAACTTCAGCTGATCTGTCAATAACGGAGTAGCAGCTCATTGGCAGTCAACCATGCTCATGCTCATGCTCAAAATCACGGTGCACTTTATGAAAATTTCACTTAAGTACTTTTCATTTTTCCTGTTTTTAAACTTTTGCATTGCAATATCTCAGCAACTAAGGGTCGTATCAACAAAATTCAAAAAGGCAAAATATTGAGAATTTTCTCAGCTTTTCAAAAATATTTGTTTCAAAAGTTGGCAAACATGTGCACTAATTTTAAAAAAATGAAAAACTTCGACTATTTTCAAAAAAGTCACCTAAAAATGGATTTAACTTGAAAACGGTGCACTTTATCAAAATTTCACTAGAGTACTTTTTGATTGCAAATTTGATTTTACATCGAAAAATGAAGTTGAAAAATTTTTGCGACCAATTTTTCGATTTTTTGAAAAAAATCAGTATTGATTCAAAAATTCATAACTCGCTCAAAAATTTTTTGCACAACCTGGAAATTTCTAAAAAGTTGGCATTTGATGTCCTCTAAAAAATATAAAAAAAAAAAATAAAAATTGTGTTTTTTTGCAAATCAAGTTTTAGTGACAAAAAGTTAAATAAAAATCACCAAAAATTTTTTTTATCGTGTATCATTTTTTTTCAGTGTAGTCCATATCCATACCTACAACTTTGCCGAAGACACCAAATCGATCAAAAAATTCCTTCAAAAGATACAGATTTTTGAATTTTCATACATCATTTTTGTATGGCCAGCTGCCAAATTTGTATGGAAAATTATATGGACAAAACAAATGATGCAAAATGGCTTCTTTGGGCATACCGAAGGCACCAAAAAAGTTTCAGTCGGATTAAAAAATACAATAAAATCGAATGACCGAAATCTGAGAGAACTGCTCTAAATTATTCATACTGTATATGAAGATCGACGACAAATATACTTAAAAAAAAAACAAAATGAGTTAAGAAATCGAGATGCAAAATTATATTTTTTTTATAAACTTCAATATTAAAAAAATAAAAATAAAAATAACGAATTGAAAATCGAATCCAATCTATATTTTCCAAAAAAAATGTGTGTGATTTCAAACCTTTTACATTTTTTTATATAAAATCTGGAGCAACATTTGAAAAGGGCACATAAGCATTTTTATAGCAGGAACTAATTTGCAAATTCCGAGACAACAGGTAACTGTATAGCTGGGGAGGTCAGCTTTGGTTTAACATCTTGAAATTTGTGAAAAAGTTAAAGCTAGCCTTAGAATTAGCAAAATAGTTCAATCTGCCAAAATGCTTATCCGCCCTTTTCTCGTGTTGCTCCATAAATATTTAATTTTTGGTTGAAAAATGACATCGTTTCCATAAATTTTTTGATTGCCAAACAACGCCATGTAAAAAAAATATTTTTTTTATTGTTGTGATGAGAAAATTAAACATTACATGATTCAAAATAAAAATAAATCAGACCTACTGAAAAATTTTAAAGTTATCTCAACATTTCCTTAAAAAAAATCAAGATTCACATATGAATCTTATTTGGAATACTAGTTGACAAATCTGATGTCTTTTCAACATTAACCAAATATTATTTTCTTTAGAGAAACAAGATCAGGGCCAAAAGGTTGGTCACCCCTGGCTTAGATACTGTACGTACTATTTGAATTATTTATTGATACGGATAAAAAGCTGTGTGCTGAATGATGGTTCGTAAAACGGCCTCAATTTTGAACTGTCAAAGTGGAACCAATTTACTGTTCGACAAAAGTAGAGAGCATTGTTATCGATCATTAAATTTTGTTTTTTTAAGGATGAAAAATGTGTGATTTTTGAGAAATTCGTTGAACCAGTAAGAGCTGCAGGATTCCAAAATCAGCCAGGAAATTTATACACGACATCACAGAATAACACTCTCGCCGCTGTTATTCGTCACCCGTAAGATAGAAAAATCTCTTCAAACCGATCGAAACTTGAAAACATACACAATTTTTGGCAAAAAATGACAAAACTAGACAATATAAAACACATGCTACTGATTATAAAACAGCTCATTTGCCAGTAAGAAATAAGTCATGCTTGAGCTTGAACAGCCTCCTACTTTGTATATGTAAACATAGTGGGATCATTCGAAAATCACGTTACGTATTATCTCTATTCATCACCCAGATAAAAAGCAAAATTTCCTACCAAACGGGGAGGACACAAGTACAAAATAGATGAATCTACAGAGGTTACAGATATTTTTTCAAAACAAATATTTGAAAATCAAAATTATTTTATCCATAAAATACGGTTTGTAATTAATCCTTAGTTTCCAACTTGAAAAAATGCTGACATAATAATCAAATTATTAAAAAAAAACTAGCACGAAACAACTTTAAGTTCCCCTAGATGATCCCAATATTCAGCTGAAGATGGCTTACAGTAACTACCACATCGAATTGAGCTGTGCGTGGTCAAGATTCATCTCGGGCGGGTTAATGATGGCTGCTGGCCATGGTCAGTCGTTGGTGTAGGACCATTTATCGGTCCCCGAGAAGCGGACCAAACGGGACACGCAACAGTCCATCAGACTATTTATGGAAGGTTGCTGCTGCTACTTGATGGTTTCTTTTCCCATAAGGCACGAACAGAAACATCTCGTCGAACTAAACGACCAGATGGCTGCTGACACTGATCTTGTGAATAAGAACGATTATACGAAAATTTCCAGGTGATTGAAGATGATGGGGAAAATGTGAGAATGAGGTGATCTAAAAACCTCATGTTTCAAATTCTCTGTCTGCTTGAAAAGCTTTTCAAAAGTCTCTAACCAGCAAACCACCATCAACCAGTCAACTAAAAATTGAAGCACTACACGACGTGTTCGCTCAATTAATAAACAAAAATTTCAACGCGTGTGCGAGTCCAACCACCGACCATGTTTAATTGCTGGTTCACCGCAGAAACCACAAATTACACCGGATCATGGACGGCAAAACCAGTTTCGAGCGCTGCTCTGGGTCTCCGGCGCAAGGTCCACCAACGCCACATCTCTCCGGCGAGCCCGCAGAATTATGCTCCATGTTATTACAAATTCGGAGAAAAAAGGCTACATCGGCCGGGGGCTGGTTGAGCATCAGACTCAAATAGGAGAGGCTGGGGCGATGTTCCAAAGCCCATGCCAAATCACTACAGTTTACCCAATCTCCCCTCAAAAAAAATTAAGCAGTCTGGGGTCACGCTACATTATGCCAACCTCCTCTATAGTATGCAAAACTGTTCAGCGCCATCATCGGCAGTGTCAATTATTATTACATACACATGGTTCAGCTACCGACCTTCGACTTCCATTAGGTGAGGGGGTCTCCGAAATTAAATTAAGAGCCCTACGGAACATAACGATGATCCAATTTGGAGGTTTGTTTTGCTTGGTCGAGGAGAGGAAAAGCTTTTATGCCATATTTTCCATTTAATGAGAGGAAAAAGCTTCAAGATTTAAGCTTTATTACATAAGCCGTCATAGTGCGTCCATCCCGGGAATTCCCGGGACAAAAATCCCGGGATTTTTCCAAAACCGGGAATTCTCAAATCCCGGGATTTTTTATAATTTGTCCCGGGAATTCCCGAAATTGAAAAAAAAAATCAATTTTTGGACCGGAAATACATTTTTTGGTGGAAATACATTAATAGTTGAATACATAATAATCGATAAGAATTTAAAAGCATTAAAATTTGTATTCAGCATATATCAGCAATAATTTGGCATATTAGTGAAAATTGTTAAATTTGAGCTTACAGATTCACAAAATTCCTAGTGTTTTAAATATTTTTTATTTATCTCACTTTATTTTTTAAAGACTGGTTATTACATTTATAAATATTAATAATTTTAAAAATTGGAAAATATATTTAACTATTCAGACTTAAGTCCTGGTTTTCCCAGTTGGCCAAAGCAGAATAAAAAAACAAAAAATATATTTTTAATTTGTTTTGAGAGGTTACATGCATGTAGAAAATGCACGAAAAAATCAACTTGAAAGATGATCACTCCTGAAAGTTTCATGAAGATATTTCATTATTAAACTGAGTAAGACGATTTAAGCACAAAATTTTGCCATGCGCAAAGCAAACTGTCAAACTTTGTGAACATTTTTTTCTCAAGATAGGATGGACCAAATTGGCTGAAATTAGGGAGAAGACTCACAAGGCCTCCCGTGTGCATGACGATGCCCGATTTATGAATTTTGCATATTTGAAAAATGCAAGAATCAAAAGCTCTCTAGCTTTTATATGAAAAACATAAAAATATTTTTATCTTATTTAAAAATAAACTTTTTTGAATATCGGCCTTCGTCAGGCACCGGAACCAGTTTAACGAGTGTTAACCAAAATTATGAGCCGATTTGGTCAAAGCAGTGTTGAGATATCGTGGCAACCATTTTTTTAAACTTCCAACTTCAAATTGTTATATCTCGGCAATGGTACAACCAAAAGTTTTCAAATTTATGTTGTTGATAGATGAAAATATATATTTTAATGTCTTGAAAATAGATTTGAAAAAGTTCAAATGTGTTCTCATACAAACCTCTGACATTTATGTCGATTTACATTTATGTAACCCCTTAAGCTATTTAAAAGCTATCGTCTATGTTTAGATAGAAGTGTAGATTATCACCAATTAATATAATTGAGCTAATTATATGATTTTAAGCTTGACAACATAACAAATATATGAAAAATATAGATTTTATGAATGTTTAAAAAAATCCCGGGATCCCGGGAATTCCCGGGATTTCAAAAATATTTTTCCCGTTTCCCGGGAAATTCAAAACCCGGGAAAATTGGACGCCCTAAGCCGTCATAAGTCCTGTTTTTTTCTCCTTTAAAGGTAAATGGGAGGGAAATTGAGCGGAAAATGACGATCTAAAGTGCTTGGAATACTAAATAATTGATAAACAATATTTTTTTCCTTTGCGAGGGGACAACTGCACCACTACATAGTGCTGCATCAGGAATCTGGTGTGTAGGACGGAACAGCCGGCAGCTTGATTTCCTTGATGGCGCTCAATGTCTGATGGGACGGAGGTTGTCGGAGGCAAATGGTTGAGCAGAGAAAAATGTCAAGAATGTAAAAGTGTCTGAGAAAGACCTGGCTAGAGATGATCAAAAGGTTTTTTTTTTGTTTACTTATTTTATAAATGTTTTATAAATGTTGAAAAGTGTTAGTTTTCGAAACAACAGCTGAAAAGTTCAACTTTTCAGCACTCAAGCTGAAAAGTAGAACTTTTCAGCATTTATTTTGAAAAGTGTTGTTATTCGATTCTGTTATTTTTGGTACAGAAAAGTAGGCTATTTCGTCGTTCAAGAATGACAGGAAAAGTAAGTAGTTTCACGACGGAATTGCAAAATAGTAGTTTATGCAACAAGTTGCAAAAAGAGGATTTTTTCAGCACGAGTCGTACATTTATCTAACGAGGTTCACCGAGTTAGATAAATACGACGAGTGATGAAAAATCAAGTTTTGCAACGAGTTCCATACAACGTTTTTTGCAATTCTGAAAAACACCCTTTGGACAGAATTATAGGACAAATGTCCATGCATTGAGTCAATGAATCGTTCAAATCAAAAAAATGTTGAAAAGTATAACTTTTCCTAACAAGTGCTGAAAAGTTCAACTTTTCAGCATCCATTTCAGTGCTGAAAAGTAGAACTTTTCAGCATTTGTTTTGAAAAGGGTTACTATTCGATTCTGTTATTTTTGGTACAGAAAAGTAGGCTGTTTCGTCGTTCAAGAATGACAGGAAAAGTAAGTAGTTTCACGACGGAATTGCAAAAAAGTATTATTCAGTATCCTTTTGAGTGTTGAAAAGTTCATATTTTCAGCACTTTTATCAAAAAGTAATACTTTTCGATACTGTTTTGGAATTTGACACGTATCTTGACGGCATATACATACACTCAAGCGGTTAAAACGTAACACTGAAAGTATCGATTCTATGGTTTTTTACCGGAAATGTATGTAATGTTTTTTTATTTAAATATATTTAGAATTTTAAATATCTTTCATCGACCTTTTTTTTGCAAATTTTGCGCCTAACTTACTTGATATGGCCAGTGGCCAGCCAACTGAGCCTTGCGAACCGTTTTGGTATATTTTAATAGTATCTATTGCTGCATGTGAAACAATTTTAATAAAAATCAATTGCAATAAAATATTTTAAAATAAAAAACATTCCAAAATAAAAACGTCCAAAATTTTCTGAGCAAAAAATTAACTTTCATTCAATTAGAAATTTAGCCCATTTACAAAAAGACTGCTCTAAATTTTAAGATTTTGAGAAAGATGTTTGTTTGTTTTGCAAACATTTAGCTTGATTAATCCTGCAATTTTTCTCATTTTTTTGTAATTTTCAATGAATATTGAAACAAAATTTTCAAAACATTGTCTTTTCAAAAAACATAATTTCTCGATTTTGAAATAAAAAGTTTACACATTTAATGATTGCTTGGATAAAGAGATTAAGACCAAATTCATTTGGAACCCCGATCATACAGGACTTCAAGTTCAACGCGGGCTTCCAAATTACTGTGGGCTTAAGCTGTATTTAAAAAGTGTTACTGTAATATAAGATTGATTTTTTAATTTTTAGCTTTTTTTCTTTCTTTTAGTAGATAATTTTTGCTTTATCTTTATTTAGCAAAGCAGTCAGAGTTTAGAGGGTTACATACATGTAGATTATCACAAAAAAAAATCAAATTACAGACTTGACTTAAAAGAGAGAAAAAAACTATTTAAGTTTGAATTTTTTCCATGCATAAAGCGAACTGTCAAACTTTGTAAGCGTTTTTTTCTAATTACAGAGTGGGCAACTCTCTACGAAATCGACCGATTTCGACTATTTTTATTTTTTCTATTTTTTGATTTGTCTCAAACTTTGTGGGGTCCTTCCCAATGACCAAAGAAGCTTTTTTGTGTCATTGGTTCACCCATACAAGTCTCCATACAATTTTGGCTCATACAAAAATGGTACGTAAATATTCCAACAGCTGTAATTTTTGAGTTAATTTTCTGATCAATTTGGTGTCTTCGTCAAAGTTGTAGGAATTGTTGAGGACTATCGAGAAATTGAAAAGAGAGATGTGAGCCGGTAACATGGAGTTAAACTTTTGCAACTGTCATGGTAAACTTCACAGAAGCTTGACAGAAACTCAATTGAAAGTCGAAGCTAGATTGAGAAAAAAATAGGTACACGGAAATTTTTTTTACAGATTTACAAAACTCAATTTCCCAAAATACGTATTTTTTTGATTTTCGAGACTTTTTGATATGTTTTAGGCTGGATTTTCATGGCTTGTGCAACGACATCGAGAGCACGAGCATCGAACCAACTCGATGCTCGTGGCTTGCGTTACTTCATTTAGCTTAGACACAACCCCAAAATCGACTTTCCGGAATAGAGCTTTATGACGTTTCGCGTACACACACTAGCGCACCATTTGATTTTGCTGTCCGGACAAAATTTAACCTCAATCTTTTTCGTGTACGTACACGCAATACATGCGCACGTAGATTACTCTATAAGGAACACTTGCATGCAAGTTAACGAAGGATGGACAGATGACAGATTCAAACGTAAACAAAGCAGCATTGCGTGGCGATTGGAATTCCAGAACAACTTTTGAAATAAGCTGATGTTGTTCAATAAATCTTTTTCAAAAAGGCGCATGATTAGACTAGCGCATAATTTAATTAAATAAAACCTTTTGCCTCATGTTCGTTGCGAAAAATCATGCAAAAAAGATGAGAGATAATTGAGGTTTTGCAGCGCGACTGTGTTTCAAATGTAGGTGGCGCCAAAATGAGGTTACTTGCCAAAAATCGTATTTCTTTCTGCTGGATTGAAGAACAAAATTGCTTATTTCTCATGGTTCCCTGCATCAATCTTAATGAAACTGGTTGCAAAAGACGAGAACATTTTTTGGGCGCGCAGAAATATTTGACTTTTTCTAAAAAAAAACATGTTTTGGGACACTTAAAATTATTTTCCCCGTTTATATCAATGAAATAAACAGTTTTATAATTGATAACAGATGTGTTTACGTATATTCAACAATTTTTATTGATTTTTGACAGACTTTCTTACCAAATAGTCCAAATTACTATCTTTTTCTAAATTTACAGTTTACTCATAGAAAAATCAAACAAATATTGGAAAGTTGTACACCAAATTGTTGGAAATATTTTTTCTCATCCGAATCCGGCATAAGTTTAATAAAAATGTTGATTATGAAGGAAAAAACACATTTAAAAAAAAATCATAGGTTTACGCTATTTGTTCATTGGTGGCGACATGTGTCTTTTAGCTTAGCTGCAAATTCTCTATAGAGTGGACTAAAAATTGGAAAAATTTCAGGAATTTCAAAAAATTAAGTAATTTAACAAATTTTAGAAATTAAAAAAAAATAATTCAAGAAATATGAGAAATTAAAGAAATAATTTAGTGATTTAGAAAATTGAGGAAATTTAAGAAATTAAAAGAATTAAGAAATTTAAGGAATTAAAAGAATTAAAGAAATTTTAGAAATTTTTAAAAAATTAAGAAATTTTCGAAATTTTAGAAATTTTAGAAATTATAGAAATTATAGAAATTATAGAAATTATAGAAATTATAGAAATTATAGAAATTATAGAAATTTTAGAAATTTTAGAAATTTTAGAAATTTTAGAAATTTTAGAAATTTTAGAAATTTTAGAAATTTTAGAAATTTTAGAAATTTTAGAAATTTTAGAAATTTTAGAAATTTTAGAAATTTTAGAAATTTTAGAAATTTTAGAAATTTTAGAAATTTTAGAAATTTTAGAAATTTTAAAAATTTTAGAAATTTTAGAAATTTTAGAAATTTTAGAAATTTTAGAAATTTTAGAAATTTTAGAAATTAGGTATAGAAATTTTAGAAATTTTAGAAATTTTAGAAATTAGGTATAGAAATTTTAGAAATTTGAGAAATTTTAGAAATTTCAGAAATTTTAGAAATTTTAGAAATTTTAGAAATTTTAGAAATTTTAGAAATTTTAGAAATTTTAGAAATTTTAGAAATTTTAGAAATTTAAAAAATTTTAGAAATTTTAGAAATTTAAAAAATTTTAGAAAATTTTAAAAATTTTAGAAATTTTAGAAATTATAGAAATTATAAAAAAATTTTAGAAATTTTAAAAAATTTAAAAATTTTAAAAATTTTAAAATTTTTAGAAATTTAAGAAATTTAAGAAATTTAAGAAATTTAAGAAATTTAAGAAATTTAAGAAATTTAAGAAATTTAAGAAATTTAAGAAATTTAAGAAATTTAAGAAATTTAAGAAATTTAAGAAATTTAAGAAATTTAAGAAATTTAAGAAATTTAAGAAATTTAAGAAATTTAAGAAATTTAAGAAATTTAAGAAATTTAAGAAATTTAAGAAATTTAAGAAATTTAAGAAATTTAAGAAATTTAAGAAATTTAAGAAATTTAAGAAATTTAAGAAATTTAAGAAATTTAAGAAATTTAAGAAATTTTAGAAATTTTAGAAATTTTAAAAATTTTAGAAATTTTAGAAATTTTAGAAATTTTAGAAATTTTAGAAATTTTAAAAATTTTAGAAATTTTAGAAATTTTAGAAATTTTAGAAATTTTAGAAATTTTAGAAATTTTAGAAATTTTAGAAATTTTAGAAATTTTAGAAATTTTAGAAATTTTAAAAATTTTAGAAATTTTAGAAATTTTAGAAATTTTAGAAATTTTAGAAATTTCAGAAATTTTAGAAATTTTAGAAATTTTAGAAATTTTAGAAATTTTAGAAATTTTAGAAATTTTAGAAATTTTAGAAATTTTAGAAATTTTAGAAATTTTAGAAATTTTAGAAATTTTAGAAATTTTAGAAATTTTAGAAATTTTAGAAATTTAAAATTTTTTAACAAATTTTAAAAATTTAAGAAATTTAAGATATTTAGGTAATTATAAATATTAAGAAATTAAAGGAATTGAAGAAATTAAAGTTAGTAAAGACATATTATATATTTTTTATATTTTAGAAATTATAAAATTTTTAGAAAACTTTAAAATTTTAGAAAACTTTGAAATTTTAGAATACTTTGAAATTTTAGAATACTTTGAAATTTTAAAAAACTTTGTAAATTTATAAGTTTAAGAAAATTTTAATTTTTTTTTAGAAATTTTGGAATTTAAGAAATTTAAGCAAAATTTAGGCAAGCAATCCGTCCACGGCACGGCACGGTGCACGGCATCCTCCTGCAAAACAATGCCCAGAAATCCGGCCACCGGTGGACGGATTCCTCCTGCAAAACAATGCCCTGAAATTCGTCCACCGGTGGACGGATTCCTCCTGCAAAACAATGCACCGAAATCCAACCACCGGTGGACAAGTTCCTCTTGTCAACTTGGCCAGGCGATCCGTCCACCGGTGAACGGATTCCTCCTGCAAAACAATGCCCTGAAATCCGTCCACCGGTGGACGGATTCCTCCTGCAAAACAATGCCCCGAAATCCAACCACCGGTGGACTAGTTCCTCTTGTCAACTTGGCCAGGCAATCCGTCCACCGGTGAACGGATTCCTCCTGCAAAACAATGCCCTGAAATCCGACCACCGGTGGACGGATTCCTCCTGCAAAACAATGCCCCGAAATCCAACCACCGGTGGACTAGTTCCTCTTGTCAACTTGGCCAGGCAATCCGTCCACCGGTGGACGGATTCCTCCTGCAAAACAATGCTCCGAAATCCAACCACCGGTGGACGGATTCCTCCTGCAAAACAATGTCCACCATTTCACCATGCAAAATCAGCTGTTTTGATTGTTGACAAGGTCTGGTTTGACAGATAGATTTGTTTCGTCAAGTTTCATTCCCATCCCGTACCAAGCGTTTCAAAGCGTTATTTAGGTTTGTGTCTAGGGTGCCGCTGAGGTAGCAAAAAGGCACTGAACGAGCATCGAGTTTCAATGCACGGACATTTTAGCAAAGCATGGTCGTGAGTATGCTTTCGATGTCAGTCGTCTAAAGATGCTCGTGCATCGAAAATGAAAAGTCGGAAAATCGCATTTTCGCAACTTTCCGGCGATGGGTATGTGTTTGTTTGTGCTTATACTACCATAAAATATCAATCCAAACCATTTTGCGATTTAACCTGATTGATAAAAATGAGTTTTCGGCAAAATATGACCACGAGCATCGAAAGCCGTTTTCGATGTCGGTCATCGAAAAATCCATGAAAATCCACCCTTAGAGGACAAAAACCCGCAACTTATGAGCCATAGCGAAACATGGTCAAAAAATCTGCCAGCAAGTCATGAATTTTTGAAAAAAGTGGTTTTTTGAAAAAATCGAAATTTCACGCAAAAACAAATTTGACGTAATTTTTTAATGCAAAGTTAAATTTCCGATCCAAAGGTACTTCACAGATTTTTTGATAAAGGGCTCTGTTTTCAAGATATTGCAACCGAAAGTTTGATTTTAGCGAAATATTTGCATTTTTTCGATTTTTAAAAATATTGACCATGAGTGACCATTTCTAAATTTTTTTTTTAAATTCAGAAAATTTGCTATAAAATTGTCTAAGAGACATTGAAGATTGGATCTCGGGTTGCTGAGATAAAACTGCTTAAAGAAAAATAAATACGAAAATTGAAGATTTCTAAGCCTCACCAAAACAACCCACAATTTTCTAATGTCGATATCTCAGCAACTAATGGACCGATTTTCAATGTTAAAACATGAAACTTTCGATCTTTTCGAAAAAATATTTTGGAAATTTTCAAATCAAGACTAACATTTTAAAAGGGCCAAATATTGAATAATTCGTCGCTAGTCTTGATTTATTTTTATTTCAAAATAATTTTTCGAATAGATCGCAAAATTTTACGAATGTTTCATGTTTTAACATTGAAAATCGTACTATTAGTTGCTGAGATATCGACATTACAACATGGTGCGTTGTTTTGGTGAGACTTAGAAAACTTCAATTTTTGTGTTTCTTTTCCTTAAAACGGTTGTATCCCAGCAAACTGAAGTCCAATCTTCCAGGGCTGCGGAGTCGGGTCATATTTCAAACGACTCCGACTCCGACTCCGGCTTTCTCAGATTAGCTGACTCCGACTCCGACTCCGGCTCCGGCTTTGAACAAATGGTTGGCTCCGACTCCGACTCCGACTCCAGCCTACCAACTCTAGCCGACTCCGACTCCGACTCCACATATTTTTAAATGTTTCAAAAGTTAGATAACTATTATTAGTTAATTATTTTTTAAACATTGATAATTAGGATTATTTAAAAACTCTCTAAGCGTCATGTTTTTCTCAAGAAAATAAGTTAAGTAAAAGTAAAATAAAGTAAATAAACGGATAAAAAGTTTCTAGGTTACAAGTTTTATACGTTATGGAAACAGAAATCAAAAAATATCTTCAGTTTTAGAGGCATTTTGAGAAGAACAGTTTTGTAAGTAAATTTGGATTTATTTGCTTCACCTCAAATTTGAAAATATTTTTTTCAAAGCTAATAAATTTAAATATTAATCTGTTATTTTTGAATGAATAACTAAAAGAAACCTGGCCTTAATGATCTATTGAACATTAAAATTCAATTTGCTCACTTTCAGGCTGACATTTGTAAGAAGCACAGTGACAGGCACCTATCTAACGAAACATGTATCTAAACATTTTATTCGTGGAAAGGACGCTTAAAATGTCCTTTTCAAATATCTGTGACATGGAAAATATTTTAACCTGGAAATTTTTAATTTATTTTAATTTTAAAATTTTATATACTTTTAAAAGGAGGCGCACGATACTTCGTGAATCTTCACCTAAAACGAAGCTTTATGGATGATCTTGCGCCTCCATCAAAATATATGAAAAAAATTAAAAGATAATAAAAAACTAATATCCACAAGTAAAATATTATCTAGGTCACAAATATTTCACATCAATTCGTAACAGTTGATAATATTTTGATTCTGTTTTTTATCTATAATATTTGAAAAATAAATTAAAATCTTATATTTTGTTCGATACATTTTTTTATTAGTTCATTTTGGTACTGAATTCTTGAGATTTGTTCAACGATAATTTGCAACGATATCAAAATAGTTTACCTAAAATCAACATCAACAATCAATGGTTATTTCAAATTTGTTGCAACTTCTTTTGACATTTTTTGTTAGTTTCAATTATTTTAAATGCAGCACTTTGATTTTCTTGTACTCAGTTATAAACAAAATGCGCATGTTGAGTTCCAAGTAAGAGATTGTTATTATCGTTGATTATTTGTTACAAAAGTTAAACTGTCGGTGACTCTTTTTCGATCTGCAAAAACAGTGATTACTATTTATAATCTTTTTATGCACCTCGTATTTTTTTCCTAAAAAATGATTTAACTGAAAACCTCTAAGACATTCGCTATTGGGGTAAAAGATGACTTTGTGTGTACTTTTTTCAGAAATAACTGGATGAAATTTGGTCAAATTTGAATTGAAAGGGCACATAAATATAGTCTGAGTAAATAACCATTTTTTTATTTATTATTTTTTTAATTTCGATACTACATACTTGGGTAAGAGGTTATCATTCAGTGATTATAGTGTAATAATACAATTAGAGCTTTTCAATCACAATAAAAAACTTCAAAAACATAATGGCATCTGATAAATCAATTAAAAATATAAGTTGATTTGTAAATTTAGCTGTTATACAGGAAATACTGAACAATAAAAAAAAACATATTTTTTGTTGTATTTAAGATAACTCCGGCTCCGACTCCGACTCCGGGTTATCAGAAATCTTCGGCTCCGACTCCGACTCCGACTCCAGCTCTTAAAATTTAGCCGACTCCGGCTCCGACTCCGACTCCAGCTGTTCGAGTTTTGACGACTCCGACTCCGACTCCGACTCCAAGCTTCCCAAAAAGACCCGACTCCACCGACTCCGGCTCCGACTCCGACTCCACAGCCCTGCAATCTTCAATGTCTCTTAGACAATTTGATTGCAAATTTTTTGAACTTTTTAAAAAATATGTTTAGAAAAGGTCACTCATGGTAACCACTTTTAAAAATCGAAAAACTGCAAATATTTCTCTAAAATCAAACTTTCGTTGGATATATCTTGAAAACAGAGCCCTTTATCAAAAAATCTGTAAAGTACTTTTCGATTGCAAATTCAATTTTACATTAAAAAATTACGTCAATTTTGTTTTTGCATGAAATTTCATTTTTTTCAAAAAAACACTTTTTTTTTTCAAAAAATCATAACTCGGCGGCAGATTTTTTGACCATGTTTCTCTATGGCTTAAAAGTTGCGGGTTTTTGTCCCCTAAAACATATCAAAAATCTCGAAAATCGTTCTTTCAAATCTGTATTCCTGGACTTATTGGAGGTCCTCCAAAACATCCCAAAAATTGTCCATAGAGTTTGTAGTTATGCCAAAGGAATGTCACTGAACACCATGTTACGAAATCTTGTTCTTACGGCGGTAGAATCCATGATCATTCTTTCAGGACACTTGAGTCCTCCACAAAATATCCAAATAGTAAAGATTTTTGTTTTGTTTTAGGAGTCTTAAACCCACTACAACAGGCTTGTATGATACGGAAAATAAAAGATCTTATTTGATTATTTCAACTTATCTTACATATCTCAATGAAACTTAACTGAGTCGCTAATGGACATGATGATCATCTTTCCAACTTTACACTACGCACACACAAACCCCCACAATTTGCACGTACTTCGCCACTAAACCCACTTGATAATTACCGGCAATCTTCTGATTTGTTGAATATGAACACGCAGCAAACACACCACGCTGGACCGACCTCCTAAGGCCGTGAGCATCTCTATCGAGACCACCTCCGCTACACGGCCAGTCGACGCGACACGGCACGGTGTGCGGGGGCTTTCCGATTCAATGTTGTTGCCTCGAACGCGAGCTCTCGCCTGCATATTATTTATGGAAATCCATCCTGGTCCGGTCTACTCGGAGCTTACTCTCAGTCTGGGGCATTATTGAGTGTTACACACGTGCACGGAAAATTAAATTTTTGAGGATAAATATTTAAAAATGATTTGAACAGTTTCATAATTAAGAAACTCTAACATGAATTCACACAGACCTAGAAATCAAAACTTCAAGGTCGCCATCGTCGGTGTTCGATGTCGAATCATGCTGTGCGGTAGATAAAATTATCGTAATAATCTCACTGCAATCAGGCTGCTTGGCGGGACGCACGTACGTACTCGAAGCAGCTTTTCGAAAATCCCCGGCTCATGATCAACTTCAAACTCCAGCCACAACGCAACGCAACGGTAGCGGCTCAGTTGATGAAGTTGATGACGCGGACGGGACTTTGTGTTTATGTGTATGGTTTGCTCACGGGGGTGGATATGGTTACCGGACTGGACGGTAGATTACATTGTTTATGAGCTTTGATCCGGCAGACTGCGATACCGGTTTTGGGACGAGCACGTCCACGGGAGTTGAACTGAGTGGACGTGGTGGTGTGCGGTTTCGTTCTGAGCATTGTTTGATGTGAATATAATTGATTGTTCAAGCTGCTGTTATGATATCATTTCTTGTTTTACATGGTATTAATACCAAATTTTGGTATTCCTGGACCCTTTGAAATTTGTCTTAAGGATTATGCAAGAGCAAAACGTGCTATCATACCAATTTAAGGCATTGTTTTGATATTGCAAAATTGCAGAATTTGTCAATGGTCGGACACCACATTTTGGTATTCTTTTGGTATTACAGTATTTTATCAAATTTCTCTGAAACTGTGGGAAAATTATGACCAATTTTGACAACATAATAAATTTTGCGCTGATATGATGTATCAAAACGAATGCTTTCATTAAAAATCGGAAATTTCAAACTTGATTTTAAACATTTTTGATATACCCCCTGGATGGCACATTTTGGTATTATTTTGGTATTGAAGTGTTTCATCAAATTCCTCTGGAACTATGGGAAATTTTTTATAATTTTGACGAGATAATTAATTTTGCACAAAAATGACTTGAAACCCTAATATTTTGATTTTCAAAATTTTTTATATGACCGCTAAGATTTTTTTTTAATCGTTGAAATTTCTTTAAGTCAAATACTTTGAAAAACGAGTCAATCGACAGATAATTCAATTTTGGTGAATTTCAATCTAGTTTCATTTTAATAACACTTATTTTTCAATCTTGTTATTTTTCAGAAGCTTTAAGAAGAACTTCAAGCACAGGCCGTTCATCAATGACAAATGCATTCGATGTGGTGATCATTTCCGTTTTTTCACTAACTGCAACCGCTGCTTTAAAAATAAAACATCCCCTTCCAAATCCCCACGGGACTGTATGGGCGTAGCCTTGGAGCACAGTGTGGAAATTTGCGTTCTTAGATATTTTTGGTTGTACCGGGTAGCAATCAAATTGTATAAGTATATTGAATTGAACATTGTGGCACCCCCTACAGCGTGGTGCAGACCCGTTATGCTATGCTATGCTATGCTAACTGCAACCGCTGCTTTAAAAATGGTACGAAAATACCAAATTTTGGTATTACTTGCGACCAAATTGTGCTCTTGGTTGCCCAGTAATAGATGGTAAAATACCATGAAATCATACCAAAATCATGTATGGTGGAAGAACAATTTTCCAAAGGCGCGGAAATACCTTCAAAAGGCAATACCAAGTTTTGGTATTCAAGCAATGTTCAAAAATCCAGAAGACCTCAACTTGGTATTAAAATGGTTTTATTTTGAGGTATTATTTTACCCTTGGAATAACATGGTTTGGTATTGTTGTGCCCTTCCCCGTACAAGACTTTGGTATGATTTTATGGTATTTTACCATCTATTACTGGGCAACCAAGGGAACATGTTGGTCCCTGTTATTTGCCCTAGTAATACCAAAATTTTGTATTCCCTTGTTATTTACCCTTGCTCGAGATAACGTCTGAACCGTTTTTGAATGCAATTCGATAAAATCGATGAAAATATGAGATTATTATTTTCATTATTATTATAATTATAAACAATGAGCCTTAAAATTGAGATATTAGAAGTACATATCTCCAATAAAAAAAAATCATTACTTGGGCAAAAAAATGTTCCACTCTCTGTACCATAGATCAAAAAATGATTTTTTTCCACATACTAAACATGAAATATATATATATACAGCAATTCCATTTGAAAAGAGCCTAAACCGAAAAAAAGTTCTCCGATAGGGCTCAAAATTTTTCTGGGGGTTCCTTGGCTAAAATAATTAGACCCGTACTTTTTTTTACCATTAGGTGACCTACATCGTGCAAGGGTGCATTAAAAAATGTCATGTCACCACTTTTTTCAAAAAATCTTATCTTCGCGTCATTTCATCCGATTTTAGCTGTCTTAGATGCAAAAGAAAGGTGATTATAAAAAAAAATAGTAAAAAGTATCAAAATTCTAGCTTAACATTTGAAAAAGTCGTATGAAAACTTAAAATGCAAAATATTTTTATGGGATTCCTTGGAAAATTTCACATAACATAGAGCTATTCCAGCTCAAATCAGGATTTTTTCTGGTACTTTTTTACTCTCCGATTTCAATGAAACTTTGTAGACATGTAATCCTAGGCCTATATACGCCATTTTTGTGTATATGGAGTACTCGAAAATAACATTTGAGAAGGGCGTATGTTATTTTTTTTGTATTTTGCAATTTAAAAATTACTGTATCTCGAAGCCGTTGCATCCTATCAAAAAGTGGTCAAAGACAAACTAGTAGGAAATTGGACGGGCCTTCTGAAAAATACGCTGAAACATTTATACTCATCACTTCTATGCGATTTTTGGATTTTTAAGCATTAAAATTAAGTTTTAAGATGATGTTTTTTCGTTCAAAATTTTTATGAAAATAGCCTAAGATGTTACAAAAAGACTCACGAAAAATGCAGGATGAAGCAGCTCACCTAAAAAATACAAAAATCATTTACTAAAACTGTTTTTTGTATAAAGTGTTCTTAACGTCAAAATTTTCAAAAACCGAACACGAGAGTCGATTCTCCAGACAATTTTACATGAATGTCTCGATATTGACCATTGCCATATGTCCAATCCTTCGGAAGATACAGCGGGTTTGAAAATAAAAATGTCGAAAAAATAGGTTTTTTGGTGATATTTGGCAATTTCTATATGACAGAATTGATTTTTCAGTCTCGTGAATATTTTTACCGGAAAGCTCGTCCAATTTCCCATTCTATTTCCTTTGACAGCTTTTCAATTTGACTCGTAAAAATGCTTACGAGACTGCAAAATCAATCCTGTCATATAGAAACTGCCAAAAACCACCAAAAACCCTATTTTCTACACAAAAATGGCTTATATAAACCTAGGATAACATTTCTACAAAGTAAAAACTGAGTTTTTCGAAACGCCACGCGCAAAAAAAGAAAAATGAGGAAAACGAGACAAAATCATCTTTTTCACTAAAACTGCGATAACTTTAAAATTTCAGCGATAACTTTACAATTTAGCGACCTGCACATGTGGCGTCTTTCAATTACGAAAATTTTGAAATTGTGTATGCAAAATTTAAACTTGAAAACATAAATGAGATTACTTATGGTTGAACGTAGTTGCTCATAGAGAATTAAAAAACAAGCCGAAAAAAACAAAAAATCGAAAAAATTGCGAAATTCTAGAGCACTATTTATTTCAACTATTAGTAAGAAATCGGTTAACCTTGTCGTTTTTTTTACAGAAAAAAGGTTGTTCGATGAGAAATAGTCAACTTTATTAGTGAGTTTCAGTAAGTTTGGACCTAAATAAGTAATTTTCAGGTTAGAAAATTGTTTTGCACTTTTAATTTTGTAATTTGTTGGTTTATTGGGTACGACAACTTACTAGTTTACACTATTAATTAGGTCAAGGAAGACACTTTAGGGAATTTAGAAAAGTTACAAAGAATCCAAAAAGTTTTAATTGATGGAAACATTAAATAAACTAACAATCGACAAAAAAACTCTTGAAGAAATTTAATGTTGCCAATAATTTGAATGGTATTGATAATTTATAATAAAATTTTTAATTTTTAATTTAAAAATCACTGCAAATAAAACAATGCCAATTTGTTTGCATTTTGTTTGATGTGTGGCTGAGTGGCTCGTTTGCAATTTTTAATAACTTTTAGCGGTTATCTGAACAAAGGTGAAAATAAAAGCTTAAACAGCTTTTTCAAAGTATTTAAAAAAAACCCACATGAAAATGTTATGTTTGTAATTCAAAAAAAAAATATCATCCTATAATCAAATTTCGCTGCACAAACACCCTGCCACAACGAAGTTGTTATCCCCGGGGGACATAATTAAGGTTCGAGGTACAACGACAACAACAGTACACAACCACGTGCGCTCGTGATTGAGGGAGGGAGCCGTGTTCGTTGAGCAGTTAATCAAGCGGAGCGAGAGCACTTTGTTAGCTCCGGCTCAATGCATTTTCATCACCGTCAACTGATTGATAAATGTGTCCGGGCTCGCATGTGTGCGGTGGCTCATATCAGATTGTATGTTTTTTTCTATATGGATTATCACGCCTTTAGTCCTGGTGGAACAATGTCAACAGAGGAAGAGAGAGGATTTTTTTGTTGGAATATTCAGGACTTTAGGATCGAGAGAGCGGTATCAGGTGACTGATTGAAATTGATTGGAATTGAATGAAGTTCAGTTTGGTAATCAATTTTAGGGATGCCATTTTTGAGTAACAGTATTTTAGCACAATGCTTTGAACTTTTTCACTAAATAAAAAAGGGAATCTACTGGAGTTGAAAGAACTGAGGAATTCCAAAAATATGATGACTTACTGAGGATATATCAATTTGAAACTGGTAATTACCTGAAACGAGAGTGAAAAGAAGAAAAAAAGTTGAATTTGAGTCCCATATTCTACAAGCGAAAAAATGTAGTAGATGCTTTGTTAAACATGAAGATTTATTTTTGCGAGCGATATTTATGAACCATTTTCAAGCGCAATTATCGCAGATTTAGTACCCATTAACTAAAAAGCTTGAAATGCCAAAATTCTTTTTCAAGCGTTTCTTGCCTTGAAACGAAATTCTCCAGCTTGAATTTTCTGCTTCTGTATACAATTTGAACATTTTCTTGCAATCTCGGTCAAAATCTACTTTTATCAGAGCAACAGAATTGAATCAAACGAATCTGTCCTTTCAGCATTTCGTTTGGCTCCCCATTTTCATCTTTAGGGAAAAGTTTCCTTTATGCAAATTATTTCTTCTTTGGAAAATTCCTCCTTTTATTTTCCTTCCTTTCATTGGCAAATGAAAGCAAGTTAAAATTCTCGGGAGAAAAATGACCGATATTTTTCAAAACCATCCCTCTTGACTCGAACCGAACAATTTGGTCATTCTTCTTCGAACTTTTCTTTGAAAAACAAAAAGTCTAGGGAAAAATCTCAAAATTGCATTCCATCAAGCAAAGTGTGGAATGTTGCCCTTTTCAGACGAGCCCCCTCTCGAAGCCTCATCGAAGGGGTCCTCCTGGGGATGACATGGCAGAGAAAGGAAGAAGCAGCGGCAAGTTTTCCATATTAAAATATCCAATTACCCGGGCGCGTTAACGAGCCGGAAATTGCACGTAACGACTTTTGCCCGGGCGTGTCACATGGTGGTGGGGTTCTATAAGGGAAGTGATACCAAGGATGTGGACTAATCGCTGGTGTGAAAAACGGAAATAGTGTTGGTTTGCGGGATTTGAACTAAAATTTAATGATTCGTAGAGATTTTGTGAGAATCTAAAATTGCAGCTTAATTGATAATCAAATTTAATGATTAGGGTTAGTGAAATTTCACGATTTCGCGGACAGCGTGAAATCCGCGAAATTTGGCTTTTTCCGCGAAATCCTGTTAAATTTAATGTTTGTGTGAAACTGTAACGATTTTTCTTAAAATATTTTTTCAGACTCAAATAGGAATGAAAATAAACTTAAGAACTACGGTATAATTAAGCGAGTAAATACCCTTGTTAAATTACTAATATAGGGCTATAGAATTTTGACGATTTCGCGGACGGTGTGAAATTCTTGAAATTTATCAATTCTCAGATTTTTTTTGTCAAATAAGATCGTAATACATATTTCTACCACAGAGACTCATTCTTTGTAGTAAAAATGTTACTATAATTCACAGCACCTAAAAGTACCTAAAAAATTCGGAATTGTTTAGAACATTGGATGTTTAATATTCTATATTAAAGTTTGAATAAACCAATGCTTCTCTAATCTTCTTATTCAGAAAGTGTAAATTTTAACATCCAATAATTCCAATAACTATTAATGAGAGAACCCAAAATAATGTGGATCCCAATATTTACCTTAAAGCATACTTAGCAGTTATTTATTGTTTCTATTTATTTTTTATTAAAGGGAGAAGCCTTTTAAAGATAAGTATAATTTCCATATGCTCTCTCGCGCATAGCAATCCTCATAATCTAGTTTTTTTTATTCTAAGTAAGTTAATTAAATCACAATATCAAGGTAATTTTCTTTTCTAATGTGAATAAGTCATTTTGTGTTTCGCATCAACCTCATTATTAAATTATATAATAACAAAAAACTCTGGCAATCTTTGTAAAGTTAAGGTCCACCACATGTGAACATTCGGATTTTCCTGATAACTATTTTTCAATGAATATTTACAGTTGACATTAAAAAGGAAAAAAACAACTCTAAATTGCTGTTTTGAGTCGTTATTTATCATATAATTTCGAGAATCGTCACCCTCTAGACCTAATAAAAACAAGTTATCAATAGAAGAAGAATAATTTCAAAATAAATCAAAATATTCAAGCTTTGTTTTAATCAAAATAAAATGCAGAGTATTTTTTATCTTTAAAATCACATTGAAAAACATTTCACATTTTTTTCTGAGTCCTGTTAAATTTTTAAGTTATTGGATAATTTGAGTGGATGATTTCCGTTATAATTAGGGCTTGTGATTTTTCACGGCTTAAAATCGAAATTACGCGGCATGGGGACCATCCATAAACCACGTGGACACTTTTTTGGGAATCTGTTACCCCCCCCCCCCCCCCTCGTGGACAATTGTCCATACAAAAAAAAAACTTATTTGTATGGATCGTGGACAATCGCCATACCCCCCCTAAAGTGTCCACGTGGTTTATGGATGGTCCCATGCCAATTACAAAACATTGAAATTTCACGGCAATTTCACGTTACTTTAAAAACTGATCAAAATAAACGTAAAAATGTATTATTTTAGCATTTTTTTTACCAGAATAGCGTCTTAAGAGGCAGTATTTGTAAATTCTTCTCGGTTTTTTCTAGAGGTCGTATCGAGGTGCTCCGATTTGGATGAAACTTTCAGCGTTTGTTTATCTATACATGAGATGAACTCATGCCAAATATGAGCCCTCTACGACAAAGGGAAGTGGGGTTAAACGGGCATCCAAGTTTGAGGTCGAAAAAACATGAAAAATCATAAAACAGCTCGCATTTTCGTAAAACTTCATCAATTCCAACTCTCTTAGATGCATTCGAAAGCTCTTTTGAAGCACTTCAAAATGTGACATAGACATCCAGGATTGGTTTGATTTTTTCTCACAGCTTTTGCAAATTACTGTTAAAAATTGATTTTTTTTAAACCTTAATATCTTTTTGCAACAGCCTCCAACACCCATACTCCCATAGGTCAAAAGTTAGGGAATTTCATGGACTATAAGCCTACGGTATTAACTTTTTGGCCAATCGCAGTTTTTCTCATAGTTTTTCGAATTTTCTATAACAAATATTTTACAACGTTAGTCTTTGCCCTGTAGGCCTCCATAGCGGCTCTTTTTGGTCTCAATTTTGTCATATTCGGAATCCTTGGAAAATTTCACGTTAGTTATAAGTATTGAAGTTATTACCGTAGGCTTATAGTCCCATATGAAAGACCTTTCGAATGCATATAAGAGAGTTGGAATTGATGAAGTTTAACGGAAATGCGAGCTGTTTTAAGATTTTTCATGTTTTTTCGACCTCAAATTTCGGAGCCCGTTTTACCCCACTTCCCTTTGTCGTAGAAGGCTCATATTTGGCATGAGTTCATCTCATGTATAGATAAACAAACGCTGAAAGTTTCATCAAAATCGGAGCACCTCGATACGACCTGTTACACATTGGTGAAAAACTCGCTCTTAAAAGTTCTTGGGAATCTTGGGAAATTTTGAAGAATTTCCGTCAGATGAATTCTAGATTTTTTTATTAGGTCTTACAAACAAATGTAAACATTGAGTGTATCCCGCTTACTCCAATTAACATTGACTTAGTTTTTAGATGAAAGCGGTGAAATAAATGAAATGAATAAGGTGTGAAAGGGATCTACATTTGTTTATAGGACCTAATAAAAAAAGTCAAGAATCTATGATTCAGCTGATTTAATTTTATTCATTTTTTATAAAATTAATTTGCTGAAATACCAACAAAACGAAGCACGTTCTGAACCTTTAATTCATCAGAACTAGAATCATTAAAAATTTCAGCAAAAGGAAAATTTTAGTATTTTAATAAAACTCAGGCAATACTTCATTAGAAGCAGTTTAAACATTTATTGATACAATTCAAGAATAAATATGATACATTGCAAAATGGTTAACAAATATGATTTTAATATGTATTATTTTACTAATCAGTTGAATTAAAACACATAATTTATATTCAAAATATTTTAATGTAATTTGTTCATCGTCGTTACAAAAAATAAATAAAAAATTAACTATTCTTTGCGTTCTCCTGCAAAGAACCGTTGATTATTGTTCTTTTAAAATCTTTTTGGAATTTTGGGGAAGAAAGAATTTATCTGCAATTTGTTAAATCTTCGAAAAATAGTTGTAAATCTGATATGAAATACTTTTTCATTTGTAAACTGCTTTAAAAATGCTTATTGTTTTTTTTAATGTTTGAATTAAAAAAATAAAGCTTGAATGCACTGAGTAGCGATTTATCAATTGAATATTTCAAATTTCGCGGCATTTCACGGTATTTCCCAAATTTCACGGACAGGGGCGAATTTCACGGATTACGCGGCTTCCGTGAAATCGCAAAAAATCACTAACCCTAGTGCAGCGACCTCAAATTTAAATCATTAAATTTGTCCATTTTTCGAACCTCACCACCGTTCTGACCCTGCGCGCTTACGCAAGCATAAATAATTTTACCCGTCGACTCGCGTTGCGCGACAAATAATTAAGCTTATGTACAGGTGTGGATCATGAGTCATCCTCACCTGAAAAGCCCTTTATTAAATTTCGCCAATTGTTAGGCAATCAAAAAAATGGTTAAGCTTTCAATTATGAATGTGCGATGTTATTACACAGGGGAAATTGAGGGTGTGGCTTAACCAAATTCATTGGCATGTTTGTTCAATGGAGAATTCGACCTTCTCATTATTGACCAACATTTTGGAGAATGTTTTAGGAACATAATTTTGATATTCCAATAACATAATTTAAAGTTTCACGACAATGGTTCGAACCCATGACTTCCGATTTTGAGGTGTACTCACTACACCATACGGAAAGTCATGAAGAATTGCAGAGGTCTGCATAATTTAATTCATGAGGTTCATCGATGCTTCTCATCGAAACGGACCACTTTTAGTAGAACAAAATTTAGTAGAGTTTTCGGGGACTGACTATAAAAACCCCAAAATTCTTGAGGAGGGCAGTTAGTTCCAGTCAGTTCCAGCCAGTTCAAGCCCAGTCCAGTTCCAGATCCTGAAGAAGCCCCAGACCAGCCGGACCCGCCAGCAGCCACCAGTAGCAGAGGCCCCAGTCCAGCCGGACTTAGCGGTGGAGGCCGCAGTCCGCCGGGACTTAGCCGCTGTGAAGAGTCCGCCGGGACTTAGCCGCTGTGAAGAGTCCGCCGGGACTTAGCCGCTGTGAAGAGTCCGCCGGGACTTAGCCGCTGTGAAGAGTCCGCCGGGACTTAGCCGCTGTGAAGAGTCCGCCGGGACTTAGCCGCCGTGAAGAGTCCACCCGGGACTTAGGAGTTCGGGTCTGGCATGGCTCGGCGAAGAGGTCTGGAGGACAAGTCTGGCTTCAACGTAGAGAACTGGCTCGACGAAGATCTTAATGCAAAGTGATGTGATCGTGCGCGTAAAAGTTAAGCGTGTTACCGAAAAAAATGTAATCTTTAAAAAGTGTAATAGACAAATAAGTGATGTTTACTGATCTGTTTTGACTCTACAAGAAAATATCACAAAAATCCTGAAAGCCTAAACCGCTCGGGCCGTTCAGGTGGTGACTAGCGGAAAGCAACGCTGTGTGTGTTTGGACACGCCATTATGATTGGACAGAACCAAGAGTTGAAAATGTGACTATGTGTGAAAGTTAATGAACAAAATGATTTCGCGAAGTAACAAACAGTTAAAATAGTTAAAAAAAAAAACGTTAAATTGAAGAAAATGTTATGTGAGGAGTTCTAAGATGGAAGCAAATATGCAGCAGTACGAGATGGAACCAAAACGGGCTCGACCAATGGCAGAAGCATCGAAAATTTCAAAACCGGCCAACGATGGACAACACTAGGGATTCAACAATGACGAGATCATCTGGATCAACTGGAGACGAAATTCAGCCGCATCAAACACCCAAGAAGACGACCATGGAAATCTGGCAGTTTAGGGTGAGTAAACAAAAGTTATACCGAAATTTGATGTAAATAGTTAAAAACACGCTTAAAAGGGTGCACAGCAACCAAGGAAGTTGTTGTCTTCTTATGCCAAAATTGACAAACTTACGGACCCAATCCTGCACAAATCTGATTGTAAAAACAGGCAAATTTTGTTGTAAATCACTTAGTAGACAGTACTTTAGGGGATGAATAAAACATTATATCGATAGTTCCCGTAGTTTCGAAAATACTAAAATATCTGTAACAAAAATCTTGGTGCAAAAGCTCTTGTTGATGTGCACCGTTAAAGATGGCGAATTTGGAGATGACGGATTTAATCCAGCTTATTCCAGAATTTGATGGGTCATTAGAGTCACTGGACCAATTTTTAATGTTAACAGATTATTATGCTGATCAAATTCCTGAAGGCGAAGATCAGAGTAAATTTTTAAATATTGTTTTTATGAAACTAAAATTTAAAGCAGCAGCTCGTATTAAACGAATTTATGCAAACACTTGGGAAGAAACCAAGGCAAATTTAATTAGAGAGTTTGGTATCAAAACTACTTTTAGTAGTATAATTGAACAAATTGAAACTCTGAAACAAGGACGGGATGAAACATTTAAATCATATGCAGGTAGAGTTCTCGACATAAAATACGAAATCATAAAAATTGATCAAAGTTACAACGAAAATTCATTTACAGCTTATAGCTTAAAAAGCCACTTTATAGTTGGAATTATAAATAATGAAATCAAAGAAATTGCCACGAATAACCGTCATATGAAGTTGGAAAATTTGCTAGAATTTTTAGAAAATGAACGAATTGACAGAGAGTCTTTAAGAACTCTCGAACAAAGGTTACTTGCTAGTACTGAAAATTCAAACCATAATTTTGACAGAAAATTCAGAAATTTCAGATACAATAAAAATACAAATTTTTATCAACGAAATAATTATCAAGCTAACAAATTTTATGAATGTTATAAAACGAATACTGCAAAGAGTACTTTAAAACGAACTTATACAAATAGTCGACGCAATAAAAATCAAATTCCAAATAATTTTAAACTGCAATTTAACGAATACATTCCACCACATGAAACATTAAAAATCAATTTCAATAATGATTCAATATTTTATGCAAATATTGCTACCTTGGCAAGGCCAACAAAATTTCACAAATTTATAATTGACTCCGCATCATGTAACAATTTTGTAAGATGGGATGTGGTTAGTAATATGCGTTTAACTAACATTGATTTCAACGATAGAATTTCTATTAGAGGGGTTCATGGAATAGCAGAAGATACAGTAGGATCTGTAAATATGATTTTATTGATAGGAAATTCAAAATACGAGGAAAAGTTCTACATTTTGAAGCATTTCGTTGATGATGCAATCCTTGGAGCACATTTTCTAAAGAAATACATCTTATATATTAGTCAAAGTTTCGACAACATAGTTTTACGAACGCCTGATACAAATAATATGCAATATCATAATCATGAAATGACCAATTTATTTAGAAACAATGACATTGAAAATATAAACAAAGTAAATATGACAGGTATTGGAGCAAATAACTATGACAATTTTAATACAAATTATGATGAAAATAATGAAAATAATTATGATAATGACAATGGCTGCAATGGCAGAATCCAACCGTGCATTGAAGAGTGTTATGACGATCAAATTGAAATTGATGATGATAACCAAGATTACCCAAAAGAGATGAATTTAGAAAACGATCGGGATTATGATGTGATTGAAAACATGAAGCATGAGAAACTTACAGGCAACAAAAGAATGAGAAAAATTTATGAATTGGTTAAAACAGACCACTTGAAAGGTAATATCAATCAAGAAATTAATAATATTTTGAATGATTTTAATGAAATATTTTATTTAGAGGGTGACGAGTTGACTTATACCAATTTAACTATGCACGATATAGAGACAACAACTGAAATTCCAATTAATAAAAGACAATATCGATTTCCTGAAGCTACCAAGAAACACGTAGAAGAACAAGTGGAAGAAATGCTAAAATTAGGGATAATACGCCCAAGTAAAAGTCCGTGGAATGCACCGGTATTATGCATCCCAAAGAAAGACTTAGACGCCGAAGGCAACAAACGCTACAGAATTGTAGTGGATTTTCGAGACCTAAATACAATTACTAAACCATTTGTGTATCCTATACCGCTTATTAGCGAAATTTTGGACAGTATTGGAGAAGCTCGATATTTTTCAACCATTGACTTGAAATCAGGATTTTATCAAATCCCAATTAACCCAAAGGATGCTGCGAAAACCGCTTTTTCAACATTTCTAGGACATTATGAATTTTTAAGAATGCCAATGGGACTGAAAAATAGTCCATCAACATTTCAAAAATTTACATTCACACTTATTTATGAAATACAACCAGTTAATGCGTTTGTATACTTGGATGACATTATTGTGTTTGGTAGAACTATCGAAGAACACAATGAAAATTTATATAAAGTTTTGAATGCATTGCATGAAAATAATTTAAAAGTTGAACCATCAAAATGTAAAATTTTACACAAAGAAGTCAGATATTTGGGTCATATTATTAATGAAAAAGGTATTCGACCAACTAGTGAAAATATTGATACAATCAAAAACATGAAAAGGCCGCAGACGATTAAAAATGTGAGATCATTTTTGGGAACTGTTAATTTTTATGGAAAATTTATTCCAAACATTGCAGATAAACGTAAGCCACTTAATGCATTATTAAAGAAAAATGTGAAATTTATGTGGACAGAAGAATGTGAACATGCATTTGAAGAATTAAAGAACTACTTAATTTCAGAACCAGTTTTAGTTAGACCGAACTATAATGACAAATTTGTTTTGACAACTGATGCTAGCGATTATGCTATCGGAGCAGTTCTTACTAATGAGAAGTCAAATGATCACCCCATCGCTTACGCAAGTCGTGCGCTTATCGGGGCTGAAAGAAACTATTTTACTATTGAGAAGGAACTACTTGCTATTGTTTGGGCAGTAGACCACTTCAAACATTTTATCTATAACCAAGATTTTATCGTTTACACAGATCATAGACCATTGGTAGCTCTATGGCATTTGAAGGAAACTTCACCAACTTTGACAAAACTTCGTTTGAAAATCCAAGGCATTGGATGTGAAATTCGTTACAAGCAAGGAAAGGAAAATGTGGTTGCAGATTTTCTCTCACGTTTAAATAATGATGAAATTCATGCAGATGATAAACAGACATCAAAATTAGTAGCAATTACAACTCGTCAACAAGCAAAACAAAATAGACAAAATATTTCAGATAATCAAAACTCAACAAATACTTCAAACAGACAGAATTTATCTAGAAACAAAACTAATTGGAATAATAATATGAATGGACTTCAAAACATTGACATACATTTAGATAATGACGATGATAGCAACGATAAAACATTTACCTACAAGGATTTCAAAGATACAGATATCGATTTTAACGTTTTAAAAATTTCTAAAAATATTATACCATTTGAACAAGCAGAAGCTACATTTATGATATTAAACAGTGTTACGGTACACAAAGAATTGAGTAAATACATTGACCTTCCACATGGTATTAAGGATTACACCAATGAAAATATATTTGTATTCCCGCAAAAGAAAATTTGGGGTTTAATTTTGAATGGAACATATCGTTCAGCAGTTAAGAATGAAGAATTTTTCGATGGTTTATTTGAAAGCTTTAAAGATTATCCTGATTTTGCTAAAGATGCATCAGTTATACAAATTATTTCTCATAGAATATTCAAAACAGAGTTGGAACTAAACTTACTACGATTTTTTGCAATGAAACTTTCAAAGTCATTTACACTATATGCAACAGAAAATGAACGAATTTATGTAAAGCCAGAAGACAGAGATCAAGTGCTTAAAGATTTTCACGACGCACCGTTGGGTGGTCATGTCGGAGGTAAACGAATGATTAAAAGAATGAGTCCTTTATTTACATGGGAAAATATGCGAAGAGATGTTTTGAATTATGTAAAGCAATGTGATTCTTGTCAAAAGAACAAAATATGGCCAGCAAATAAGATGCCAATGAAAATTACGACAACATCGTATGAACCCTTTGATAAAATTTATATGGATGTGGTTATGTTACCAATTTCTAATAATGGAAACAATTGTGGACTTGTGATACAAGATGATTTAACAAGATTTTTGATTGTAGCTCCCATGGTAAACCAAGAAAGTGCAACAGTTGCTAGAACTTTTGTTGAAAACTTTGTTTGTAAATTTGGTGCTCCTAAAGAAGTTGTAACCGATCGAGGTACAAACTTTGTAAGCAAATTATTGCAACATACATGCAAAATATTACACATTAAAAAGATCGTCACAAGTGCATATCATCCTCAAGCTAATTTAGTTGAGAGATCAAATAGAGAGTTAAAAATTTATTTACGAAATTTTATTGGCAAAGATCCACAATGTTGGGATGAATTGATACCATATTTTATGTTTGAATACAATACTACAGAAAATTCATCAACTGGATATTCTCCCTATGAACTTTTGTATGGAAGAAAAGCTACTATACCAAGCACAATTTATAAAATCAATTATTCAGATTTAAATTATGACGACTATATTTGTTCAATGAAAGATATATTCAAGGATGCTCATGAAACTGCTAGAAACAACTTAATATTGTCAAAAGAAAAAAGAAAGGAAATTTATGACAAAAAGACAAATGATTGGGTACCAATGTGGGGAGATAGAGTTTTGGTACAAATGGTACAAACAGGAATTGGTCAAAAGTTACAAAATAAGTGGCGAGGCCCTTATGATATCGTTAAATTTAACAGCGATCAAACGACCACTATTAAAAATGGAAACAAATTTGAAGATGTACATAATAATAGACTAAGAAAATATAATGATTAACATAACACTTAATGATAGTTCACAATGTACCCGTTTTAAAATATATTTAACATAATTTAAAATCAAATGCTCCAATACAAGAAAAATATTTTGAAATGACAATTACAGTACAATTAAAATAAAGTAAAAAAATAAGCGATTTATGCAATGAATGACATAGCATCATAAACGATTAATATCAGAAGACTACAATGAAGGAAAATATTTATTTTTAACACACGGGATTATTTATGTATATTGAACAAAAAAATAATAATAATAAAAAACTTATTGAATTGATATGATTGATGAATTAGAAAAAAACGATTGTTATCAAGAGAACTAAATGAATCAAACAAATGTGTTACAAATACCGATTTTTTTATATAGAAAAATAAACATGAAAAAAAGAATATATGATTGATTTGATATGATAAATGAATTAATGCTGAGTTAAACAAAATATGAATGATTATCATCAAAAAAAAAAAAAAAATGCGCAAACAAGAATGTTATGAATTGGGGATGAAAGATAATTTTTATAAATGATTGAATTGATGGGGTTTAAACAAGAAACAGAATAAGAAAAATACCAGTACTGAGTTTATACATTTTTTTTGAAAAACACGTGAAGCGATTATGATCAAATATAAACATAATAATGAAGCAGTGATGAAACACATTAAAACAATTAAGAAGCTGATGGGTTGCAATTTTGGGAACATACTTAATTGAGCTAAAATGGGTTAACAGGGTATTAGAAAAACAATGACGCAATTTTTAACTACAAATAAAAACAAATCAAACGGACTGAACAATAACGAAATTTCAACGACAAGCAAATGAAGATGGTGTGATTATTAAATGTTTCAAAACAACATGTATGCAAGTAAGAATGTGTGTGAGAATAATTGGACAAGGGAGGCGCGCCCCAGAATGAATGTTGAATGTAAACATGTATTTTATAATTTACTTAACAAAGTATTAAGAATATATTTCAAACTTTTTATACACTAATACGAAGGATCTACAGGAAACCATTGGAAGACAACAAATTTCAACAAGGACGAATATGGACTACAGCTCAAGGAAGGGTAAAACTTGTGAGTATATCGTGGGGAATCTAAAAAGATCGAAAAGAACGGTATAAGTTCCGATCTAGGGATACATAAACTGATAAAGCAACGCCAAAGGGATAAAAAAAGTAGACAATTATACTCTATGGGGAGAGTTTTTATGTTGAATATAGCTTCAAAACATTTGTAATCCATGGGGGGATTCAATATGTTAAAACTTTTCAAAACATTTGCACTTTACGGGGATAGTCAAATGATAATTAAAGGGAATCGATAAATAATGCTTCAAGGGATTTTTAAGGGATAAAATAATGCTTCAAGGGAAGAACACCTTTAAACTGATAAAATTCAGAGGAAAAAAAACAGAACATTATCATTAGACTGAAAATTGAACCAATAAATTTTCTTGCAAAATCAAAATTTTATTGCGAATTGCTCAAATAAACAAATTGACTGAATGAGTGTAACAGATTTGAAAACACTGAATGACATACAGATTTTATAAAAAGTTGGAATAACAGAAAGGATATTTTAACATACGCAGTTTTGCAATGACAAGATGATAGGACGTATAGATCAATGAAAAACTTTATAGAGTAATTTTTTTTTATTCAAGTATAAAAATAATAGTCAATTAGAACCAGGGTTGATGAATAGACACACACGAATTTTCTAAGTGTACTTTGATTTGGCTCTGCACATGACAAATTGCTGAGCAGTGCGCGTGCTTATGTTAAGCACGCAGTGCTTATGATTTCGCGTGCTTATATTTAAATTACAGTTTCAAACACAGCCACATCATTTTTTAATCAACGAACTCGATGAGAGTTGGTCCAAGCTCAAACTGGTGTGATAAATTGGCCTTACCAGTAAACGGTTAACGGCATAAGCAAATGCCGGGGTCGCCACTGAGCGATGAAACCGGCATGAAGTCCAGAAACGAAGCCATCCGCGGAAATCAGCGATGGAAACTGCATCCGGCAATTTTCCATTAATTTATGTTTTTCATTCTCAATCTAAAACATAAAAAAGCTTTTTAATGTTATCTCACAGTTAAAAATTGTGTATTTTACAAACCTCTTATTCAATGAAATTTCAAAAAGTCCGCTTGAAAATAAGCACGCGTGCAGTTATGTGCTTGTCAAGTGACGTGCTTACCAGAAAAGTAAGCACGAGAAAAGAAAAAAGTGACGTGCATCACCATAGACACTGAAAAACATGCGTGCTTGGTGACGACTTGATACCCGTCTCCTATGATTCAAGCACGACACCGTGCATATCAATCAACCCTGAAGAACTGATTTTTTTAAGTATTAAAAAAATAGAACTGATTTCATATAAAAATATCAACAAGATTTATAAGATTGTAAGTAAATTTGAATTTTGCACAGAAATTAACTGATAGATTCCTGAAAATTATAAAATATTGTTCATAAGAAGAAAACAAGTAAAACATTTTTGTGAGATAAGCAAAATTAGAAACTGAAGTAAAATATGGCAGAGATGAGATACGAGACGACTTGAGATGATCGACGCGTTCGTATGCTGAGAAGTTCTACGCGTTCGTATGCAGAAGTTTGTGATGGCAAGATGGTGAGTGGCAAAGTCATGCGGGAGGTTGGACAGGTAACGGTGTTGATGTTGTTGTAAAAGGTCATATCAATGAGGATCAAGTCGGATTAAGACGCAATTCTAGTAACGAGACATTCACGTAAAACAATTTACCAATCGAAATGTGGACTTATGCGAAGTAAAGATGATAGAAATGCGAAAAATCAATTGTAGAACAACAATGAAAGTTGAGATCATACTGCACGTCTGAAACTATTGAAAAGGAGAAGGTTATGATAAACAAATGATAACATCATCCGATGTCATTAATTTACAAAAGCCAAAGTTGCTAATTACACGAAAAGACAATTTTGGACAAACAACACGTCCTAATCATTTGATAAAAGAATTACATCAACCGATGACAATAATTTGAGAATGTCAAAGATGCAAAGCAACTGGAAAAGTCAATTTTGGACAAAAATACTGGATTTACGAACAATTCACAATACTCAGCAAGAGAGAAGTCAATGCACTCTCAAATTTGACCACAGTCAACTCACAATTGAGTTATGAAGCATAATTCATGATGGAAACGACAATTGCACTAATCGACGAAATTCAACACCTTAGCCTCGAAAACTGACCAATTGACCAAGTCACTGTGGAATGAATAGCCTCACGATAAAGACGATTTTTAATGGAAGACGACAACGATAACAACCAGCCGATCAACACAGTTCTACAACAGATTTTGCTTACAGTGGGAAAAATGCAATGATTTTTTTTAGGAGAGATAATGAAAATTAATTTCAAATGCAAGTTTATTTAAATCAGTTTCAACGAAAATATTTTTACAAGCGAAGTTCGAAACTGCAATTCAAGTAATTTAACAGGACAGAAGATCAAAAGAGTAAGGAAAATAATTTTACAGCAGAAAAATGAAAAGAGCAATTATAATTATAAAGCAATTTACGAGAAAGCACAAGAAGATCAAATTGTAAACCGCACGATCACTACACCCGACAATATTCTTTCCATAGATGATCAATTCTTTCAGACGATCATCTAGCTGATAAGTGTGGGGGAGATGAACCGAACCAATTTTTTTAAATCAATTTTTTATAGCCAGCCATTTAAGTTTTTTTATGATTTTTTGCAAAGTAATTTTTTTTCACAATTTAAATTATTAACTTTGGGTATCATATTTCAACCTACAAATAACTTTCGGTAGATGTTCTTAATGCTTTTCAAGAATACAAACATCTAGCTGGTAAGTGTGGGGGAATGCAGCGACCTCAAATTTAAATCATTAAATTTGTCCATTTTTCGAACCTCACCACCGTTCTGACCCTGCGCGCTTACGCAAGCATAAATAATTTTACCCGTCGACTCGCGTTGCGCGACAAATAATTAAGCTTATGTACAGGTGTGGATCATGAGTCATCCTCACCTGAAAAGCCCTTTATTAAATTTCGCCAATTGTTAGGCAATCAAAAAAATGGTTAAGCTTTCAATTATGAATGTGCGATGTTATTACACAGGGGAAATTGAGGGTGTGGCTTAACCAAATTCATTGGCATGTTTGTTCAATGGAGAATTCGACCTTCTCATTATTGACCAACATTTTGGAGAATGTTTTAGGAACATAATTTTGATATTCCAATAACATAATTTAAAGTTTCACGACAATGGTTCGAACCCATGACTTCCGATTTTGAGGTGTACTCACTACACCATACGGAAAGTCATGAAGAATTGCAGAGGTCTGCATAATTTAATTCATGAGGTTCATCGATGCTTCTCATCGAAACGGACCACTTTTAGTAGAACAAAATTTAGTAGAGTTTTCGGGGACTGACTATAAAAACCCCAAAATTCTTGAGGAGGGCAGTTAGTTCCAGTCAGTTCCAGCCAGTTCAAGCCCAGTCCAGTTCCAGATCCTGAAGAAGCCCCAGACCAGCCGGACCCGCCAGCAGCCACCAGTAGCAGAGGCCCCAGTCCAGCCGGACTTAGCGGTGGAGGCCGCAGTCCGCCGGGACTTAGCCGCTGTGAAGAGTCCGCCGGGACTTAGCCGCTGTGAAGAGTCCGCCGGGACTTAGCCGCTGTGAAGAGTCCGCCGGGACTTAGCCGCTGTGAAGAGTCCGCCGGGACTTAGCCGCTGTGAAGAGTCCGCCGGGACTTAGCCGCCGTGAAGAGTCCACCCGGGACTTAGGAGTTCGGGTCTGGCATGGCTCGGCGAAGAGGTCTGGAGGACAAGTCTGGCTTCAACGTAGAGAACTGGCTCGACGAAGATCTTAATGCAAAGTGATGTGATCGTGCGCGTAAAAGTTAAGCGTGTTACCGAAAAAAATGTAATCTTTAAAAAGTGTAATAGACAAATAAGTGATGTTTACTGATCTGTTTTGACTCTACAAGAAAATATCACAAAAATCCTGAAAGCCTAAATCGCTCGGGCCGTTCACTAGTGATAGTTGAAAAATATCACCTTTTTTGTTTTCTGTTCTCATTCTGATTACAAATTTCGATTTCGTTACAAATTATAGTATTCTTGCCTATTGATTTTAAATTAACTTTTTGAAATGAGATGAAAACCTTAAAAAATGTTTTGAATGAGTTAAATGTCGAAGAAAATTTTAAACTATTTTATTCATTTTAGCTGGACAAGATTGTCAAACCTTGCTTTGATATGAAATTCAATAAAATGCAAACTGATAAAACAGAAGCAAATCAGCGAAAACTTTTTAGCTTTATTCGTCGAATATGAAAAAAAGCAGTTCATTAAATGAGATTACGTATGTCCTACATTTTATTTCAAAAAATAAATAGAACCATAAACTACTGCCGTTTAACGGCGATATGATGTATACGCCATTGAGGTGATTTTGCTGTAGACACGATTTTCTATTTTTGTTCATTTTTTTCAATTAAAATGACTAGTTGAAAACTTTTTTGAAAATTGGGAGGTTTTTTTTGAGTCATGTTCAAATTTAGTGAAGATTTTTTTAATTTAGTGAAGAATAATGTATAAAGAAGCTTAAAGAGTAGTTTCTGTGATTTAAAAATAAGGTTTTCATAGTTATTTTATCATATTTCACGTTCGGTGAAATTAGCGTGAAATTTGGTGTTTTGAAATTGAGGTTCCGTGAAATTTGCTATTTTCGAGCGTGGAAAATCACTAAGCCTACTAATGATCCAAACCAGATCCTGTTACACAAAATATAGCTGGGATAATACCTTGAAGCAAATATTTTCTTATAATTTCGAGAAAAAAAAAATGAAAAATGTCGTATTGGACAACTCCACCCATGCTGAAAACACAGTTTCCTAAAAAAAGGCAACCCAGTGTCGTCGCATTGCCAGAGATGGCACATCTTTCCGCTTTAGGGGTGAAAATGATTGCAAATTAAAGTGAGAACAGAATGTGACATGGTCCTGCTTCTCGGGCAGTCTGAGCCGGCAACAGTTCTGGACAGGTTGGATTTGCTTCTAACGGGCCGTGTAGGCACCACTCATCGTATTCAGCGTTTAATTTGATTCAATTAGGTCTTTTCCGGTAGCATACTGACTCTGAGAGAAGAGTACCTAATCTCTTTTGCAAATTACAGACGACGAAACACTTCTACCCATTTGTAATTTTCAAGAATCTCTTGACACACAATAAAGAGAATTCTTATTTTCAGCCAACTTCCAGCAAGTGTCTTTAATTCAACGGAAATCTTGTAGAGGGGCAAAAAAAATCGTTCAACTTTTCCAACGGAACAGCCATTATTTGAAAAAGACTTTCGCTGAATGCCTCATTGAGTTCTTCTAACGACTTGTCGAGCAACATTCAGGGCAAAAGTTGTCCCAGAAATCATCATCTTCCTGAAGAAAACATTCAACAGAGAAAAAAGTTGTCCAATACAGCTTATTTCTTCCGGTGAACGGAATTCCTCCATCAACTTGAATTGCTCAACAATATTCCAGCCATTTAATATCTCCTAGAGTGCTGAACTTTTCACACAAATTGGGTCCAGACTTGGGGTGCAACTTTTGACGACACTCCTCCCCACACAACCCATCTGTCCAATTCCGTCGCGCAACAGCATCCAAACCTCCAAGTTATCGTTCAATTGCAGTCGCGCAGGACCTCGTCGTGCGTCCCCGGAAATAGGGCGATATTTACGACCAAATTTATGATGCGAACCGGGTCTCATAATGCGAAATGGTTTCCTAGCCGGGCAAACCGGCGATTGCAACTCTCTTGTGTAAGTGGCACTTGATTTGGGGCTTGCAATTCTGGCGTGGAAGGGGTCACTCTTGGGAGGATGGTTTATGCTTTGGTGGGTGATATTTATGACGGGGCTGCAAGTTTCTTTCAAAGAGTTCATAACTTTCAGCTTAAACTTTTTAAGAAATAGATATTAGATATTTATTGCTGAATTTAAAGTTCTTAATCCGATTCTAGCTGATACTTGGTGAAGCTCAGGAATACTTGCTCCAGCGTGGTTTGTCCCAGTGAGTAGTCCTCAATGTTGAGCTGCTCTTTGTGCGCCTCCATCAACCCAAACATGGCCGACCACTTGAGATCCGATTGTGGAATGTGAAAGTTCAGCGAGTCCTGGTATTCCTCTCTGTAATATAATAATAAATAACTTTGCATTTCTTAAATGTTCCAAAACGTCATACTTCAGCACCGATCCTGGCAACTTCTTGCCAACAAAGAACTTGACTTCCTTCAGTCTCATCAGCTGCAACTTCGGATCATCAACCTTCTTCACCTTGATCATCAGCAGGAATCCTTTGGAGAACTTGTTCTTCAGATGTTGCGTCGATCCGAGACACTTGAACTCTCCATTGACCATGATCGCCAACCGGGTGCACAGCGCTTCACACTCCTCCATGCTGTGCGAAGTCAACACGATAGATTTGCCTGTACTTCTAGCCTTACAGATCACGTTCCAGAGCTGCCGTTTCGCCCCCGGATCCATTCCCGTAGTCGGTTCGTCCAGATAAACCACCGAAGGATTGCCCATGAGTGCGATTGCCGTGCTGAGTTTTCGCTTGTTTCCACCACTGTACTGCTTGGTCTTCTTGTCGATATGCTTCAAAAAGTTCAAGTCCTCTGCCAACGTAAGTGTCACGCCCCTGATGTCTTCCGCTCGTACACCCCGTAGTAGTGCGTAGATCCTGAGCGTTTCTCTACCGGTGAGGTCATCGAGCAGCGCGTCAAACTGCGGACAGTAGCCGATCCTCTGGTAAACCTCGCCCATGGACGATTGCAAGCTGATCCCTTCGACCCAAGCCACCCCAGACGAGAATCTCACGTCTCCGGTCATCATCTTGAAGGTAGTCGTCTTGCCCGCTCCGTTGATTCCCAACAGCCCGAAGCACTCGTACCGATCGATCGCTACCGACAGGTTGTTCACAGCTAGGAATCTTCCGTAGTATTTGGTAGCACTTCGCAGTACAAGATTGTAGCTGTTGATATCGTTCTGCGTCATACCAAGGACGAGTTCCTTCTCGGCTGTTACATCCGGATCTTCATTTAGCGAGCGTTGCGGAGACTTGTAGATCATGAAGTAGTTCATTACATTGTTAAAGATTCGATATTCAATCGCTAGAACTATGAGGAAAACTGCAACTCCAATCACTGCTAAGCAAAGCAGATTACGAGCGATTCCCAGCTCATGGAAGGACAACAGATCCGGCAAATCACAATCTTGACACAACAACTTTATAGAAGCTAATTGACTCATTTGGCTCAAAGCATGTGTTAGGGCAAAACTCGGAAACAGCATGAAAATCCATTCAATCATTACTCCAACATCGCTGTCAACCGCCTTCCATATCACAACAATCCCAAAAAATACCGCACCCGTTACAACCTTGAACAGCATCACCAACGCGTAGGCAGTTCCCGGAGAACTAAACACAAACGAAGAGATGTAAATCAACGGCAGAAACCCAACTCCGAAGAACACAAACAGCAGGTACACCCGACCCAGTTCGGAAAACGTTGACCATCCTTCCTCTTGAAACGCGGCCAAAGTGATCACGTACACCAACGATATCACCCCAAACAGCAGCAAATCCCAACCGAAAGCAACCGTCCAGTACAGTGCGGCGTTGGTTCCACTGACAAACTGGAGCAGCTTGGCCCGCGAGGTGCGTTCGTTGATGTAGAACAGCACAAACATGGCGGACACGAAGGCCATTGCGAGCACGGTATTGATCACCAGGTTGAGTCCAGCGCCCGAGTCCTGGCTGGCGGGGTCTACCCGGCTGGGCAGTGGCTTGTTCACAACGGTTAGCTCGCAGGTCGGACATTCTGTTTGGAGAACTGCGTTGTACAGGAGGGACAGTGCCAGCGGAGCCGTGTGGTATCCTTTGTAGTTGAACCATGCGGTGTAGTTGTTGGCGTTGAAGGTGGCTCCTACCATGTAATGGGAATTGACTTCGGAGATGGAATCTGCCGACTAAATGGGTTAGGTTAGGTTAGAATCTTGGAATTTGAAGGTATTCACTCACGCGTTGCAGGATGAAATCGTTCATATTTGAATCAATCTCCTTTGAGCTGTGCATTCCGTTGACATTATCGATGAGTTTCATATAAGTTTGAACTATCTTTGAGGTATCCGGAGTTCCTCCCACTACGGTCACCGTTTTGACGTACGGATCAAGCGACATCGTTAAAGGGGAATGATTTTGATTGCTTGACATGGACAGGAATGTTGATATCACGAAAAATATTGGGATCGTAAACATGCCGATCAACAATCCCCACGATCGGATGCAGGAAAGGTACTTCTTGAGTAGTTGACCCTTTACTTGACTTAATAAGAGATGCCGTCCGGTGTACAGATCGAGATTTCTAAGTGGCTTTCCCACAGATGTTTCAACGGATGTCTGATTAGGACTATCACTACCAGCTCTAAAAAAAGAAAAATCAGTAACTGCTATGTATCAACCAAGAATCATACTTCAAGAAAACCTCCTCCATAGTGGTTAGCGAAATGCCATAGCTGGTGATGCCACACATTTCCATCCGACTCTCCAGATACTCCAGCATCGGTTGGAACACCCGAATGTAATCCTCTTTGAGGACGAACGAGAGTTCTGACCCAATATCGGTATCGATGCGAACGTCCGGTATGTACTTCCGAAGTAAATCCAACACCAGTTGCTTGTCACAGTTTGGTCCTTTCACGCAGATCAACCGGTATCCGGTGCCGAAGCTTTTCTTCAAAAAGAACGGTGTTCCTACGGCTTTCAGCACTCCACCGGACATGATCGCAATGCGATCCCCGAGGACGTCCGCTTCGTCCATAAAGTGCGTTGAAAGTAGAATCGTTCGATGTTTCTTCTCCTGTTGTAGCAAATCCCAAAGAGCTCTACGAGCTGAGGGATCCATACCGGACGTTGGTTCATCCAGTAGAACTACCTTGGATCCACCGCAAAGAGCAACTCCTACGGCCAGTCTACGCTTCATGCCACCGGCTAACGTGTGGGATTGTGCGTGGCGCTTTCCGGTCAGTTCTAAGATCTGAAGATACTTCTCAATTTCGTAGTTCAATCTACCCCTTGGAACTCCTTTCAATCTCGCAAAAAAGCGCAAATGTTCCGACACGGTCAACTCATCGAACAGCACGTTGTGCTGGGGGCACAGTCCCAACGATTGCCGTACGCCTTCGATGTCCGTTCGAATATCGTGTCCGCTGAGGTATGCCGTACCCGATGTAGGCGAGAACATACCCGTGAGCATCGACATGGTGGTGGTCTTTCCGGCGCCGTTATGTCCAAGCAATATGGTTATCTGATCCTCATACATGTTGAGATTCAAGCCGTGAACGGCTACGTTGGATCTGTTGAAGACCTTCCGTAGATTTCGGATTTGAATGCCTGGATTGCTGGTTACGGGATCGGCCTCAAAATATCTAGTATCCTGATTCCGAAACCCAACGCTCATTTGCTTCCTTCGAAAACACTTGCTAACAAACGGGAAATACCACGGCTTCGCAACTCCATACTCTCCTGGCATCACCTGCTCGACGTATAGAGCAATTGCCAGGTAGAGTAAGGCATCCACCAACAGCATCACGATCACCAATCTGACGTTTAGCTCTTCGATCGTAACCGGATTGATCATACTATGCCAACGAAGTCCTTGCTGGTTTGCTTCCAAGTGTATCGTACTTCTCATACCAAGTGACATAGCCGTGTTGGACAGCAGATTGATACCAATTTTACCCAAAGTAGATAGTGAGTCGTACTGAGTTGAGATAACCCTAAACGGAACGATCGACAGCATCCACAAAAGACTTGCTAACCTCGTGGCGACGGTAACTACAATTTGATGTTGAGTTAGATCCCAAACCTTGCAGAAATTGAAAAATATACTACCTTTGTTGAAGAAGACGCTTACCATGAAGCAAAAGCACACCGTCGCGATGGAATAGACAAACAGAAAGAACCACACGACGGTCCAATCAGAGTGTCTGAGGATCGAAGTGTTCTTCATGAGTGGAACCTGCAAGATTTGATTTTCGTTATGCTGCCCCAACTACTCCTCGATACTCACACAAAGCAGAACCGTGATCAGCGAAATGGAAAACACCAGCAGCAGCATGTTCTTGGCGAACCACGCACTCCACTGAAGCCAGCTGGACAGGCCCATGATCTTCATCGACTCTTTCAGCTGCTTTTCCTTCTCGGCCGTGATGTGCTTGACCATCACTATGCAAGGGTAGAAGAATGAAAATAGCATGATCCATGGAAGCACTTGCTCCAGCATCGCGAGAACCGGATCGTCTTCGTGCGGTGGATACGGATATCGCTGGAGGAGAATATCGTATTAAATTGAGGATCTTTAAAGATTGCGATCAAAACTACAAACGTTGGTGAAAACATTTGGAAGCTCCAGGTTTGGATTGAACTCTTGGATAACTGATTTTGAAAGGGCACTTTGGACGGCCAAGAATCCTTCGTCTAGGTACTCATCCGATGGTGAACTTAAACCGCTCGGTGAAAATGGAACCATCAACGATTTTGTGTTCCAAGTTGAGAGTCTAGTGCTTGGGACTCGAAGTTCTGCTGGGAATCTCAGCGCGAATTTCAGCTTTTTCGGTGCGGAATTAATTGACTGTGGAGGATCATCTATTACTCACCACTAAACATTCATATTTTAATACCATCTTACCGCTAAGGAATCATCAAACTCCACCCCAGCAAAGATACTGCTGTTGATCATTGCCACTTCCAAAGACTTTGCATTCGGATAACCTCTGCTTGTCATCTTCAACGATTCAGCAGCCCTTTTGACGATCCGATCCAAAACAGAATTTTGAGGCGAATAAGCCAACAGAAACTCCACCGCAGGTGGAAAGTCGTTCCTGTCCAACAGATCCACAGACTGCGGCTCAAACTTGGTGCTCGTTGTCACGGAAGTTGGTCCCGACTGATACCGGATCAACAGGACAATCGAAAAGCACAGTACGGGGATTAGGATTTCGAACAGGGTTTGACACTTGTGGCGCTTCTGGATGGTCCAGTTCTTCCACAGCAGCAGCAGGAACTTGTCCCAGTTGGTGGCGTTGGCCATTGCGGTTGGTGATGCGAGTTGAGTTAGGTCGAATCATGTAATTTGGATCAAAGTCTGAGGTCTCGAGTTTTCCTCAACAGATTTCAACTACAGAATTGATATCGTTGTAAATGTTTGAGTCATGAAAGTGGCTTGGTGACATTCTTGTTCCACTTGTTAATACGGTGGTCTACTTAGATTAAAATGATACGCATGAATTAATTAAAAAAATCACATTTTTTATGATAATTAATAAATACAAAACAAAAATAGCTTCTACTTAATCAATCTTCTACTCGCTGATGTTTTGTAAAGTGTAGAAACACCTGCTCAAGCGCAGCTTGTCCCAGGGAGTAATCCTCAACTTCAAGCTGCTCCTTGTGTGATTCCATTAGCCCAAACATGGCCGACCATTTGAGATCCGCTTGGGGCACATGATAGCTTAACGAGTCCTGATATTGTTCTCTAAAAAAAACAAACAAAATTAAAACAGTTCGCTTGAATTGTCAAAAAGTAATACTTCAGCACAGCTCCATCAAATGTATCCTCCACAAACGACTTGACCCGATCCACTCTCTGCTCTTGCTGATCATCCGCCCTTTTCACCTTGATTGTCAACAGGAATCCCTTAACGAACTTGTTCTTCAAGTGTTGCGTCGATCCGAGACACTTGAACTCGCCGTTGACCATGATCGCCAACCGCGTGCACAGCGCTTCACACTCCTCCATGCTGTGCGAAGTCAGGACGATAGATTTCCCCGAGCTTCTTACCTTGCAGATCACATCCCACAACTGCCGCTTCGCTCCCGGATCCATTCCGGTAGTTGGTTCATCGAGGTATACTATCGAGGGATTGCCCATGAGTGCGATTGCCGCACTGAGCTTTCGTTTGTTTCCACCGCTGTACTGCCGTTCTACGCATAATTGTCCCATGTCAGTTTTTGACGATTTTGACTTTATGCCATTTTTAAGTTTAGTCTGATATGTACTTTAAGAAAAACACATAAAATCTGGTACTTTGTTCGGAAACTCATCAAAAACAACACCAAGTCTGTTTGTCCCATCGTTGAACTTCTACGCATAATTGTCCCACCAAGTATTTTCTTACACGGAATCATTAGTTTTACTAAGCATTATGCCTTGTTTACCTGTTGTATAGCAAGAGGATCACAAATAAGTATGATAAACTGCTAACTGGGGCGATTAGGGACACATAGGGCGAATAGGAACCCACGGGACAATTATGCGTAGAAACACAGAAATCGGTCGAAAAATTTCAATCGCGTTTTTCTCAGTTGCACTTTTTTGAACATGGGACAATTATGCGTAGAACGGCAGTGTACTCCTTGATCTTCTTGTCTAGATGCTTGAGGAAGTGCAAATCTTCAGCCAATGACAACGATACGTTCTGGATATCATCACGGGAAACTCCTCGTAACAGAGCGAAAACTTTCAGTGTCTCCCGTCCAGTAAGATTACCAAGAAGTGCGTCAAATTGTGGACAGTAACCGATTCTCTGATGCACAGTATTCATTGGGGACTTCAAACGAGTCCCTTCGACCCATGCCACTCCGGACGAAAAAGTCTCGTCTCCAATCAACATCTTGAAGGTAGTCGTCTTCCCGGCTCCGTTGATTCCCAGCAAACCAAAGCACTCAAACCGATCGATTGCTATCGACAGATTGTTCACCGCTAGGAAGTTCCCGTAGTATTTGGTTGCATTCCGCATCACGAGATTGTAGTTCCGAATGTCACTCTTGCGCATATTCTGAACTCGTTCCTTCTCAGCGGTTACCTCTGAATCTTCGTCAGCTGATGCACGTGGTTTCCTCTTCCAAGTAACGCATTGCTTGACCTTACTGAGGACTCGATATTCTATCAGTAAAACTGCAACGAAGGCAGTTATTCCAACCGCCAGAAGATACAGCAAATTCCTAGCGATTCCCACTTCACGGAAGGAGTATAACTCCGGTAGATCACAGCACGTGGGAGTCCAATCGCAAGCGGATTCTAGCGTACATCCAGCTATGAAGTTGCAATCATTCCGACAGTCCATCACACCAGACACGATCACGTCCATGTTTTCCAACCCTTGGAACAGGGCAAAGCTTGGGAAAAGCAGGAATACCCACTCCAAGTCGTCAGCCAGATCTTCCTGGTCGATGGTGGGAAGCCGGAGTAGCTCACCTATCGCGTAGAAGACGACACCCGTTGTTATGTTGAACAACATGATGAATCCGTATCCGGAGCTCGTATTGTTGAACACGAACGTGAAGAGGTAGGTTAACGGTAGGAATCCCAACCCGTAGAACATCAACAGGAGAAGCACTTGACCAAGTTCGATGAAAGCCGAACTCTTTTGAAACACAGCTAATACGACGGTGTAGATCACGCAGGTCACCAGGAAGGTAAAGTAATCCCAAATAAAGGCCACCGTCCAGTACAAGGTAACATTCGTTCCACTAACATACTGGAGCATCCGGGCACGTATGGTGCGTTCTTTAATGTAGAACATGATGTACAGCGACGATACGAAGACCATCGCGAAGGCGGTGTTGATTATCATGCTGTATCCAATGACACTTTCCAACAAATTTTCCTGAACGTTGGGTGGGTAAGGTAGAGGCTTGTTCGTGATGGTCAGTTCACATGTTGGACATTCTGAAGCAAGGACGGCGCTGTATAACAAGGATAATGCCAACGGAGCAGTGTGGTAGCCCTTGTTGTTGAACCAAGCCGTGTAGTTGTTGTAGTGAAAGGTAGCGCCTGCCATGTACTGGGTGTTGACCTCGTAAATTGAATCTATGGACTGAAACTTAGAAAATTAGGAACAAATTTTGATCGTCAAGTCATAACTTACTGTTTGAAGCATGAATTCATTCATGTTCGAAGATATTAATTTGAGGTGATGCCTTCCATCAATCTTGTCAAACAGTTTCTCATAAGCTTGTATCAAATACGAATTGTCCAGGGATCCTCCTACAACGGTTACCGTTTCCTTGTACGGCTCAAAAGACATCGTCAATGGGGGAAGATTCCGATACTCGAGGGTATCCTTGTTGGATGCCACTATTGCGAAGACGATTGGAACCACAAGTTGTGTTATTAGTAGAATATGTGATCGCAGACTGGAGAGGTACTTCTTCAAGAATTGACCCTTAACTTGGTTTAATAGTAGCTGTCGACCGGTGTACAGTTCGAGTTTGTTGAGCGAATCTACGGGACATATTGTATAGATATTAATCCGTATGATTTAACAAGTAACGTGCATACATTTCTGGGGTGCTGTCTCGATAGGTATTTCATTTGATCTCTTTCTTCCCTGAGAGATGTCACTTCCGGCTCTAAAATAAAATTAGAATTTATTCACAGTTGCAATGAGCTTGCAACGACTCACTTCATGAACACCTCCTCCATCGTAGTCAACGAGATACCGTAGCTGTTAACTCCACACTCTCGCATTCTACCTTCCAGATCTTCCAACATCGGTTGGAACACCTGTAGGTAACCCTCATTCAAAACAAACGACAGCTCGGACCCGATATCCGTGGCAATGCGAACGTCTGGAATGAACCTCCGCAGAATGTCCAACACCTGTTGCTTGTCGCAGCGCGGACCTTTCACGCAGATCAACCGGTATCCGGCGCCGAAGTTTTTCTTCAAAAAGAACGGTGACCCAACTGCCTTCAGCACTCCGCCGGACATGATCGCGATGCGATCCCCGAGGACGTCCGCTTCGTCCATGAAGTGCGTGGTAAGTAGAATCGTTCGATGTTTCTTCTCCTGTTGTAGCAGATCCCAGAGGGATCTACGAGCTGACGGATCCAATCCGGAGGTTGGCTCATCCAGCAGGACCACCTTGGATCCACCGCATAGGGCAACTCCTACGGCTAACCTTCGCTTCATGCCACCGGACAGCGTGTGAGATTGTGCGTTGCGCTTGTCCGTCAATTTCAACATCACAAGGTACTTATCGATCTCTTCGTGCAGGTCATTCTTTGGAATGCCTTTCAATCTGGCAAAGAATCGGAGGTGTTCCTCCACGGTCAGTTCATCGAACAGCACGTTGTGCTGTGGGCAGATGCCCAAAGATCGTCGAACTCCTTCGATCTCGGTGCGGACGTCGTGCCCGTTGAGGTATGCCGTACCGGAGGTCGGTGCGATCATTCCCGTCAGCATGGACATGGTGGTGGTCTTGCCAGCTCCGTTGTGACCCAGCAGTACGGTGATCTGATCTTCGTACATGTTGAGAACGAGCCCGTTGACAGCAGTTTTATTACCTGGGTAAACCTTACGAAGGTTTCGGATTTGAATTCCGACAGGGCTTGAGCTGGGATCCGATTCGATGAAGTCTGATTTCTGATTTTGAGAAGTTGGCGTTTTTGACGCGCTGGAGCGACACTTGAAAGAAAATGGGAAATACCACGGTTTTGCGATTCCAAACTCTCCGGGCATCACTTGCTCGACGTATATTGCGATGGTTAGGTATATCAAGGCATCTACCAGTAGCATCGCGATCACCAGTCCAACGTTCAACTCTTCGTCGATCGTAGCTGGGGTGGAGAAATCGTTCCACTGAAGACCCCGTTCAAGCACTTCCAAGCGTATGATGCTACGAATCCCAAAGGACATTGCCGAATTTGATAAAATGTTGAGACTAGATTTGATACCAACTGACAAGGAGTCGTAGATGGGCAAGGCCAGCTTGTACGGTACAATGGACAGGATCCAAACGAAGCCAGCTACCCTTGCTGCAACACTTGCTGAAATGTAGTGTTTGATACATTACTGTAATTCGCAGAATGAACACCGAAAGGGCTCACCCTTGTCGAAGAAGACACTCATCATGAAGCAGAAGCACACTGTAGCGACGGAATAGACAAACAGGAAGAACCAAATGGCAGTCCAGTCGGAATGTTTCAGGATCGGGATGTTGTTGACCAGCGGTACCTGCGTAAGTCTCTTTAGTCATTCAACTCGCTTTCAGCGCGACCTTCTACTCACACAAAGTAGTGCAGTGATCATCGAAATCGAGAGCACTAGCAGTAGCATGTTCTTCACGAACCACGCACTCCACTGCAATCCACCGGAGAGTCCCATGATCTTCATCGATTCCTTGAGCTGGTGTTCCTTCTCGACCGTGATGTGCTTGATCATCACTACGCACGGGTAGAAGAACGTGAAAAGCATGATGTACGGGAGCCATGATTCCAGCACGCGTAGGATTCCATCGTCGTAGTGTGGTGGATATGGGAAGCGCTGAAGAAGGTCGAAGGATTAGCTGAGCGCTTTTTTGGACTTCGGTGTCTACTCACGTTAACATAAACGTTTGGGAGGTAAACATTGGCGTTGAATTCCTCGATGATCGCTTTCGAAATGGCGCTCTGAACGGACAGGAATCCTTCGTAGTAGTACTCCGGGTAACCTCCCGCGTCCAGCGATATCTCACGCAGTTCCGGCGTAAACGGATACTGCAGAAGTCGGGTTTCCCAGTTCGGTAGGGAGTTTTCCATGCTGGTCCGAAGCTTGCTAGGGAATCTGATCGCGACGTTCAGCTTCTCCGGTAGTTTATCTATGAACTGTGAAAAGACTTCTGAATGATTCCGCACGACAAAGGTCAAGCTCGCTTACCGTGAGATCATCTTCGAACTCTACCCCAGCCAAGATGCTGCTATTCATTAGGGTCGACTCCAGTGAGACCGCGTTAGGGTATCCTCTGTACGTTATATTGAGCGATTCCGCAGCTCTGCTAACGACTCCTTCCAGTATTGTATTTTGAGGTGAATACGCCAGCAGAATTTGCACATCGGATGGTAGTTTGAACCTGTACGGAACTCAAACGTTACTTCTGATTACCAAAGATTCCGAGTATTACCTGCTCAGTACATCGGTAGACAGCGGGTTGAACACGGTACTGGACTGCACGTGCCTCAGCTTCACAACTCCACGTATCAAAAGGAGAAACGAACAGCACAACACCGGGACGAGAACTTCGAACGCGGTCTGCAGGTAGTGGCGCCGCTGGATGGTCCAGTTCTTCCACAGAAGCAGGACAAACTTGTCCCAGCTGGACGTGGCGGCGCCAGCCATTGCAACTGTGCACTAACGAGTCAAGTCTAGGCGGATTTCAACGGGTCTATAAAGACATGCCGCTCAAAGTGACCTGTCAGGGGAGATTCATCATTATAATATGGCTCTAACACGCCCGTTACAGCTTAGTTAACGCAGATTGATGTGAGTGCAGTTTTCGAGGTGGTAGTTTTCCACCCATCATGTACTAAGTGCACGTCATGGTTGAAAAAGTTACGTTTAGTCTGGATTTCCAGATACTTTCCCGGTTCTTCAAATCAACATCGATGACACTCTTTACTATCAACAATAATTCAATGTTTAAACTCAGAGAAACTTGTTTTGAAGATTTACGAAAAATTTCCGCAACAATTGTAACAACTCTACCCAATCTCTATCTCTAGCACCGTTCGATACACTGACTAACTACTAACTGTCTCAACCGGTAACCCCGCACCGCAGGTATCTCTCAGCAACGTGCAGTTCGGATCATTAGGCTAACGTCATGATTCGAATTCCCGGACGCTTCGAAACCCGGACACCTCATCTTGTTTTATCAATGATTTGGATATAAGTTCGCATTGTGAATGTCCAAACTGTGTTATTTGATGAATTCTAACGTCAACTTACATTTAAAGATTGTTTGAACGCTTCAGTTAATGTCAAAACAATTAAATAAATTAAAATTATAAGATTACCAAAAATGTGAAATATTTCACTGAAATATTTCAGAGGCGTCCGAAGCATCGGGAAGGCAAAGCAGAAATTTATGGTTTTGATTTACTTAAATTCAAGCAAATTTTTATAAAAAATATCGATTGTTTTGATGTTAACAGCTTATTTCAGACCTAAAGAATGCCATTCACTAACATTTTAGTCCAAATTTGTGCAATTCAAGTCAACAACAAGTCATTGAAATTTTCAAGCTCTGATGAAAAATTGTTGGAAAAGACATATTTTGCATGCATTCTCTTAAAACTGACTACATCCTGATGATATTTCTACATTTAAGTGTCCGGATTTCGAATCACAACGTTACTCCCGTGAGGCATGCGTTCTAACAACGATCGATTGGCGTTACTTTGAGCACTGCTCGCGCGTGACTATGCGAGAACCGGTTGACGGTCTTTTCACACCGTTCATTATCGACTATCGCGACGAACAGTTTACGACGGGGGGCGTTTTCTCACGATGATTTGTATGTTACTCACTTGCATACATCTTAACAGCTTGTTTTGCATGCATGATGCTGAGTAATGCCATAGACTAGTGGTGAAGACCTGATATATAACGTCATGATTCGAAATCCGGACACTTAGTAGCATATCATTTTCGTTATAGCTGACAAAAAATCATGTAATAAGTTGGAAATTAAGAAATATCATCAGAATGTAGTATTAACAGTCAGTTTTATAAGAATGCATGCAAAATATGTCTTTTCTAACAATTTTTCATCAAAATTTGAAAATTAAAATGACTTGTTGTGCTTCGAATCCCGGACACTGATAAAAGCTGATTCGAAATCCGGACACTTTTGCTTCGAATTCCGGACACTCGTTTTTGCTAATGAATCGCACAAATTTGGACTGAAATGTTAGTGAATGGCATTCTTTAGGTCTCAAATAAGCTGTTAACATCAAAACAATCGATATTTTATATAAAAAATTGCTAAAATTTAAGGAAATCAAAACCATACATTTTGCTTTGCCTTCCCGGTGCTTCGGACGCCTATGAAATATTTCACGTGAAATGTTTCGCATTTTTGGTAATCTTATAAATTTATTTTATTTAATTGTTCTGACATTAACTACAGCGTTCAAACAAACTTTAAATGAAAGTTGATGTTAGAATTCATCAAATAACACAGTTTTGACGTTCATAATGCGAACTTATATCCAAATAAATGATAAAACAAGATGAAGTGTCCGGGTTTCGAAGCGTCCGGGAATTCGAATCATGACGTTATGGGCTTAAAAAATCAAAAAGTTTGAGAGAAATAGTGCTCTTTCTTTAATATTGATTCATGTCTATGTGTAAAGTAATTAGCAAAGAGCAAGAGAACGATACTGTTAAACATATTAAATAGTGAAATGCACTTGATTCTCTACGAAATCAATCTTTAATTTTTGTATTTTTTAATCCGGCTGAAACTTTTTTGGTGTTTTCGGTATGCCCAAAGAAGCCATTTTGCATCATTAATTTGTCCATATAATTTTCGATACAAATTTGGCAGCTGTCCATACAAAAATGATACAAGAAAATTCAAAAATCTGTACCTTTTGAAGGTATTTTTTATCGATTTGATGTCTTCAGCAAAGTTTTACTTATGGATAAGGGCTACACTGAAAAAAATGATATACGGTAAAACAAATTTGGTGATTTTCAATTTGATTTTTTGTCACTTAAACTTGATTTGCATAATAAAACTGTTTTTGTTTTTTTTTTTTAATTTTTGGGAACATCAAATGCCAACTTTTCAGAAATTTCCAGAACGGGCAAAAAATCTTTGACCGAGTTATGAATTTTGTAATCAATACTGTTTTTTTTTCAAAAAATCGAAATATTGGTCGCCAAATTTTTTTTAACATCTTTTTTCGATTTAAAATCAAATTTGCATTTAAAAAGTACTCTAGCGAAATTTTGATAAAGTTATAGCCAATTTTTTTGTAACTTTTTTGAAAATAGTCGCTGTTTTTAATTTTTTTAAATTGGTTCTTATGTTTGCCAACTTTTGAAAAAAATATTTTTTTGAAAAGCTTTTTATTTTGTTTTTTTGAACTTTGTTCATACGACCTTTAGTTGCTGATATATTCCCAAACAAAGGTTTAAAAACAGGAAAATTGATGTTTTCTAAGTCTCACCCAAACAACCAACCATTTTCTAACGTCGATATCTCAGCAACTAATGGTCCAATTTACAAAGCTAAAATATGAAACATTCGGGAAATTTTCCGATCTTTTCGAAAAAGATATTTTCAAAATTTTCAAATCATGACTTACATTTCAAAACGGCCAAACTTTCAATATTATTTGGATGGCAATATCTGAGCAATAAAAGGTCGTATTTATGAAGTTCAAAAAACACAAAATATTGATATGATTGGAGAATTTTTTCAGCTTTTCAAAAAGATTTTTTTTAAGAGGGCAAACATGTGCAGTAGGGTGGGTACGGATTATAAAAAGTTCTCAGATCAAGTACTGATGTGGTTCCCCTTGTAGGGCATACCCAAAGGGACTCTCACACCAAATTTCAGCTCATTTGGTTGAAAACTGGCTTGTCTCAAGCGGGTTCAATTTTACATGGAAATTACTATGGGAAATTTTGAATTGTCGTTCATTCGCTCCTACAGGCCTGGGGAAAACATGTAGAAACTTCTAGGATGGCCAGAAATGAGCGGAATCGTCTGGAGAACATCTTTCCCTAAGAGACCAGGTCGATTCATTCAACCCCCATCGAGCTCAACGGCAATACATCCGGGGTTTTCGGAACCAACGGGTTTCCCCAGAAAAGCAACAAATTTTCCTTAGCATGCTATGAATGCTTGATGAACACCGCGACGCCACATGTCAAACAGCTACCACGTGATTGTAAAATTTGCACCATAACATTTTTTTTCTTAGTTGGAGGTTTAGAATACAGTTAAATAGTATCAGGATCACCATAAATTTTAATTCTATGGTTCAAAAAGTAATAAAAAGTAATTTTTTATAGGCGATACTAGTCCACGTGGTAATTGTTTGACATGTGGCGTCGCGGTGTTCATCAAGCATTCATAGCATGCTAAGGAAAATTTGTTGCTTTTCTGGTTAAAACCGTTGGTTCCGAAAACCCCGGATGTATTGCCGTTGAGCTCGATGGGGGTTGAATGAATCGACCTGGTCTCTTAGGGAAAGTTGTTCTCCAGACGATTCCGCTCATTTCTGGCCATCCTAGAAGTTTCTACATGTTTTCCCCAGGCCTGTAGGAGCGAATGAACGACAATTCAAAATTTCCCATAGTAATTTCCATGTAAAATTGAACCCGCTTGAGACAAGCCAGTTTTCAACCAAATGAGCTGAAATTTGGTGTGAGAGTCCCTTTGGGTATGCCCTACAAGGGGAACCACACCAGAACTTGATCTGAGAACTTTTTAAAATCCGTACCCACCCTAATGTGCAGGCACATTATCAAAATTTCACTGAAGTACTTTTTGATTGAAAATTTGATTTTACATCGAAAAATGAAGTTGGTAATTTTTCACGACCAATATTTCGATTCTTGAAAAAAAATCTGTATTAAATCAAAAATTCTGAAAAGTTGGCATTTGATGTCCCCTAAAACATATTAAAAATAAAAAAAAATAAAAATAGTGTTTTTTTTGCAAATTAAGTTTCAGTGACAAAAAGTTAAATTATCTGTGTATCTTTTTTTCAATGTAGTCCTTATTCATACCTACAACTTTGCCGAAGGCACCAAATCGATCAAAAAATTCCTTCAAAAGATACAGATTTTTCAATTTTCATACATCATTGTTGTATGGACAGCTGCCAAATTTGTATGGAAATTTATATGGACAAATTAATGATGCAAAATGGCTTGTTTGGGCATACCGAAGTCAGTTTCAGCCTGATTAAAAAATACATAAAAATGGAATGACCGAAATCTGAGAGAATTGCTCTATAGCTGTGCGAATAATTTTTTTCCAGGCTTAAGAAATAAAAGGAATCTTCAACCTCAGTCGGACCCAACAGATCGAACCAATCTCCCGAAGGGTCACTCCGGTACCAATCAGCTCAACCACTTTTTTTCCCTGCCCCTCCCAAGAGTCAACTTTGCCACTTTGACTTTTGGTTCCCGTCCCCTTCAATTTCATTGCTTATTCAAAAGTCACTTAGGACCTTTCTTCGGAGATCAACTTTTTCGTCGTTTCCTCGAAGGACAATCGCCACATTTGTTTGTGACTTCCGTTCCGTCCACAAAGCTAGAAGGAAGTTGAAGTCCCCAGCGGAGATTCTTCGGCCCCATAAATCTTGGCCATAGCTAGAGGGAAGAGGCAAAACGGTTTCACGATTTATGGCGCAAGAACGTTGGCCAGAGCAACAGGAGGTGGCAGAAGGCGAACAAATCTTCAAGTAATCACGGCCGGCAGGATATCGAAGAGTCACTCTCTCGGTATCGAGGGGTGAGGACAAAGCTGGATCGAGAACCCCTCTCGGAAGCTCGTTGAGGAGAGCCAAGATTTATGGATTCCTTTTCGTTTGGGGAGGACGATAAGCGTGGAGGCGCTTGGTGCGGTTCTTCTGTTACGGGAGTAATTTTCGGATATAATTTACGGCAACAGGTCTTGGCGGGCAGGGCTCGTGTCGACATTGAATGGCAGCAATTGTCGGAGTGGGGGTTGTTTATGCCGGAATATGCTTTCTGGGTGATTGAATGTGTCAAAAGCAAGATGAAGTGGCTTGATTAGATTTTCGGAGTGATGGGATGCCTAAAGTAATGGGTCATGAAGAGCTGTGTAAAAATAGCATAAACGTAATTTTGCTTCCGGGGACATACAGTTTGAAACATGCTTCAATATTTGTGTTACAATCCATCAAACAATCATCCATTCATAGTATTTTTCAATGGTCCACTTCGTCCCGAATCCAACCCTCATCAAGCACCACACTTCGCAAAACTGCCCTGTTGATTCAAGCGTTACGCTTTTCAAAACAACACCGTACCCACCACGCTCCAAAAAAAGACATAAAATAAAATAAAAATGAAAATCCTTTTATCACGCCATGAATATTATTGGCTGCGCTTTTCCCAGTCACCACCACCTAGCGGACTTTTTCCATCATTTTTTTCCACTTCACCTGCCAGAACCAGAATCCACCGTGATGGTCCAAACGGTTTGCTTTTGGTAGATTTGGCCCCTCCGTGTTTTCTTTCCAGGTTGTTTGTTCTTCTAAATTATTCACGATTTGTTTGCATACACGGGCTGGAGTTGAAAGTTCGGACGAGATTGCTTTATCGTGAGAAATTTTTGAGTAAAGTTTTTGTTATGCTAACTGAATTGGAAGTCATTTTAAGATCAAATCAGTTTTGAACTTTAGCTTCTTAAGCTTTGATTTAAGTTTACTTTTCGATCATAAAGTCAAAGACTCAACTCAAGCAAAGTTGAGTGGCGATGACGCTTCCAACTCACATCATCCAAGAACCTTCACGCGAGAAAAAAAAGGTGCTGATACTTGTCTTTCTGCCGGTTGACTTTCCAGGACTTGGCAGATTTTCCACCCACTTTTCACAATTCCTTCTCGAGCGGTGCGGCATTTATCACGCTTCAGGTGAAATAATCGTTCTGTGATGCCGGAGAATCTCTTCCAACCGGTTGCTTCTGCAGGTCGTTGAGGTGAGAGACAGAGGTGAGTTCGTTGTCCTCTTCAGCCATCCTTGTTTTTATCCTAAGAAGATGAAGTAAGGTTTGATTGCAAACAATCAGCTCAACCAGCTTTTCCGGGTTGCTTAAGGCATGTTTCTTTTTGGAGTAGAGTTTGAGGCACTTTTCTTATGACGGAATGATTTGGAGTTCGTCCAATTTAAACGTGGTGGGTCTCGTGGCGCAGGGGTAGCGGCTTCGATTCCCGCCTTATCCACTGAGCTTCTATCGGATGGTGAAGTAAAACGTCGGTCCCGGTTTCTCCTGTCTCGTCAGAGGCGCTGGAGCAGAAATCCCACGTTAGAGGAAGGCCATGCCCCGGGGGGCGTAGTGCCAATAGTTTCGTTTTTTTTCGTTTCCAATTTAAACGTCCAACGTCCAACGTCCAACGTCCAACGTCCAACGTCCTACGTTGCAAGATCCAATGCCCTACGTTCCAAGATCCAACGTCCTACATTTCAATATCCAATGTCCTACGTTCCAAGATCTAATGTCCTACGTTCCAAGATCCAACCCCCTTCGTTCCAAGATCCAACGTCCTACGTTCCAAGATCCAATGTCCTACGTTCCAAGATCCAATGACCTACGTTCCAAGATCCAATGTCCTACGTTCCAAGATCCAATGTCCTACGTTCCAAGATCCAATGTCCTACGTTCCAAGATCCAATGTCCTACGTTCCAAGATCCAATGTCCTACGTTCCAAGATCCAATGTCCTACGTTCCATTATCCAATGTCTTACGTTCCAAGATCCAATGTCCTACGTTCCAAGATCCAATGTCCTACGTTCCAATATCCAATGTCCTACGTTCCAAGATCCAATGTCCTACGTTCCAATATCCAATGACCAACGTTCCAAGATCCAATGTCCTACGTTCCAAGATCCAATGACCTACGTTCCAAGATCCAATGTCCTACGTTCCAAGATCCAATGTCCTACGTTCCAAGATCCAATGACCTACATTTCAAGATCCAATGTCCTACGATCCAAGATCTAATGTCCTACGTTCCAAGATTCAATGTCCTACGTTCCAAGATCCAATGTCATACGTCCAAGTTCCAATGCCAAACCCATATCCAAGGCCATGCTTCTGTTTAAGTTTTTTACAAGTTAGGTCAAGTCTAATTGATTTTTGTTATCAATTTAAGTCAATCCAATTTCACCCTACCAAGTGACTTAACCTAGGTTCCCCCCAAAAAAGAACGACCCTTCCCAACATTATTTACAATCTGCGCCACGTGGAACGGAGACGAGCAATATTAGCCGATTCAATCCCGCCTCCCGGGCGGCTGACTTCACGTTCCCATCTCCAGCAAAGGACCCTCGCTGCGGCAAGAGAGAAAAGGACTCGCGAAGACGTCCGTGTGATGGCAAATGATAAAAAAGGTGAGCCAATTTGCGCCGCTCACGATGAAAATCCTAATCCTCGTCAAGGACGTCAAAGTGGGCCACTTCGAAGGGGGCTCGGGTGGAAAATTGGGAAATTTATGGACTCTTCGCTGGACTTCCTTTCTGTGTTTTTCTCTCGCAGCGATTCATTCATTTTTCAAAAGGGACGATCCGCACGCATTCGGTGGAACTAATGATACGAGGGAAGTGGCAGTGAGCACTTAAATGTTAATTTGTCTTGCCAGTTTTAACTACTAAGAGAGTAATTGGTTAAATTCGCTTGGTTTTGTTCGGTGACAAGGAAAACACTATTTTCTTTTCTTGCGACGTTTCGACCTACTATTCTTCGGTCATCTTCAGACGCCTAAAACATAAACATTTATTTTTCTGGTCAATTCAAAGTTACAAAAAGCTCACAAAACACAACTTACAAAATGCAACGCAGCTTTCTTCTGTTGCTGCTTGCTCACGACTACACCTCCTCTTGCATCGTCAGGTTCTGTCTGTCTTGTTGTTGTCGCTTCCGTTCGTTGGTAGTAGTGACCTCGCGTATTTTAACCACAACGCTGTTGTACACACTGTTAAAAGCTCCACACTCTCTCTGCAAGTTCACGGTTTTCTCTTCCCCGGCAAGCTTAACGTGGAACATCTCCGCTATCTTCCTGCACGCCTGGTCATTAATTCGCTCCAAAAATTTAATCTTGTCGAAGTTGAAAAGATGACCAGCTTGCAGGGCGTGTTGTGATAGACCCGATTTTGGGTCGTTGTTTCTGACGTCACGTTTATGTTCCGCCATGCGAACGTCAACCTTCCGTTTTGTTTGTCCTATGTAGGTTTTGTGGTCCGCACCGCAAGGAACCTCATACACTACGCATGTCTGCTTGCCTAGTGGGAGCGGGTCCTTCAGTGGCTGGAAGATGGATTGCCTTTGCGATTTGCTGACTCGGAATGTTTGGTGAAGATTTTCCATTTAGATTTAGTTGGGAGATTAATGGTGGTAAGCGTAAACTTCTGAGAGCTCATTTCAATTGAATAAAGTCGATTCCATGAAAATCGCGCTAATTCAATTAAAAAGCCACATCAATCCCCCACAGCAATTTAATTCTACTCAACAGCAAATCAATCAGATCCGCAGAGATTCGATCTTTCCACGGTGAAAAACAAAATCCCATCGACAAAATCCACCACGTGTTAGCCCGGGAACGCACCCGTTCTCGCGCTGTATCGGAGGGCCAAAATCTTGCCTCCTAATTGCCAATTTTCCGGCAGCTTACGATTCTGCCGGGGCTGTACAGCAAAGCTATGCACGATGGACATTATCGCCCGACACGGTCGGTTCTACATTATGGTACGTGCAACATCATCATCATCGTCATCGTCATCATCGGCACCGGTTTGTGGGTTCTGGACCGAAAAGGTGTTCTTCAGTGGCTTTTATTTGGAGTTGCTCTTACTTGACTGAAAGTTTATCGAATGTTAACAGACTTTTGAAGATAAAATCATATACAAAATTATCATAATTTGCTTGTTTAAATTTCTCTATGAATTCAAAACAATCTAAGCCAGGGAAAAAAAACTAGATCGGATAGGCGGCCAAAATTTCATAGACAGTAAAAAAATCATGGTATTATTATTTTTTTTAGGGGTACATTTTTTATGTCAGAATTGTAATGTAATGCAATGTAATTTTAACTCTGCAAATGTGTAATTTTACCACTTTTCTGATGTAATGGCACTATTTTAGTCTAAATTGAGGTAAAATTAGATCATTAAAAAGGTAATATTCATTCTTCCGAAGTTACACCTTTCAAATTACAAAATTCAAATACATTATTATTACATATTATTTTTTTATTGAGTAGATTAATATCCACAGAAGCTCTCCTGAAAATGTTAAAAAAATGTTTAGAATTCGGGGTGCCCAATCGAGTGGATTCTGGACACTTTAGTATGGGGAAAACGGCATTTTTTTACATTTTATTTACCTAAAAATCCAAAATGGAACAAAATAACATTCTATGCGAGGTATTTATAGATTTTTATATGGGGAACAACTTTGTATAACATCGCAAAACGATCTGAGCAGATCTGGTTTAGTTTTAAGTGGTTTATGTTTAGGTGTTTCTAGGGCCAAACCTAGGACTAAAGTAAAGCCTTTTTATCGAAACGGCCACTATGATCAGACAATGCAATGTTACAATGTTTGGGTTTATTTAAAAATCCAATGATTTTTTTTTTTAATTTTAGATGTGCAGTATCGCATAAACTTTTTTCAGCTGAAATTTTAGTTTTCGTCAAATCTTAGAATTTTTTTTTACTGACAACTGAAATAGTGTAAAATACAAGTGTTGTTGGTTTTAAGAAATAATGTCCGTATATCCTATCTTTTAAATTATTATTTTCCCATTTTTTAAAACTTTGTAAATCGGACAAAAAAATGCTGTGTTAAAGCATTTAAATGAATTCAAATAGAGAAAAATATGTTTTTTTTTTGTGTTTTCCATTAAGCCATGTTTTTTCAACTGACTCGGAAACAATTTGTCCGATTTGAAGTTTTGAAAGCGAAATTCATGCAAAATTTTGCGAGTCTCCGAATAACACTTTCAAATTCAAATTTCAAAATGAAGTCAAACATTTCGAAAGGGATGAAAAACACAAATTTTGACCCATTTGACGATTTAAAAAACAATTTTTATTCTTAGCTATGCAGAAATTTCAGTTTGTTTCAGAATGGATGATTCAAAAATTCAAAAGTGCTACTATCCATTGGATTTAATTTGAGAACGGCCAGTTTTACGGGGTTCTCGGAGTTGTTGGAGTTCAATTTTATTGTTTTTGAAAAAATATTTGTTTTTTATTCCAAAAATACGGTTTTTGTGAATTTTTGTGGTCTCTGCGGCTCAAAAGTTGCATTTTAAGTCTTTTTTAACAACCTAAAAATAAAAATAGAAATGATATCCATTTCCGATTTCCGTAGAGAATTGACTTACAGAGATAGTATTTTTTAGAGCAGGTAAGCTTCAAATTAGAAAATTTTAGTATATGGTTTTACTGTACTGAGTCATTTAGCATTTAACAAAACATGGCTAAACTAGCTGAAGCCTGGATTTGGACCACCCTAATGTATAGTTGTTCAGATTTTGATTCATCGATAGGTGTAATGGAGGTTTATGACTTTTTACTAAAAGCAATTTCCTAGAGTAGGATTGAAGCCTTTCCTCAGTGGGAAAGTTAAAATCAAAAGAAAAACTAACTTAATCCACCTATGTGGTTGGAGCCTTCCTCACAACAATGGCTGTACACAAGTTTCATCTATTTTTTAGATCCGGCTTCCAAAAAGTACATCGATATCACTTAAGTGGCCATATCTCGAGACAGGGTTGCCAGGTCTTCAATGTTTTAGACTCGTTGGAAAGGTCTTATGATAACCTAACCAACGTTGGGTCGGATGATGGACCCGGACACAGTTTACATACATTTAAGTGAGATCCGGCTTCAAAAAAGTATATCAATATCACATAAGTGGCCATATCTCGAGACAGGGTTGCCAGATCTTCAATGTTTTGCACTCGTTGGAAAGGTCTTTTGATAACCTAACCAACGTTGGGTCGGATGATGGACCCGGACATAGTTTACATACATTAAAGTGAGATCCGGCTTCAAAAAAGTATATCAATATCACTTAAGTGGCCATATCTCGAGACAGGGTGGCCAGATCTTCAATTTTTTGCACTCGTTGGAAAGGTCTTTTGATAACCTAACCAACAATATGTCGGATGGTGTATCCGGACATAGTTTACATACATTTAATTGAGATCCGGTTTCAAAAAAGTACATCGATATCACTTAAGAGGCCATATCTCGAGACAGGGTTGCCAGATCTTCAATGTTTTGCACTCGTTGGAAAGGTCTTTTGATAACCTAACCAACGTTGAGTCGGATGATGGACCCGGACATAGTTTACATACATTTAAGTGAGATCCGGCTTCAAAAAAGTATATCAATATCACTTAAGTGGCCATATCTCGAGACAGGGTTGCCAGATCTTCAATTTTTTGCACTCGTTGGAAAGGTCTTTTGATAACCTAACCAACAATAGGTCGGATGGTGGATCCGTACATAGTTTACATACATTTAAGTGAGATCCGGTTTCAAAAAAGTACATTGATATCACTTAAGAGGCCATATCTCGAGACAGGGTTGCCAGATCTTCAATGTTTTGCACTCGTTGGAAAGATCTTTTGATAACCTAACCAACGTTGGTTCGGATGATGGACCCGGACATAGTTTACATACATTTAAGTGAGATCCGGCTTCAAAAAAGTATATCAATATCACTTAAGTGGCCATATCTCGAGACAGGGTTGCCAGATCTTCAATTTTTTGCACTCGTTGGAAAGGTCTTTTGATAACCTAACCAACGTTGAGTCGGATGATGGACCCGGACATAGTTTACATACATTTAAGTGAGATCCGGCTTCAAAAAAGTATATCAATATCACTTAAGTGGCCATATCTCGAGACAGGGTTGCCAGATCTTCAATTTTTTGCAATCGTTGGAAAGGTCTTTTGATAACCTAACCAACAATAGGTCGGATGGTGGATCCGGACATAGTTTACATACATTTAAGTGAGATCCGGTTTCAAAAAAGTACATCGATATCACTTAAGAGGCCATATCTCGAGACAGGGTTGCCAGATCTTCAATGTTTTAGACTCGTTGGAAAGTTATTTTGATAACCTAACCAACGATGGGTCGGATGATGGACCCAGACATAGTTTACATACAGTTAAGTGAGATCCAAATATATGTGAAAACACATTTTTATACATAACTTTTGAACTACTTATCGAAACTTCAATCTGTATAAAACTCGATCTATGGGACCCTAAACCAAGTCGAATGCAACAAGTTCGGGTCAAATCGGTTCAGCCAGTGCCGAGAAACATGAGCTAGTTTGTTGGTCACATACATACATACACACACACATACACACACACATACACACACACATACACACACACATACACACACACATACACACAGACATTTGTTCAGTTTTAGATTCTGAGTCGATATGTATACATGAAGGTGGGTCTACGACGTTTTTATACGAAGTTCATTTTTAGAGCAGGATTATAGCCTTACCTCAGTGAGGAAGGCAAAACTATGATAAGTTCAGATGAATAGTGAATTTTAAAATTGAAATTAAAATTAATACTAGACTGGAGAATTTTTTTATTTGGTACAAAATCAATGTTTGACGTTATTCAATGGTTGTTTATATTTAAGTATTGTTAAAAATGCTGAGATTAAATTAAAATGAAATTGTTGAAAATAAACAATGTTATCATGCCTTAGATCATTGGAACAAAAAAAAAACTAAAAGAAATTTAGTTAAAAATAGATAATTGAAAATATAACAAAAGTCGGATATCTCAACGTTAGGAAACACTTCAAGCAGATTGAAATCTCTTTTTAAAACGACATGTAACAAGATTTTCTCGAAAATTTTTATCTTGTATCAATCGCTTAAGAAGCAACAGTAGCAAGCTTATAATTGCTGCAATATTTATTTTAATAGCATCCACAAGGCTAAAGTGTTGAAGACTACATGATTTCTATACTCTGCATAATTGAAACCCCCTAAACGCTTTCGTGTGACCATGAACGAGGAAATCAAAAACACATTACACCGCACCATTGCGCACTTTTACGCCCAAATTGATGTAAATTTTTGTGAGAGTTGACATTGCGCCACTCAGCTCATCGGACACTTCATCTTCTGTGACTGCGTTCAACGGTTGCGTCGTTGGCCTTGATCGTTTATGTTGCGGCGGCCCAGGCCAAAGCGGTTACCGCCGGTGGCCACAACCGCAGCTCCGCAACACCGGCACCGGTTAATGAAAGTGAAAATGGTCAGAGGGGGGGAGCCATTAATCAAAGTATGTTATGACTATTGGCAGTGGTGCCTTCACTTCGCATCCGATCTGGCCTACTACGCTATCTTTGGGAGCTTCAGGGCATTTTTCCGGACCATGCGTGGCTGGTTGGTCGGAAATTGTGGTTCCGGGGCCAACTGGAAGTTGCATGAAACGTAACTTTTCTAATGGGCGCTCAATTAATGTCGCTTGATACGGGACCGACGACAGGTTGCACGGTGCGCACTGTGGGTGTTTGTGGTAAAAGTGGACAAATGTTTTCGGAATTTGATTTAATTTGAAATCGTTCAACATAGTTGATTTGTTATTTTTTCAAAAGTCTGAGAATTTTGAATAACTTTTCAACTGACAAGTCCACTGTTCCTCACTGCAACTGGTTCCAGGTGTGGCCGGTGGCACAACATCCTCGTTTTGTCAGCATCATTGCCGACGGTTCCGGACTGGACGCGCATTCGAGGTAGCTTCAAACGGCCAGAACCAGTTCCACAAAGATGGTGAAAAGGTTTTCCACCGGCGGCGGAAGAAATTGCATCAGGTTGATCTGCGCTGCATCGGTGTATTACTCAATGGCCGACGTTACCACACGATTACCATGCCCTGCAGCTTCTGACGTTCATTAGATAAACGTTCACTTTGTGCGATTAGGGAAGGGAAAAAAAATCAATCAACGTAAGTGCTCGTCCTACACCACTCTCCTCCGGAGATTGAGCCGTCCTACAGCATGAGAGGTGCTACTTAATTACCAGAAATTATACAGCAATTTGTTCACCTTAACCACACCAGTGGGCCGGGTTGAACATTTTATCAACTTTGCGAAACAAACAAACTCCAAATGTGTAATCAATTTTGGGAGAAAAAAGTTTTCCACCTGCTGCGGGACAGCGTAGTAAAAAAAGTAAATCAAAACAACAATTTTCAACTTTTTGCAACATTGATGTCGAAGGTGATTGTTGTCGGGATCACGTGTGATTGGAGAATTTTTCCTCCAGGAGTAGGAGAGAGGGTGAAAAGAAAAACAAACATTTCCAAAGTATAATCAATCTCTGTGCTCTTGAAAATGGCTCAGAAGAAGGGAGAAGGAGGTTAAGCAAAACTTTTCACAGTTTGAATGGCAGGTCAGAGGGTCTAATGGATTGGCAATGCATCAAATTTAATATAAATAAAAATTTTATTTAAAAAAAATCCTCTCACGTTTTTTATTACCAAAAATATATAAAGAAAAAACACAAAAAAAAAAGAAAAGAAAATTGTTTGGGAAGCCCTGGCACAAAGGAGAATGAAAATAAAAAAATAGGAAAAAAAAATCTCAGCTGAACAATAAGTAACTTCTCGATCCGGTGCTCAATGGCTGAAACAGCTTGGTGTACACCACGTTCGGATGCTGTATGGTAAACAGATTCTGGTTAACCTTACTTCATATGCACACTTGCGAGAAAGCGGAAAATTGAAAGTGTACACTAAAAGTTTCCCCCCTGAAGTTTTTTGACGAAACCAGTTTTGCTCAATTTCGATTAACCTGACATGGCTGAGACAGGCATTTCAATCATCCTTCAGAATAAAAAATAATCAAAATCCACTCAAAGGCAGCTTACATAGAAGAGTTTTCATTAGCGGTCCCATCTAACCCATTACAGAGTCCTAAAAAGCCCTCTTTTATCACCCAAAGCACACATTAACGCACCACGGAACACGTCTTTTTTTGAGCAAAAATCTCAATCAACTCCAAAAGCAAGCAAGTCACACTCTCGGAGGTCGTAAAACATTGAGTCTCAGAATCGCGCCCCCTGATGTCGATTACAGGACAGTGCTTGACGGGTACTGTGACGTGGTTCCCCAGAGAGATAGCGAAAGAGAGTAGCAACTTACTCGAACGTGTCAGGGTGGCAAGAAAACCCGCCCACCGTGCGTGGCGAAAATTGAAGGCTGCTGTGGAAAATAAGGACGATAAGAAATTGGACAGTGGGTTGTAAAACGGTGAGTTTTCGCGACGAAAAAAAACATAAATTATTTTGTAAAAAAAGTGTTATGTTTTATGTTTTATGTTTTATGTTTTATGTTTTATGTTTTATGTTTTATGTTTTATGTTTTATGTTTTATGTTTTATGTTTTATGTTTTATGTTTTATGTTTTATGTTTTATGTTTTATGTTTTATGTTTTATGTTTTATGTTTTATGTTTTATGTTTTATGTTTTATGTTTTATGTTTTATGTTTTATGTTTTATGTTTTATGTTTTATGTTTTATGTTTTATGTTTTATGTTTTATGTTTTATGTTTTATGTTTTATGTTTTATGTTTTATGTTTTATGTTTTATGTTTTATGTTTTATGTTTTATGTTTTATGTTTTATGTTTTATGTTTTATGTTTTATGTTTTATGTTTTATGTTTTATGTTTTATGTTTTATGTTTTATGTTTTATGTTTTATGTTTTATGTTTTATGTTTTATGTTTTATGTTTTATGTTTTATGTTTTATGTTTTATGTTTTATGTTTTATGTTTTATGTTTTATGTTTTATGTTTTATGTTTTATGGTAAAAAAAATTATTGACGAAATTTTTGAAATAAAATCGAAAAATTAATACTGTAATCAGAGGTGACTTTGAACAGGGAGGCGAGATTGGGTCATACAAATTTATTTTTTTTTGTTTGAATGTAAACAAAATTCTTTTCTCAGAAACTTGATTTATTTCTAATGACTCAGTCAGGAGTGGCTTTGAAAAGTTAAAAAAATCAACAATACTTCAGCTTTTATTTTTTTTCTGAGAAAATATTTTTATAACATTTTATCAGAGTAGTCATGATCGTCGTACAGTGACAAATTGACTTGAGGAATTGTCATGTATAATAAGTAATAAACTTTGAAGGTCTTCCTTAAGGAGGAGCTGTCCAAAACAAAAAAAAATCACTTCCCGAGCAGACGGAAATAGCTTGGAAATAACATTCTTTGATATTTGAAAATACTAGCCCAATAACATTTTATGTTATTTATAACAAGATTTGTTACTCTTCGTTATGGTTTCAATGTTATTGGATTGTTATTGTAATAACAGTCTTATAGCAATTTTAGTTATTCTTCGAACAAATCTTTGTTATTTTTTTTTGTTAGTTTAACAACTAATCCGATCATTCCAATAACAGTTTGAGGTATTCTTCCATAACAAAAAAAAATATTCCAAAGTTGTTTTGGCTTTCAACCAATATCAGACCAATAACAAATTTTGTTATGATAACAAAAAATGATTTTTCAAGAAGATTCCATAACACTTTCTGTTATTTTAACAGTATTCGTTATTGAAATAGCATGCATTTTGTTATTTCCGTCTGCCCGGGTTCACTATATAATTCTTTGTTTTTAATTCAAGTCCAAAAATCTCTGCAAACAATTATTTTTTTTCAATTTTTGCATACTGAAATAATTATTAAGTTCCTTATATTATTTAAAACAATAATAAAAACCAACCAGAAAAACGTTCAAATTTTGACTACTTGAATATGTAATTTTTGATTAAGTTTTTGGAACATTTTACGAAGACAAAACAAAAACAAGAGAATGCGGATTTCCCACAGTCCTCACGAATACCTGAGAATGTATAAAGGCACGATTTTCCCACCGAATAAACTTGCAAATTAAAAAAAACACTCTCTTCGAGAAGGAATGTGAACCGTTACTAGACCAAGGAAAAATCTGGGGAAAAAATGTTGTTTCTCAACTAAGCAGGAAGTCGCAATAAAAAATTAGCACGCACCATTCCCATTCTCCCACCTCGAGAGGTATTCCCAGCACGACCACGCCATTTTTCCTCGCTGTAATAAAGATTGCGAATCCGTCTTTTTAGTACCAATTTGTGTGCTCAAGTGTCGAACAGCTCAACCAAACCCACAAACCTTCCACTTTTTTTCCCCTCCAAGCAAAAAAACACAAAACACTTGACTTGTAATCCCTTAACGAAGGACTTTCTCCCACACCCTCCCCCTCAGAAAATGACACACCCCCACTGGGAGAAGTACGGAATTCCCTGAACGAGGAAACGACAAGAAATTAAACAAAGTGTTACACACACAACATGGGCACAGCAACAAACCAACCAAAAACAGTAGTAATCATTGGGCTAACAACAATTTTCCGGGAGAATAAAACAAGACAGCGGAAGGGTGGGTGGGAAAAAAGCGAGCCGTTTGTGAATTGGGATTTTTCGAATGGGGTCGAAATCCTTGTTTCGAGGAATGATTTGTAAAAGTTTTGCCGGTTGAAATAGACAATGTTTTAACAACTGGGTTGAGAAAGGTTCAGGTGCGAGAAAAATTATGATTTTCCGAGAGGTACTGGGAGAATGAAACACGGAGAAAAATATGCAAATTATGTGGTGTTAAATTCAATGCGGCTGGTTTGTTGGAGGTGGAATTTAAATTGAAATGAATTTGTTTTGCATTTTTTTTTTCAATAATGGCAGTGGGAATGTCTGAGTGGTGGGTTCTATGCGTGGAATGTTCACAATATTTGCTGTGGTTTAATTATATTGCATTGATTGACTTTAATCAGATCAATTACGTTTACCATGCATGCATACACCATTTCTATTGGATGAACACAATGTGGTATTTAGTCCGTGAGTGAGTATGTGTTTTATCAATTTAAAAAGTATGGCGAAGATTACTCTACAAATTAAATTTTCTTTAAGGACGTTCTACAAAAAGGATTTAATTCAATTTTAAACATAAAATTACATTTGAATTTTAATCTTTTTACTATCAAACTTTTTAATTAGGAACACTCAAAATACCTTAGTAATGAACTGAAATGTACAAACCTGGAAAGGGAGAAGAAAAGAAAAATACCGTTATTATTTGTATTTGTACTATTAATAATCATTATCATTTTAATTGTGGAAAAATGAGGTATAGTCTGGGACTAGAGCGTCCAATTTCCCGGGGTTACAAAATTCAACAAATTTCCCGGGAAATTTCGGGAAATTTGGAATGGAACAAAAATTGTTCTGATCTTGCTTTTGATTAATTTGTTACAAAATTGTATAGAACGGCAACTTTAAAAATCAAAATGGGTGTGATGATCAATTATTGGCTTGACTGCTTAGAACAACTCGTACAACTTTGAGAAAAAATATTAATTTTATAAATTAAAATGCTGTCTTTCAAATCGTACCTAATCAAACAATTAAAAGTAAAATCCAAGCTCCACAACCATACAATTACCTTGAAATTTGTCTCTGTGATCATTTCGAGAGAATATATTAAAGAGCAATATTGACAGATAAAGACAGATAAACAAGTTTTATAGTTTTGAAAATCTCCTTCATGATACTTAGTTGTTTTTTAAAATGATTTTTCATAGTTTCATAATGGAAGATTATTTAACTTGCATTTTAAACGCAGGAAAAATCTCAATATTTTCTTTACTAGAAGGGGTAAATATCTTATTTTCAAATTATATAACAATATTTCGTTAAAAAAGGTTACCAATGGGTAATTCTCCGCCAACTCACACAGCAGTTGCCCCGACCCCTCTTCGATTTGCGTGAAACTTTGTCCTAAGGGGTAACTTTTGTCCCTGATCACGAATCCGAGGTCCATTTTTTGACATCTCGTGACGGAGGGGCGGTACGACCCCTTCCATTTTTGAACATGCGAAAAAAGAGGTGTTTTTCAATAATTTGCAGCCTGAAACGGTGATGAGATAGAAATTTGGTGTCAAGGGGACTTTTATGTAAAATTAGACGCCCGATTTGATGGCGTACTCAGAATTCCGAAAAAACATATTTTTCATCGAAAAAAAAACTTAAAAAGTTTTAACAATTCTCCCATTTTCCGTTACCCGACTGTAAAAATTTTGGAACATGTCATTGTATGGGAAATTTAATGTACTTTTCAAATCTTCATTGACCCAGAAGAGTAATTTTTTCATTAAGAACAAAAATTTTCATTTTAAAATTTCGTGTTTTTTCTAACTTTGCAGGGTTATTTTTTAGAGTGTAACAATGTTCTACAAAGTTGTAGAGCTGACAATTAAAAAAATTTGGATATATAGATCTAAGGAGTTTGCTTATAAACATCACGAGTTATCGGGATTTTACGAAAAAAAGTTTTGAAAAAGTTGGTCGTCATCGATCATGGCCGTTCATGGTCACCCGCGACAGACACGGACGACGAAACAAAGAGAAACGCAAAAAGTAACTTTTTCAAAACTTTTTTTCGTAAAATCGTGATAACTCGTGATGTTTATACGCAAACCCCTTATGTTTATACATCAAAATTTTTGTAATTGTCTGCTCTACAACTTTGTAGAAAATTGTTACACTCTAAAAAATAATCCTGCAAAGTTAGAAAAAACACGAAATTTTAAAATGAAAATTTTTGTTCTAAATGAAAAAATGACCCTTCTGGGTCAATAAAGATTCGAAAAGTACATTAAATTTCCCATAAAATGACATGTTCCTAATTTTTTTACAGTCGAATAACGGAAAATAAGAGAATTTTTTAAACTTTTTTAGTGATTTTTTTCGACGAAAAAAAAACGTTTTTTTTAATTCTGAGTACGCCATCAAATCGGGCGTCTAATTTTACATAAAAGTCCCATTGACACCAAATTTCTATCTCATCACCGTTTCAGACTGCAAATTATTGAAAAACACCTCTTTTTTCGCATGTTCAAAAATTGAAGGGGTCGTACCGCCCCTCCTCCACGAGATATCAAAAAACGGACCTCGGATTCGTGATCAGGGACAAAAGTTACCCCTTAGGACAAAGTTTCACGCAAATCGAAGAGGGGTCGGGGCAACTTTTCCCGATTTCGTGTGAGTTGGTAGAGAATTACCCAATAACAAAATAGTTTATTTTTATTCCATAATATAGGAATTTTCGTTGCCCAACAATTAAGCCAGATCTTTTCCCAGTTGTGAATGCTATAAAAAATAAAAATTATCAGAAATAAACCTTGAAATGAAATTTACAGACGAGCAGAAGATTTAGGTATTGGAAATTCAAGTTAGGTTCTCTCTTTTCAAATATTGAAGCCAAAAAGTTAGAAATTTTTTTACTTCCGTATGAATTTCGGAAATTCCCGGGAAATTTGTATATTTCCCGGTAAACGGGAAATTTTTTTTTATATATCCCGAGTTTTTTTTCCGGGACAGGAAATTGAACGCTTTACCTAGGACTCTGCAAAAATTTCTGCATACTCGTTTTTAAATAAAATATAGAAAATTTCAATGGAAAACAGAGCCAAAGTTGACCCCAGTAAAAATGTTTTTTTTAAACATTGGCAAAGTACATAAAATAAGTCAAACTTTTAAAAAACCCTAAAATGTTCTAAAATTTTTAAGAGTTATTCTTTCTAGTACTGTTTAACAGATAAAAATTGGTTCAAAAATTGTTTTATAGTAAATTATAAGATCGAAGCCTTGCTCTTCATCATCCCGGTACGAGAATCGAACTCACGATCTCTGGATTGGAAACCCAGCACGCCGCTAGTCGAAACCCATCCCCTACCGGTCAGTACTCCCAGTGAGCATATTTGCTCCTTTAAGGGATTTGACTTTGCCGAGCCAGACAGGAATCGAACCCATCACCTTCCGCTTTCAAAGCGTAACCCGTAACCTCACGGCCACGGAAGCTCGGCGCTCTTACTTTCGTTATTAAAATGCTGAAACCGTAAAATTTTCTTACATCAACAATTTCGCAAAAAGTGAATTTACAAAAAAAATAATAGCTCGGTTTGAAATTAAGCTTCCTTAATTGAACTCTGTTCGTGCCAGACGGTATTTGTGTCTGTTCCCTGAATGTTTACCGTAAACTGGGGTCAATCGGGACACATGGGGCGAATTGGGACAGCAGTTTTAACCATGTTGGAGCACAATATTTTGATTTTTCTGGTTGGTTTCGGTTAGACCAGACTCAGGCCAACAAAATGTGTACATCCATTTCCAAATTTAAAAGCTTTAAGTGCTCTAGAAACTGCTGTCCCTATTCAGACTGTAGTCCCGATTCACCCCAGATTACGGTACTTCTGTACCCGTATCGAGAACAATAAACCTTTATTCTGCCTCTTCGCGCGCTAACCACCGTCCGAGACGGTTGGCTCGGCAGCAGGCTTGCCACACGTACAGATATTTTTGGCACAGACCAAACACTCAATCAAGTATAACTTTAAAGAAAAACATTTTTATCAAAAACTAAACAAGTAAAAAGATGCAAAAAATGTTTATCTTTTTAGTGCAGTTTACAAAAACTACTCAAGTGTATTTTAACTGTAAAAATAATTAGTTTGAGTGTTTGGTCTGTGCCAAAAATATCTGTACATGTGGCAACGCTGCTCGGCAGTCACCACAAACTAGTTCTTTTATTTCAATCAATTTGGAAGATTCTACGCGCTTGGACAAGTAAAACACAACGTAGGGAATTCAAAGTCGGCCCCTGGCCGAACAAACTCAGATTCATTAAATTTAAATATTTTTGTTTTTTAGTTGTCTCATTTCGATCGATTTAGAATTTATAAATTCAAGATGGCGCCATAATGGTGGTGGGTAATTATTGAAAAAAAGTTTTTTTTATTTAATAGGCAATAAACATTTCAAATAAGGCTAAAATTGGGTCACGGAGCTAAAAAAAAGAAAAACATTTTTTTCTATTCATGCCTCGATTATCCGAAATCCCACAAGTAACTTTGCTTTGTGAAACTTTGCTCTTAGGGGCAATTTTGTTCCATCACGAATCTGAGGTCCATCATTCGATATCTCGGGTGGTAGGACCCCTTTCATTTTGTTGGACTTTTACTAAGACACGTTTTTCAGTTATTTGTACACAGTAAAAAAATCATGGTATTATTAAATCTGGGAAGGAGTCCATCTTTTATGTCAGAAAAAATGTGTAATTTTACCTCTGAATTTTGTAACATTACTTACTGTCACTTTTCAGTCTAAATTAAGGTAAAATTACATCATAAAAAAGGTAATATTAAACCTTTCAAAATTATACCTTCCAAATTTAAACAATTTTGTACTGTGTAGCTCGAAACCATGGAGAGAAAGACATTTGGTGTCGAAGGGACTTTTGTGTTAAATTGGACGTCCGCCTCAATAGCATGCTCTAAAATCAGAATAACGTATTTTTAATCAAGAAAAAGTTAAAAATTGGCTTCAAATTTTTTTCATTTTTCATTACTTAACTGTCTGAAATTTTGAGACATGTCATTTTATGGAAATTTAATGTACTTTTAGAATCTACAATGATTCTAACATTACGTATTTTGTCACATTGAACGGTTACTTTTTTGAGCAAGAGAATGGTTTAGGGTAAGAGAACGGGGTTTTAGTTATTTTGGCTCGTTGCAGATCTTTTTTCAGATTGGTAATTTAAAAGGTCGTTGGATAAAAGTACGACTCGAGATGGCATTTTTTTTTAATTTGCACGAGTTGCATAAATTCCTATTATTGAATAAAAGTAATACTGAAAAGAGATTGTATTGTTCAATTTCAAAAACCTTATTATCAACATATTAAAAAAATATTAATCAAATTATCAATCAACATGTTCAAACCATTTACCAAGCAAAACATGTTGAAACGCTTTCCCCCAAACTCCAAGCGAAAATCATACATAATTGAACGGAACAACCTTTCTGTCCCTCTCGAACACGGCCCCATGACCTTTTACGGCTCATCCGAACTTTTCAAGCGTTTTGTCGTAAAACGCAAGAAACAAAACCCAAAAACGAAACAACAACAACATCGCTAGACCGGTGTCGTCATCAAAAAGGACACCCTCCCCGCACAGAAAGTTCACCGCCATTTTAGCTTTCTCTTATATCGTCCTCCGATTTCCCAGGAGCGCATCACCTCACCGGCTGAAGAGGATTAAACGAGCTGAAGCCTGCGTCCCCCGGTGGGTTTTCCTCCTTCCACGGTCCCATTGTGTGTCATTGTGCGTTTGATTTTTCTCAGAAGGCAGACCTGCCTTCCCCTCCCACTTTAAGGAGCAGCAAGTTTGCCCTTTTGACCGTAGTAAACGAACGCTTTAGCTTTTTAAAGGTTATCTTTTGTTTTCTGGTTCTGAGATGTGAGATTTTTTTTAATCAAGGCCACGTCAAGTTACGAGTCAGTTGAGTTTTCCATCACTGAAGAAAATCCTCTCACAATTTAAAATATCCATAAACGTAAAAAGGACCAGCGAAAACGCTTTTCAGTTCAGAGATTGAAAATAAAATTTTCCGGCCAGCGGTCATAACGAGTTTTATTTCATCACAGCGTTTTATTTTTTTTGCGAATCAATTTAACAAGTGTCCCCAGAGGGATGGGTTGTGCTTCCGGATGCAAAACGTTCCACGAATAAATCCGTAATAAAGTGTTATTCAATATGATTTTTATACAGAAGCAGATAAAATTCCGAGGGATAAAAGGGCATCAATTCAAATTTTTATGAGTTTTACAATTTATGCATTTTTGGAAAGAGAATTAATTGATTTGTTTAAATTAAGATTAATGATTCAGTGGAAGATTTCCAACAAATTTGAATAAGTTTTAAACCAAATTTTAAAAATACATATAGCCTAATGCAATATTGTATCTTTGAAAGGTAAATTACCCAAAAAACGCAAACCCACTTTAAATTCAGCGTCATTTTCCCAACTTTTTTTCCATTCCATGCCTCGCCCATAGCCTTGGGAGGCTGGCCTCTATTTTGGTCCACCTCGACACCAGGGACATCACGTGCGATAGTCCGGAGCCCTAGCAAGGACAGCCAGCAGCAACAAAAAATACGCATAAACACCTTCCCTCCTGGGGACCATAACGAGTCAACAACATCCAACTTCCCAGCTGGCCGGATGGTGATGACTTGGCTGACCTGTCTGCCTGCCGGCCAGGGCGCGAAACCTGGCTTTGATCCTGGGCTATTAGCACTAATTTAATGACACTCTGGCTTTATAGGACAGAGGGACGCTTCGTAAAACTTGGCTTTTTGGGAAACGAGTCTCGCTGTGCAAATCGGCGAGTGCAGTGAATTAGTGGTTATTTGGATGCTGATGGAATTAGGGATGTGATTCGTTATTTTTTTTAAAGCGAGCAATTCTCTCAGATTTCGGTCATTCGATTTTTTTTTGTATTTTTTAGTCCGCCTGAAACTTTTTTGGTGCCTTCGGTATGCCCAAAGAAGCCATTTTGCTTCATTGGTTTGTCCATATTATCTCCATACAAATTTGGTAGCTGTCCATACAAAAATGATGAATGAAAATTTACAAATTTGTATCTTTTGAAGAAATTTTTTGATCGATTGGTGTCTTCGGCAATGTTGTTGGTATGGATAAGGACTACATTGAAAATAAATGATACACGGTAAAAAAATTTAGTGATTTTTAATTTAACTTTTTGTCACTAAACTTAATTTGCTAAAAAACACTGTTATTATTTTTTTTATGTATATGTTTTAGGGGACATCGAATGCCAACTTGTCAGAAATTTTCAGGTTGTGCAAAAAATCTTTGACCGAGTTAGGAATTTTCGAATCAATACAGATTTTTTCAAAATATCGAAATATGGGTCGCAAAAATTTTTCAACTTCATTTTTCGATGAAAAATCAAATTTGAATTCAAAAAGTACTTTTGTGATTTTTTTTTAAACAGGGCACCGTGTTTCAGTTATAGCCATTTTTAGGTAACTTTTTTTAAAAATAGTCGCAGTTTTTCATTTTTTGAAATTTTATCAAAAGGGCATAATAATCAATGTTTGGCCAAAAACATAAACCAAAAAAAATATTTGCAACAGCTTTAGTATTTTAAGGCAAAAAAGTACGAATATACTCATAAATTAGTTTTCCATGAAATAAACATAAAAACTTGAGAGATTTTAATTTCTAGAAAAGCAACTGAATGTATGGAAACCCCCTTACTTTGGCAATTATTTTTCAAACTTTAGAGTTAAATCAAATTTAAGGGTTTTTCTGCCTCTGAATAACATTATGATGCAATTATTTTTAATTATTCTATATATCATACACCTCCAAAAAACTGATCATTTTATCGTAAGCCTTTTTTGAAAAAAGAAGCAGAAAATTTCAAGCATCGCTTATGCCAAAAACTCGCAAAATATCCTTAATATTACGAAAATATTTCACACTTTGTATGATAAAAAGTCAAAAGGATGTTTTTTTTGTAATCAACATGGAAAACAAATTATTCTAAAAAAATTAAAAATATGACAAAATGTTTGATTTCCCTATCTAATGGAGATATGTTCGGAAGATAATAAAATAAAACAACCAACTTATTCCACCTATGTGGTTTTTGCCTTTCTTACTCTTTGCCAACAATGGGTGGTATGATGGGTTTTGACACAATTTCATCATGTTTTCTTAGATTAGGAATAAAAAAGTTCACAAACATCACTAAGTGTCATTGCATGAGAGAGGGTTACCAGATTTTCAAACTTTTAAACACGTTTGAAAGGTTTTCAATTACCTAATTAGAGATTAGTCAATTAAGTGAGATCCGACCTCAAAAAAGCACATAAATATTACTTAAATCGTCAAAACTTGACACAGGGTTGCCAGATATTCAATGTTTTGGACTCCTCGTTGGCAAGGTTTTTTGATTACCTACACGGAACAAAATCAATTCTCGAAATCGTGAATTAAATTCACGAATTCGAGAACCACGAAGAAATATATTTACGTTTATAGTGCAAATGCACCATACTCATGAATAAATTCATTCGTAAACTTAATTCACAATTGCAAGAAATAATTTTTTTGTGTGTATCCAACAATAGGTCGGATGATGAATCCGGACATATTTTTCGTACAGATAAACGAGATCCGGCCACAAAAAGCACCTAAATATCACTTAAGTGGTCAACATTTCAAACAGGGTTGCCAGATCTTCGATCTTTTGCACTGGTTCGAAAGGTCTTTTTATTGCCTAACCAACAAATGATGATATTTGGGACGATTCATGGTCATTTATCTAACATTCACCGAACATTTGAACTACTTATCGAAAGCTCGTGCTGATAAAACTAAGTGACAATTCTGGTAACACACATACACACAAACAGACAGACATTTGTTCAGTTATCGATTCTGAGTCGATAGATATACGTGAAGGTGGGTCTATGAGTTTTATGTAAAAAGCTCATTTTTAGAGCAGGAAGGCAAAATTGGCAAAATTTGAGCATGGCTGTATAAAAACAGCTTTAGTTATTTGCAAAACCTTAAAATGTTGTGTTTTCACAAAATTTTTTATTGGACTTTCAATGGGATTAAAGGGCAAGGTTAAAAGCATTTATTGGTATTGCAAGTGTCGATTTGTAGAGTTTTTGTTATAATCTTCATCATTTTATGCAAAGAAGTTTTCAAAAACATAAAAAAAATATTTTTGAATTTTTAAACAAATTTTCAGCATTTTTTTTCATTTTCGTGATTGTACTCGATTTTAAGAACAGCGGTGTCATCTAGTGGTGACTAGTGAAAAATGTTTTGCAAGATTTGTTTATTTTTGATAAAACTCTTTTTAATATATAGCAATTCCATTTGAAAACAGCATAAACCAAAAAAAAAGTTCTCCGATCGGGCTCAATTTTGTTCTATGCCGTGTTACGGTGGTCTGAAAAATGGCAATTTTCGTAATTTTTCGCAAAAACCTCTTTTTTTGAAAAATCATATCTCCGCGTCATTTCATCCGATTTTAGATGTCTTAGACGCAAAAGAAAGGTGATGAGTTTGGCTATTTGAGAAAAAAAAGAAGTTTCAAAAATCTAGCTTACCATTTGAAAAAGTCGCATGAAAACTTAAAATGGCGTTTTGACCGTGTTTGGGCCAAATAGCCAATGTCTGAAAATATTTTTATCGGATTCCTCGGAAAATTTCACATTACATATCACAAAATTATCGATGTCGAACCGTACATTTCGGAGATATGATATTTTGAAAATAAAAACTGAGTTTTTCGACGGGCCACGCGCAAAAACGGGAAAATGACAAAATCGCCAAAAAATCAACTTTTTTCACTAAAACTGCGATAACTTTAAAATTTCAGCGATGACCTATAGATGTTATGGTACCAAAAGTTGCGTCTTTTAATTACAAAAATTTTGATACCCAAACATCTATAGGTCATCGCTGAAATTTTAAAGTTATCGCAGTTTTAGTGAAAAAAGTTGATTTTTTGTCGATTTCGTCATTTTCCCGTTTTTGCGCGTGGCGCGTCGAAAAACTCAGTTTTTATTTTCAAAATATCATATCTCCGAAACGTACGGTTCGACATCGCCAATTTTTTGATAAGTTATGGGAAATTTTCCGAGGAATCCGATAAAAATATTTTCAGACATAGGCTCGTTGGTCCAGAAACGGTCAAAACTCCATTTTAAGTTTTCATGCGACTTTTTCAAATGGTAAGCTAGATTTTTGAAACTTCTTACTTTTTTTCCCATATAGCCTTTCTTTTGCGTCTAAGACATCTAAATCGGATGAAATGGCGTGGAGATATGATTTTTCGAAAAAAAGGTTTTTGCGAAAAATGATGAAAATTGACATTTTTCAGACCACCCTAACACAGCGTAGGTCACCCTAATGGCCAAACAAAAAAATACGGGTCTAATTATTTTGGCCAAGGAACCCCCAGAAAAACGGAGAATTTTCGGTTTAGGCTCTTTTCAAATGGAATTGCTGTATAATTGTAGTTTGACTATTCCAATGAAACGATTTAAGTAATGCTCAAATTCGAACTAATTGAAAAAACTCCTTTAATATTGCAAAAAAAAAAAACCATTCGAAAATGCAAAATGTTGAAAAAAGATTCCATAAACTATTTTCAGAACTGATCATGATGGAATGAATAGAAAAACTAGCAAAAATAAAATAGATTTGCTTAGAATATTATGCTAAAGTTTGTTTATGGTTTGACTATTTCATATAAGCGATTTTTTTTAAATAAATTTTTAAACACTATTAACAAAATAACTGTTTTTTAAAACAATTTAAAGAACTGCGTAAATTTAACAAAATACAAAAGTAATAACATTTTTTTAAACGAACACCTTATGGCATTTGACATTTTATCTCCTAAATTTTATGTTTGTGTATATTTTTGGACAAGGCTCAAGTCCGAAAATATGGATTTTCGTATTTTAATTACACATACTGTATAAAATCTGTTTCAGCAAAGTCACATGGAACAAATCGTGGCAACTTGACCTAGATTTTGTAAAAAATAATTGTCTGCTTTCTAATGCAACTGAAGATTCAAAAATGATTAAAAATGTGGACAACCTTTAGATAAAAAAAAATCTTTTGATTGTCTTATAGGACATTTTTCATGCGTTCAGATGCCTAAAATAGCGGGAAATTGACAAGAATTTTTTTTCGGGAGATTGATGAGAAATCTCTTTAATTTTTTTTGCGTTAGATTTTCTTAATATTCATTGTAATCTTTTTAACTGCAGTTCCGCAAAATTTATGTTTTATGTGTTATTTTTTCTTAAAAATGGGAAACATAAGTCAAAATAAATTTTGAAAATTAATTTTAAACTGAGTTTTTTAATAAGTTGTATTTTTTTCGAGGATTAAAATCAAATTCATACATAGTTTTTACAAAAATAAATAGATTATTGAATATTAATTCTGAGAACGACAATATCATGGCTGGAACCAAAAACTGAAATACTCTTGACACTCTCCCAGTACCTCCATTTTTTCCATTCACAACATCTTCATTCATTGAATATCATCATAACATCGGCCACCCGCACCACACCACACACTTATTTTCCAAATCCACTTAGCGCTGCTGCTGTTGTCAGATTAAGTGTTTCCGATCTTTCGCACCACTCTCTGCGAATGCCTTACGGCCGTTTTGTCTTTGTGCTCGGAAAGCTTCAAAGCTTGCCCGCAGGACTAGCCCACAAAAATAATAAACAATTTCGGCACGAGCGGTGGTGAAGGATATCCATCCATGGGGGGAGGGAAATTGAATACCAAGTAGATTATCAAGTTTGTCATTACTTGAAGGCTGTTTGGGAAGTGTTTGTTGGTGAGTGTTTTGGTATCAATCGGGATTAATATTATGGCGTATTAAATTTATTCAAAGAGTTTTGAAGTCGAAAGATTTACAAAATTTTATAAGTAAATTAATGACTTCATCGTAGAAATTCCTTTCAAAAAACGTTGAAAGCTCAACTAGCAAAACAACACCATTCCAAACTCGGTACAAGTCGTCTTATGGCAAAACCCAGGTGCACCTTTCATTCGCCAAGGGACACGTGATTCCATCTGAGCAAAAATCGTTTTCCAAGACACGTGTAGGCCTTGCAACCATGACTGGTGGACAGTGGCTCCCCAAAGGTAAGCAATTCACGTACTTTATAATCATACCAAACGGATCTGGCCATCAAGATCGCCCCAGGCTCATCTTTCATGAATGGCAAAAAGAAGAAAAAAAGTTAGACAGTAACACCTTCCATTTGAAGCCCACATTCACAGACTGTGCAGCACATTGACAGCACGAGATTTTTCTATGATTTTTGTGTTCATGCCTTTGCAGCACATAAACAGCATCTAAGAAAAAAAAGGTAGTCAAAGATGTTGTTGCTGTCGGCAGGCCTTGCGTTGGTTGATGGCGATGCCGATGATGATAATGGCGATAACGTGATGTGTTGTACACACGTCACTGGCACTGGCGCCTTAATTCGAATTTTTATGGGAAAACCTGACTGCGACTGCGTGCCGCCTCGCCAGGGACGTGCTCGATTTATGGTGAGTTTCATCTGCGAGAGATGTAAAAGTGACCACCGTAGAACTGATGGATGATTAATGCTGCTGGCAAAATAAGGAAAACTGAATATTTTGACTGGCGAAAACGATTTGCACCGTACACGGACAGAAAACCTGTAGGCAAATCCAATCAGCTATAAAAAGCAAGTTTTTAAATGAATTCTTTCGAAAAAAACTTATCTTTATTGAAAAAAAAAATGTTCTGAAGTCACAGCAATTTCCCGTTACTCAACTGTCAAAAATAGATAAACAAATCATTTTATGGGAAATGTAATGTAATTTTCGAATCTGCAATAATCCTGACAGGTCATTTTGCAATTTAAAACAAAAAAAATCTTTTTGAAATTACGAGATCTTTGCATCTTTGCAGGGTTTCTTTTTAGAGTGGACCAATGCTCTCAAAGTTTTAGAGCAGACAAAAATAATTATTTTTGTTTATAATTCATGCTTCTTGCTTCTCGATTCCTGCAAGTTTTTCATCTCTAAATTACATTCAGTTTTAAAAATGTAATATTTTCAACAAAAAGTCACGAAAATTTCAAGGATATACATTAAATTTTAAGTACATGTACTGTACACACTACCCAACTTGCATAAAAAGGTCATCTCGTTAATTTTGTTTGTTTAATTAGGAAATTGTTTAATTAGGAAATAATTCTGCTCATAAAAAGGTGATTAAATATTTTCTTTTATATGAAGTTGGCAGTGTTTTAAAATTAAAAAAAAAAACTTTTTCAACAGAGTACTTCATACAACAATAACATTTCATTCATTAATTTTTTAATTTTAATCATTTTTTATTTCGCTTTCAAGTTTTAATTGGGCCATTAGGGAATATGATGATTCTTTAATAAACGAAGCAATATAAAAAAGCAAATTTCAAGCTTGTTTGGAAAAAAATAAAAAGAAAATATTACAAAAAACTTTTTATGTTTATTGCTAATGAAATCCAAGATATCATTAAATTGATGAGAATATGTACTATCCCCAAATTTCACGACTTGTTCCAAGTTTTAGTAAAAAAAATAAAATTTTAAATATTCATAAACCCCATTTGAATAAAAACGCTTATATTTTTTTTCAAATCATTCAAAATATTTTTTTAAATCGTTTGTACACGTATTTCAATGATTTTTTTTTTTAATAAAATGTTTTGTTCCCTGTTTTTTTTAAGTTTGCGAGGTGGAGCGAGACAAAATTAACTGTTGTTAATAAAAAACATCTTTAGTGATACTGTAACCTGTTTGAAATGTACATGCTTAAGCAAAAATATTTTGGTAATGTTGACAAGGAATTTTTTTTTATGCTTTAAATTGACGAAATCCAGTCTGCAACCCGCTAAGATCACCATCTCCATGCGAATGCGAATGCTATGCATTGGAAATCCACAAAAATTGAAAATATTTTTTTTCCAGGCATGCTAAATATGATTTCACACGCAGGAAAATGCATTTCTAATTCCTTTATGTTGGTAAGACTACTACTTTCTTAAAAATTTTGAAGTTTTTCGATAATTTTTTTTTGCCCCCTGATTTTTCAAACCAATTTTGAAGAGGAACGACATAAACTTTGAAAAATATTGGCAACGGCCTTAGTTGTTTTGTGAAAATTTCGAGTATTTAAAAAAAATTGTTATTGCTTTTGAAATATATGAAAAAAATCCCGATCATTTGATACCCATACAGTAAAAACTTGAATTGTAAGTATTTTAAAAAAATACGTAGCTTTGCGAATTTTACCATATTAAAAAAATGTGTTATTACTTTCGAAATGTACGAAAAAATCCCGATCATTCGATACCCATATTGCAACATTTTTTAATTTTCAGTATTTTCTTCGAAATTAAGTATTTTTTTAAAAAATAGTATTCCACAAAAAAATATTATTTCTATCGAAATGCATGACGATTTTTTTTTATTTTTTGATACAACTGTTAATTACTAAAAATGGATTTTTTATTCGAAATAAAAGGTTTTTTTGTGAAAATTTTTAGTATTTCACAAACAATATTATTGCTCTCGAAATGCATCAAAAATTTCCGGTCATTTGATACCCATATTGTAAAATACTGAAAATTTGAGCATTTTTTCGAAAATACATAGATTTGTGATAATTTCGAGTATTTTCAAAAATGTGTGTTTTAACTAACGAAATGTTTGAAAAATCCCGATCATTTGAAACCCATATTGTAAAAACTGAAAATTTTAGTATTTTTCCAAAAAATACGTAGTTTTGTGAAAATTTTGAGTATTCCACAAAACATATTATTGTTATCGAAATGTATAAAAAATTCCGATTATTTGATACCCATAATGTAAAAAACTTTATTATTGAGTATTTTTTCGAAAATACGTATTTTTAATTTTAATTATTTTTAAAAAATATGTGTTATAACTTTCGAAATGCATGAAAAATTCCGATCATTTGATACCCGTATAGCATTTTTTTGAGAAACAAAAAACAGGAAAAATACGTATTTTGAGAAAAATTTTCATGTAATTATAATTGCAATAGATACCTGACATAATCCCCATTCCAAAACACTATATTTTTTTTTAAGTTTAGTTAATTTTTCATAGGATTATAGCCAATGTCTCCCATATTGCATAACCGAGGCAACTGTCCCGGTTATGATTCGTGCAGTTGCCTCGATTAAGCAATGTGACTGTATATTATTCAATAGGAGGATTATGCATTTACAATCTAAAAAACAGAGTAAATGAAACAACAGAAGATCTTCAACTGTATTCACGCTCGAAAAAGAATCATTAAAAACAATCGAAAAACAAACACTTTGAGCAATTTAAATCTTCAAACAGCGTAAATCACAACAAAACTCATTCAAATTTTCACTGGAAAACGTAAGTTTTCCACAATCGCAAAGTAAAATCTGCGCAAATAATGTAAACCACATCCCCCTGCCATTCGTCATCCTCAATTCAAATGATAACAAATTCCAAAACGCTCCCATGCTGCACCAAGGGTTAGCAAAATAAAGCAACACTCCTCGAATCAGCGCAAACTTTTAACCAACCGCACTCACGTGCAAAGGAAAGCTCATTACTGGTGAAAAACTGGGGGGTGTTTTCCTCCAAATCCTTTCGTGAAGAGAAGACAGTTTATTTGTCTCGAAAAACACCAGACTGACGAATTCGAGCAGAAGAAACACACGTGCGGTCTAGGTTTTTTTTTTCTTTCTAAAATTGTTGAAATCAACAGAATGAGAATAAAAAAAAATCACGAATTTTTAGTCCTTTCGAAAATCTTAGCTGGAAATGTGAAACGCACGTTTCTGCACGAGTGCCATTTGGAACATGTGAAATTGCAGATTTGCGGAATGTTAACCACCCACGCCGCTTCGCTCGGGATGGGGTTTCGAAAATCTGGCTAAATGTTGCTTCGTGGTCTGGAACCAGCAAGAAACCCCCATTTTGTGTCATCATTATAACGAAAATTGTGGAGAATGCCCGGTGGGGGGGAATGAAACAATAACGCATCATAAACCATTTCGGGAGCATACGAAACGTACTGAAATTCGAGGAATTTTGATGAACTTGAGTTTTCGGCAACTTTAAGCAATACACATTTGAAGCTTCTCGAATAAAGTGAATCAGTTTGGAGAAACCGAGTTATTTATAAAATTTTTAATATTTTTTAGAAAATCACAAATAAATGGCTCAATTCCACCTGACATTGATTTCCAGCGTCGCTGCTTTCCGCAAAGTCCGCTCGTTTTCGTCATCGTTATTATTTTTATATTATTGCCAGCGCCATTTCCTCGAATCTGGCCGCAGATCGTTTTCTCTCCATCGCGATGGAACGCCGAGCCGTGAACAAATCAAAGAGAGTCGATTCTGCCGGGATGATGGTTCGATTTCTCCTCTTATTAAGCCGTCCGTTAGAATGAGCCCATTTCGGTTATTTTCATCTGGCGCTAATATCGAGGAAATGGCTTTTGCTAGGGTGGCTCTTGTGTTGAAATTTGGTGACGATACACAAACTATTTTTTTTTAATATTTTCACAGGTTTTTAGAACAAAAAGCCTGTTTTCTGCCAAGAACCACCCTACCGTACCCTCTGTCTAATTTCACCGACAAAAGCCAGCTCATTCTGGCGCCACCGGAAATTCCGGCCATTGTTGCGGCGCGGAAGCCAAAAAATGTCTTCGTCAAATAAGCCCCAAACAATTACGCCAAATGAGGACGGATGGTGGTGCGACCCGGCGGCAGAAATAACGATATAAAATGGTCCAGACCAGAACAAATTGTTGTTTCTCGTCCTCCTCCACCGATGGATGATCTAAATTGATGCCAATAAAGTCACACTTCCACCACCCACGCCAGATGACCACTACTACTACAGTTATCCTAGACAATTATTTGTGGCCAATTTTTTTTCTTTGCTTGAAATTTTGTCGACCTGATAAACACTCCAATAGATTTTAAGATTATCTGAAGACTACACAAAAGTTATCTTTCGGCACACTGTGCAAAAAAATGTTAAAATATTTTTTTTGCAGGATTTAAAAATCTTTGAAATACATTCAGAACAATTTGAATTTTTTAAGAAATATACTAAAAAAACTATTTTTTTTTCGACAAAAAAGTCTCTGAGAACCCACCGTGCAAACCCATTGTCCGGCGGAAAAGCGAGATAAAACAGCCCGCTTTTCCGCTCATCTGCGATTGAAGATGAAAATAATTGCTTTCTGATTGAATAATGCATCGCGATTGTGGTTTGCGGTGGGCAAATATGATCGTTTTATTGATTGGAATTTTCCCTAGCGGTGGTGTCTTGGCACTCACACGTGTCAGACGACCATCGGGAGATGTGCCTCTGGAATGGGCAGATTGCATTTAGCTGATTGTTTTCTCAATTTCTCTGATTGCAAGTACGATAGGAGAGTTTGCCAAATTGACAGTTTGTGCATGTGATAACTATTATTTTATCTTATATCTGTACTAATTTTGTATTAAACAAAAATGTTTGTAGTAAAGTCACCAACAAGTTGCTTCGCTCAACTTTCAAGAAATTCTCCAAAGCACAACGCTTCACGTACCAAAATTGCTCAATCGTCCGGAACATTAACCCATCAACTCTGGATTGTTGGGACGCACTACCAATCATAGCAAAAAAAACGAGCGTAAAAATGGAAATCTCCAAGCGTAGCGTTCGTTTGTTCTTTCCCTACGCTTATTATCCACAAATCCAACAAAGAAAGCTTCATTCAACGAACCTTAGCTTTTATGGGCACGGTGAATGACTGCGACAACGATCATCGCCCCTCCCGAATGATGATGATGATTTGGAGTTGTTGTCATCCCCAAAACGCGACACCCGCAGCCCCGTGTCACGATTTACCAATAAAATTTCCACCCGCACCCAAACTCGCTGGTGGAGGGAAGGCGAAACACTCTATTTTTATTTCCGGGCTTATGTCTTATGCTTGTAGTTTAGATTAGGCTGATAACGGGGAATGCCATCCGGACAAATTGGTTCCAGGAGCTCGTCTCCCGTTACCACGTCCAACGCCTTGCCTCATCAAGGCCGTTAGCGTTCGTTTTTTTTTGTTACCATCCCTGACATCAAAAGGATAAAATAAAGAGCGAAACAAATTGAAATCAATTTGATGAATTGGATTGGGTAAGGACCGTTTACACGGTTGAGTAAATTACAAAAAATGAAATAACTCAAAAATCGCGCTACAAAACAATTGCAAGCTCAAAATACTTTTTAAAATCATGTTGAGATTAAACCCGTCGTCATGCCTACTGAGTCACGTCACGTCACGTTAAAGTCACGTTAAAAAAATAAACAACAACTTTTTTTTTGCAAATACAGTGGACTCTCTCGTTGTCGATATTGAAGGGACCGTCGAGAGCGGGAGGTATCAAATTATAGAACGAAAAATCAAAGCATGCTTTTTGAAGGGACTGACAATTTTTTTGCAACTGGAGCAATATTGATATCGAGAGGATCGACAGCCAGAGAGTCAACTGTATTTTTTTTAATCTTAAATTCGTTCATACAGTCCAGACTTGATAATCGAAACTTCGGATAATCGAATCACAAAAAGAAAATCGTTGTCTTATTTTTGATTGTCAAGCTACCCCTAAGCTGGGTGCTGAAAAGACAGAATGCGTAACGTGATTTTCGAAAGCTCCCCACTGCTCCCCACTAATACAACAGCACTACAGCTGTAAACATAAACAAAGTAGAAGGCTATGTTCAAGCTCAAGCGTGACATATTTTTTGCTGCTGAAGTGAATTGTTTTGAAACATTTTGAATCTGTTGATGTTGATGTTTTCGATGAAAAATTAAATGCATCCCACTTTTTTCTTCGTATACTAAACAATGGGTGGCCAAAAGAGGCCTTTTTTGTTTTCCTCGTGATGACAATTTTTCATCACGAAGTGGGTGGAATTTCGTGAACCAGAAGAGCAACCGAATAAAAGTTCCGAGATTATGTATCTTTGATGTGCAGTGATAATATCGGAGTAAGATTATCCAATATTATTTGGCAGGTACCATTCATAGTCATTGATAATTCGTCGCTAACATTTCAAAAATCGTCATAAACATAAGTTTTGCGTGAGACATAGCGATTTTGAAATGTTAGCAACGAATCATGCCAATCTCGGTTTCAACCCTCTTCTTAAGATGTTTTGACTTCGAATATCTTAATAGCTCGACGCAATCGACTTTTTTTTTTTGACAAAATAAATTATAGATCGATCACAATACTTGCCACTTCTTGGTATTATTTTGCGAACAGTAAATTGGTTCCGCTTTGACAGTTCTAAATTGAGGCCGCTTTGCGGACAACTATTCTGCACCCAGCCCCTAATCTACTCTAAAGTGATTTAAAATTTTTAACTCCAGAGTGGTGGCCAAAATGGCGGTGATGAAACATTGAAAAATTGCATTTTTTAATTAAATAAGCAATCAACCATCCAAATTGAACTTAAATGGAGTCGCAGAACTTGAGTTTGGTGTTAAAAGATAGAAAATAAAAAAATGCGAAAACTTTTTTATTCATGATTCGATTATCCGAAGTCCCAAATAAACCTTCGGATAATCGACTCTGGACTATACAAAATTTTATACGATTTTGACTGCAGATCACAAAATTATAAAACAATCTTTTTGGCATCTTCAGCAATGTTGAAGTCAGGGATGCCCGATGTTTAGACTAGAAGGTCGAATCAAGGCGTTTTTGTGTCTGTCACCGAAGGGACCATCCATAAACCAAGTAGGGGGGGGGAGGAGTGGTCTTAGATTTCAAAAAAGTGTCCAGTCTACGTGGTTTATGGATGGTCTCTTAGTCATTGCTTTGAAATTAGGTTTTTTTTATAGTTTTGTACCTTTATTTATTTTGTCTATGTCTAAGAATATTAAAAGAATACAAGTTAAATTCATTAGAAAAGTAAAAAAATACAGCTTCGAAAAAATGTGTCGCCTACTAAGGAGAATTAATTCAAGATTGGCTAAGGATTAAGTGCCGTTTTATATAATCTTTTAAAAAGATCCGCGGGTCAAATGACACCAGCTTGTGGCCAAATTTGACCCACGAATCATTCCTGATCGACGTTTTTGTAGAGTGCAGTCAGCGTGTAAAATTTTTCCTTTTATTTAAATTTAAAATAAAAAATTTGAGAACTTATTTTTAATTTTTTTTCAGGAATAAATAGTTCAAACATGATAAATAGTTAACAAATTATTTCATTTGTTCATTCAAAATTTATACTTTAATTTAAAGATTTATGATTACATTTTTGTTTCCTAAGGTCGCTGCAAATATTTATTGAAGTTTATGTCCCACGGCTCTGACCATAGTCGAGGGGGGAAATTACAAGCTGAAAATGATGAAAAAAGTGTTTAAAAATGCATTTTACAGGCGTACAGTTGCTTTCCAATCATGAGTTTCGAAAATATCGAGGTATTGATGGATTTTTTTCGCAAAAAAAACTTTTCGTACACTGGTATTTTATGAAAATTTAAAATGTTTACAAAGGAGTTCAAACATGCTAAAAATGATTATAAACGCGGGAAAATGCATTTTTACTGGTTTTCAGTTGAAGTTTTACGAAAAAATATTTTTTTTGCCCCCTGATTATTCAGGCCAACTTTGAAGGGTTGACATATACTTTGAAAAATATTTGTAACGGCCTAATTAAATAAAAATAAGAAAATTAGGGAGACAGAAAAATTAAGAAAAAAATATATAAATAAATAAAAAGGGTAAAATAAAAAAAAAGTTGCAGGTTTGATAAATCTGAACTTTCCATTTTAAATTTACAGAAGAGACGAAATGAATAAAATCATAAAAGTTCTCTTATTATTTTTTTTGTAAATTTTCAAAACCGCTTGAATTTCGGAAATTCCGAGATTTTTTTCCCTGGACGGGAAATTGGACACTCTACTTTTCCATTATAACAACTTTTTATTCTGTTTTGGAACTTGACACTGCTTTTAACAACAGAGCAATTCTCTGAGATTTCGGTCATTCGATTTTTTTTTGTATTTTTAATCCGGCTGAAACTTTTTTGGTGCCTTCGGTATGCCCAAAGAAGCCATTTTGCATCATTGGTTTGTCCATATAATTTTCCATACAAATTTGGCAGCTGTCCATACAAAAATGATATGTAAAAATTCAAACATGTATCTTTTAAAGCAATTTTTTGATCGATTTGGTGTCTTCGACAAAGTTGTAGGTATGGATATGGACTACACTAAAAAAAAGTGATACACGGTAAAAAAAATTTTGGTGATTTTTAATTAAACTTTTTGTCACTAAAACTTAATTTGCATAAAAAACACTATTTTATTTTTTTTATTTTTTTATATGTTTTAGAGGACATAAAATGCCATCTTTTCAGAAATTTCCAGAATGGGCAAAAAATCTTTGACCGAGTTATGATTTTTTGAATCAATACAGATTTTTAAAAAAAATCGAAATACTGGTCGCAAAATGGGCGTATTATTGAATGTTTGGCCCGTTTGAAATGTTAGTCTTGATTTTAAATTTTTGAAAAGTTCGGAAAATTTCACGAAAGTTTCATATTTTGACATTGTAAGTCGGACCTATAGTTGCTGAGATATCGACATTAGAAAATTGTGGGTTGTTCGGGTGAACTCAGAAAACATCAATTTTCCTGTTTTTTAACCTTTGCATGGCAATATCTCAGCAACTAAGGGTCGTATCAACTAAGTCCGAAAAAGCAAAATATAGAGAATTTTCTCAGCTTTTCAAAAATATTTTTTTCAAAAGTGGGCAAACATGATTTTAAAAAAATGAAAAACTGCTACTTTTTTTCAAAAAAGTTACCTAAAAATGGCTATAACTTGAAAACGGTGCACTTTATCAAAAATTCACTAAAGTACTTTTTGATTGCAAATTCAATTTTACATCGAAAAATGAAGTTGAAAAATTTTTGCGACCGATATTTCTTTTTTTTTAATCTGTATTGATTCAAAAAATCATAACTCGGTCAAAGTTTTTTTGCCCATTCTGGAAATTTCTGAAAAGATGGCATTTTATGTCCTCTAAAACATATAAAAAAAAATTAAAAATAGTGTATTTTTACAAATCAAGTTTTAGTGACAAAAAGTTAAATAAAAAATCACCAATTTTTTTTTACCGCGTATCATTTTTTTTCAGTGTAGTCCATATCCATACCTACAACTTTGCAGAAGACACCAAATCGATCAAAAAATTCCTTCAAAAGATACAGATTTTTGAATTTTCATACATCATTTTTGTATGGCCAGCTGCCAAATTTGTATGGAAAATTATATGGACAAACTAATGATGCAAAATGGCTTCTTTGGGCATACCGCAGGCACCAAAAAGTTTCAGTCGGATTAAAAAATACAAAAATTAAGATTTAAGAAAAAAGACCTATTTCGTAGAGAATTGCTCATATTCAAAAATTGAAGGGGTCGTACCGCCCCTCTGTCGAAAGATATAAAAAACGGACCTCGGATTCGTGATCAGGGATAAAAGTTACCCCTTAGAACGAAGTTTCAGAAGAGGGGTCGGGGCAACTTTTCCCGATTTCGTGTGAGTTGGTAGAGAATTACCTATATCTAACTCGTTAAACTAAGAGGTGAAAATGTGCATATATGAGAAACACTATAAGTACTCAGATCATCTAATTTTTTCATGGTTCAATTTATGTTTTATGAAAGAAAATCATTTTTCATCATGACAAAGAAAAACTAAATACAAATAATTAAAACCGTTTTCTTCGAAAACCAAACAAATACTTTGATAATAATTGGCGACGAATAGCCAGTTATCGGTTGAAGTAACATAAATCTAATAAACAACATTAACTTTGCTTAAAAGTAAGAAAATTGATTCAATACAAATTATATAAGGGCCATTTTCTTCCCACTGACAAGAAATCAGAAAAAGTTAACCCCTATCCGATTTGCAATAAACCTTGTCAAGTTTTCGTGACGGAGGTTCAATACGACCCCTTTCATCTATGAACAATCAAAAAAAGACGTCAATGATTTGTAACCTGAAATGGTGATGATTTGGAAATTCAGTGCCAAAACGACTTTGTAAAATTGGATGCACAATTTGATAGAGTGTTCAAAACTTAGAAAAAATGTAACTTTCATCGAAAAAATACGATTTTTTTAAATCTCTGCCTCCATTTACCAACCGTATATATTTTTTTGGAATATGTTATTTTATGGGAAAATTAATGTCCTGTTCGAATCTGCAATAACCAAGAAGGGTATTTTTTCGTTCAACTACAAAAATATTCATTTTATAACTTTGTGTTCTTTTGTAGCTAAGCAGGGTTATGGTAATAATGTTCAAAGTTGTAGATAAGACAATTATAATTAATTTATTGCATACACATTATAAGGGATTTTTTGTAACCATCACGTGCTTTCACAATTTTACGAAAAAAAGTTTTGAAATTGTTTAACAGATTCGTTATAAGGGACCAAAATGACATCTAAGATATAGTTTTATGCAAATTGAAGAGGAGTCGGGGAAACTGAGTTAGCGGATTTACATCGAAACTCGAAATAACAGAGACATCCATATGATTATTATCATACAAATGAAATTCATTATATTCCAATAAACGTTTGAACATCTTGACAACTCCTCCAGACAAAGCTCAAATGATAAAATAATTAACCTTCCAAATCTAACCCCTTTCCCAAACTTGAGCCCCAATTATTTTCAAATCCCACAGCTCATATTTCTCGCTGCTGCTGCTGTTGCCAACTTCCTTCTGCGTACTTGCGACATATCCCAACGCGTCATGTTCATCAATTTTCCATCAAATCCAAAACCCACATCAACTTCACATCAATTTGTCTCGTGTTTCTGCGCGACTCACAGGAAAAAAGAAAATTCCAACCCCAAAAGCCGGTCTGTGCGTCGGAAAGATTTACAGGAAAAAAAAATTAGCTCCGAGTTTCCTTCCAACCACGTGACGGTCCATCGAACAAGCCGTGCGAAAGTAATTTTTGTGTGTAACTGCAAGACGGTGACGACGACGGCACAAGTGGCGGAGATGCACAACTTCCTGGCCGTGGTCGGAGTGCGCCAACTTTGTGCACGTGCAGCTTTAATGGGCTTGGAGTTGAAGGGGGTCTAACGGAGATTACGTAATGTGAAAATTTTTGTATCACGTGTAATTCAAGTATATATATGAAAATAAAATATGAAATATAAAATAAACTTCATTTATTGTTAGAGGTTCTACGATAAGCTTAGAGTACATTTGTATTATTTTTCTTTAATAAATATATTTTAAATTTGGCAATATCAACAAATATGTCATGGACAACCCCCTTGTTTCCACTTTCCGGCAGTGTCAGCCGAGAGAACGCCACCAGAAGGTATTTTCCGAAGGCCGTGGCTAGACCGCTGCTCTGCTCCGAGCTGGGAGCAGACCGAAGAGAGCATTATTGTGTTTTAATGACCTGTGCCGAGTGTTGCAAGTTTGCTCGCGAGAAGTTGTTTTGCTTTTACTTACTGCTCTGGCGACTCTTGTTTTAAGCTTCTTTTTGTGTTTTTTTACCCTTCATCATTTTCTCAGCTTGGCCGAACGCGCACCGAGAAAGTCATTATGAGGTGTTGGGGGGATGGAGGGGGGGGGGGAGGCAGTCTATTGAATTAAATATTTTTAGCTTTTCTTAGGATAAAAAACGCGTTTTCTTAAAAAAACAGTATTGTTTTGCTTCAAAAAGATTAGCATTAGATTCATGTAACTATTTTTTTTTTCAAAATAAAAAAAATCAAGAGAACTTATTAGGAAAAAACAAGGTGAATCGATCCCACTTTTAATCCTTTTGACCATAGTTTCTGAGTGCAATTTTTCGTTCGCGGTAGTCGCAATGTTGCGGTGGAAACGAGCGAAAATCTTGCCCTCAATTAAATTTTAATTTGCCACAGTACATGGACATGGGGAAAACTAGCGCAGCTATAAGACAAATGGAATCGGGAAATTATCAGTTGAAGGTTGATCATCAAGAAATTGAAAGTAAACAAATACTTGAAATGAAACGTAAATATGTTGGGTAAATAAATGCGCAAAAAAAATGTTTAGCAGTTCTGATCGTCTATACAGATTTAAACTATTTTTTTACAAATTAAAATTTTCGGGGTAATTTTCATATAAAAAAATCCAGCTCAAAACAGGAACATTTTTAGATTTTTTTTCACAATACTTCATTCGATCTCAATAGAACATTGCAGACATGGTACCAATCGCTATTTTCAATTGTTTGCGTAAATGGAGCCATCAAGTCTGTCATATCGAAATTGACAAAAACCACAAAAAAAAACTATTTTTTAACATTTTTTTTAAACCGCTGTATCTAAACGAAGATTGGACATTGGATAATGGTCAATATGGAGATTCTATGTAAAATTGATTGAATATTTCAATTAATCAAACAAATTCCACTTATGGTATTTTCAAATGTTGTTCCTCAACATTTACGCAAACCACCATCAATGGAACAACATGTGAAAATACCATAAGTGGAATTTGTTTGATTAATTGAAATATTCAATCAATTTTGCATAAAAATCTCCATATTGACCATTATCCAATGTCCAATCTTCGTTAAAATACAGCGGTTTAAAAAAAATGTTAAAAAATAGTTTTTTTTTGTGGTTTTTGTCAATCTCGATATGACAGACTTGATTTTTCAGTCTCGAAAATATTTTCACTGGAAAGCTCGTCAAATTTCCCATAAGCTTGCCTTTAACAGCATTTGAATTGGATGTATAGGCTTACAGATATTTATTTATTTGCGTTTAAGGACCACTTAACTCAAGAGTCATTCGGGTCCGATGCTTACAGATATAAACTTAATTACATTGCTCATAACTGGAAATAGTTTATTTTTTTCAGTGTGGTAGTAACCTGGATAGTAAATAAGCTTACTTTAATATTTAAACAATCAAATTAAAAAGTTGTCAGATGCTAACTTATGGGAAATTGGAAGAGCTTTCCTGTTAAAATATTTACGAGACTAAAAAATCAATTCTGTCATATAGAAATTACCAAAAACCACAAAAAAAACTATTTTTCAACATTTTTTTTAACCCGCTTTTTTAAAGATTGGAAAATATGGAGACTTTTATGTAAAATTGTCTAGGGAAACAGAAACGGTGAAAATTTCAACGTTTAGACCACTAAATGATTTTTTTTTTATAGGAGAGACATACCATCTTGCATTTATCGTGAGTCTTGCTGTTACATCTTAGGCTATTCCCTCAAAATTTTTGAAAGAAATAAAATCGTGACATCACCTTTAAATTTAACTTTTAAACTTAAAAATTGAAAAATCTCATAGAAGTGGCGTGTATTTTTCTTTCAGTGTATTTTTTTTAGAAAGCCCGTCCAATTTCCTACAAGTTTGTCTCTGACCGCGTTTTGATAACAACGGCTTTGAGTTACACTTATTTTTAAATTACAAAATACAACAATATTTAAATAACTAACGCCCTTCTCAAATGTCATTTTTGAGCACACAATAATGGCTATAGGATAGCATGTCTACAAAGTTTCATTGAAATCGGAGAGGGTCGGTTATAAAAGTATCAGGAAAAATCCAGATTTGAGCTGGAATTGCCAAAAAAAAATATATTTTTCACGATTCGTTTATCTGAAGTTTCATAAAAACCTTCGGATAATCGAAACTCCGGATAATTTAGCCTTCGAGTCTGGACTGTATATGGAAAACAGCTCGAGCCAGCTTTTTTGACGTTTTATTTCTAAATCTTTTGCTAATTCAATAAAAAATAATGAAAAAATATGCAACCTTAAAAAAAAATTATATGAATAAGAATTTTATAGGATTCTTAGAATGTTTGAAAAAACAATCCTAAGGCTTAAATTAAAACTTTTGTTTACAATCATTGTAACACCGAGTGATAGGTGACAGAACACTCCAATAGTCTACACCACGAATCTGATTTTGACATTCTTTTTTGTCGTTCCACAAACAAACAAATGAGTGCTATGCAAAGTCACTCACACAGTCATTGACCTCCCTCTAGAAATACATTCGCTAAGAGAACGGTCGTTTGACATTCTACCAAAATTCGGATCATCGCTCCCATGGTCGCATTCAAACGTTTTTTGTCACCACGCAGCAAACATAAGGAAGAGAGAAAGAAGACGAAAAAACAAGAGAAAGAGAAACGGCACGTTGTCTCGTTCGGAGCGCTGCTTGAGTGGTGCTCATTTTTCGTTCGTTTCGTCTTTGTGTTTACGTTCACCGAACGTCACCAACAAATAACGAATATGCCAGGCGACCTGTGTGTCAGCGATTAAGTTTCGTTTTCGAAAATGATCGCTGACAGAAAGTTCTTTCAACTATCGAGCAGTTCCATGCAGTGACGGATCCCTTTCAAGCTTTGTTTAAAAGTTTGTTTACAACTCTTGTTACTCTATTCATGATAAAGTGGCGTCCAAAATTATCACAAAATACATAAAAATGTCTGCAGAGAAGCAAACTGTCGCCAAACGTCACAGAAAAAAATATAGACACTTTTTTTCGCAAAAGGTCAACCTAAGCTGCATTTAGAATGACGACCCACGTTTTCCCGGTATGACAAGCAGATAAAACACCTTAGAATTTATTATCAACTTCATCTGGTTTTATCACACTTGGAGACTTGGAGAGGGTGGCATGAACGTTATTTGCGTAACCCCCTCAATTTTTGGACTACGGCTTAAAATGATGTTGTCGCAACATATCGTTTCATGAAGAAACACAGTAAAAAAATATAATCTTTTTTGTTTTTCCTTTAGAACTTTTTTTTCAATTTAAAATGCACAAGTACACAAATAACATAATTTTTGTGGATAGATTGGCCAGAATATTTTTTTTGCTGTGTCAAGAAAAAGAAATCCTGAGAAAAAGGTCGTCCTGTCAACATCGAGAGAGCACGCTCACCAGCAGCATAAAATCCTTTTTGTGATAGGGGCAGCCAAAAATCGTGTGTACCTTGGAGGGACACGTGTGGTTTTTCAGCTCACAATTTCCCGTGCATAAAAACCGGGTATTTCGTTAAAAGGCCATCCTGGGGGTTGGACGGTTCAAAAATGGCAAAGGTTTGTCTAGCTTGTGCGGGATGATTTTTGAGGTAGGTTCCACTGAGTTACCGAAAGTGGACTGCAAAATTAGGTGGCAAAAGTGTGATGTAAATTTAAACATCACAGGCTGTAGGCTGTATTCGACTACTCTATTTTTTTCCTAGAAGAAACGGTAAATTTGAACACAGGTCATATATTGAATAACAAACAACTCAGACAACACAACAGTTACATAAATTCCTTCCCCAACTGCAGCAGACCGACGTCAAAGTTCATCAAAATCACACTCTTAACCTGAAAACACACCGACCCCAAGATGGGCTGCCCAATTATCTATCCAATTTCGTCGAAGCAATTTTCCTACCATCAGGTATTTGCAGACACACAATTGCTATACTGCTGGGGCTTTGCGTAAAAATACATAACCTCTCTTTCTTTCGATTCTTTTTTTTTGCATTTCAATGCAAGCATCTTGGCACAATCTGGCTCTAATTGTTGGCCCAACTAATTGGATGTTATTTCTAATTGATTTTATTGGAAATGGGATTCTTTGATAGGGCATTCTTGGCTCAAGCCCAGCTTATTGGGAGATTAAATTCAATTTTCTATTGTGCCATGCTCTGAATGCATGAGGTTTTGAATTGGAATAACAGCTTGTTGAAAATTATTATTCTGAATATAGGCTTCTTTTAATTCAATTTTGAAGAGGCTTACGCCTGAAAGTAGATTCTAGTTTTCGACATGCTTAAGAAAAAAATCATTTCCTTTTAGTTAAGCCTTTCAAACTCTTCACTGAGATGAAACATTTCCATAACAAACTGACAGATCATGTTGCAAGCCCATTCATCGTGTCGCAACAACAAATTTCCCTTTCATCAAAATGTAGCCTTTTCGGTGAGGTCGTTGAAATGGAAAGGAAATCTTGGACGTTTGGTGGGGCTATTATCACCGTCGTGGTGGCCGGTTATGGCTCTGGACAATCTTGGCACATGCTTGAACCACCTCTGGGGGGGAAATATGATGAGGGTTGGCTTTGAGCTGTCAGTTTGTTTTTGCACGTGAATTGTAGACCACCCAATTCTACTTGTATAAATCTACCTAAAAATATTGTTTTTCGATCAATAAATCACATAGAAATTGATCTCCAATACCGTTTTTTATTAATTGCATGTTTGCAATCATTTCGAAAGCTACAATTTCTGCTGATATTCAAATTATCACTTCATACGTGAACTTTTCGGCCCCTTTTTCGCAACTACCCGTTCAATTACCTTTGCAATTTGCACCGCAGCAATGCCAATGCCAGCCAAAGCAGCGAACCAAAATCACACCCAAATTTCATTGAAAAATTCGAACTCCAATTACGCGCGTGCCAAAGCCATCTTAGCAAACCTTGACCGCGACGTCAATCACCTTCGGAGGAAGAAGCCCCATTTCGGTCGAGGCCCATTTGCGTCAAGCCAACCAACAGCCAGTTCGTTCAACAAGTTCGTTTCGTTTTCACTCTCGATTCGATTCGATGCGATTTTTTTCATGCGCCTCATCCGGCTATTGAGCATTGCTTCAAGAGCATCGATCGATCGATTTCATTTTTCACACCACACTTTCAAGTGGTGGTGGCTTACCGGTTGCAGCTGCTGCTGGGTACCTGACCTGCCGATGGTACTTGGTGTAAAATTTCTCAAAATTACTGCCCGGTAAACGGTCGGTAATTGTGCGGTAATTTTCGTTTGAAGCCGCCCGCCCGCGGCCACCGGCAGTGGTTTTGGTGGGGATGGCCCCCGGGGGCACTGTTCCGGATTTAGTTGGCGGTCGGTTTTTATTTGTGTGAAACTGTTTAAAATGTGGAAAAAGTGGCTTGATAACACAAACTCAACAATGTTGAAGTCGATGTCAGTAAACGTTTCAATTTTATCAAGGTTTTATAGATTTGGTCTTCTTGAACATGCTCCAATCGACAGAATTCTTGTATTTTAAAAAAAGCAAAATTAAAAAAATCATGCTTGGTCATGCACACAGAATATATGTGGAGAATCTTCATCCCAAATTTCAGCCAATTTGGTCCATTCCATCTCGAGATATCTTGGCACCCGTGTAAACTCTGTGTTAAGAGAAAATCGCTCACATAGTTTGACAGTTGGCTTTACGCATAACCAGATTTCAGGCTAAAATCGTCTGTTACTCACTTTGATCATGAAATATCTTCAAGAAACTATCTGGAGTGCTTGAAACTTAACTTTTTGGCAGAAACGAAACTATTGGCACTACGCCCCCCGGGGCATGGCCTTCCTCTAACGTGGGATTTCTGCTCCAGCGCCTCTGACGAGACAGGAGAAACCGGGACCGACGTTTTACTTCACCATCCGATAGAAGCTCAGTGGATAAGGCGGGAATCGAACCCGCGTCTCATAGCATCATCGGGATCGGCAGCCGAAGCCGCTACCCCTGCGCCACGAGACCCCCCTATCATAAGTTGTAACCCAATCTAGTGGTATGAATAATGAGTCAAAATTGATAAAACTCTGAAAAACACCGCCATTTTGTGTATATTTTGAATAGCACCCTTTAAATGTGAGGAAGGCACCAACCGCCTAAGGGTGGATTAAGTAACGTTTTTTAATATAATTTTATGATTTTCTACATGTTCCCTTGAAAGCACACAAACGTCAAAAAAAGAAAAAATAACAAACGAACGAGGGGTCCGTGAATGCAAAAATCTTTCAATATTGTAAAATGAATGGATTGTGAAATTTTCTGTTCTTTTCATTAAAAATGTGTTTTTGAATTTATACTGATGTTAGATAAGAGACCGAAAATCAACTCAAATACCATTCCATCGAGTCCAAAACATTGAAGATCTGGCAACCCTATCTCAAGTTATGACCACTTAAGTTATTTTTATGAACTTTTTTATTGCGGATCTTAAGAAAAACTAGATTAAATTTGTGTCCAATCCCATCGAATCACCAGTTGTTGATAAAGAATAAGGGAGGCACTAACCACATAGGTGGATTGAAAGGGAAAGGGAAGTGGGGTAAAACGGGCTTCGAAGTTTGAGGTCCAAAAAACCTGAAAAATCTTAAAATTGCTCGCATTTCCGTAAAACTTCATCAATTCCAACTCTCGTAGATGCATTCGAAAGGTCAAAATTGATTTTTTTGAAACCTTAATATCTTTTTGCAACAGCCCCCAACACCCATACTCTTATAGGTCAAAAGATAGGTAATTTCATGGACTAAAGCCTACGGTATTAACTTTTTGGCCAATCGCAGTTTTTCTCATAGTTTTTCGATTTTTTTACAACAAACATTTTACAACGTTAGTTTTTGCCCTGTAGGCCTCCATAGCGGCACTTTTTGGTCTAAACTTTGTCATATTCGGAATCCTCGGAAAATTTCACGTTAGTTAGACGTAAATTAAATAAAACATTTTTGAAAAAAGAAGTAGATCTTATTTACTCTGTGATCAATACGTCAAATCGTCGCCATCGTGCTAACTTGTCGTACGTGCATTTTGGGCCAATTTGAGTTAAGAACGCAATTTTGTGCAGCTCACAATGCCTCATCTTTTGACCTTCACAGATCCCCAAAATTCGATTCCAATCCTGAGATATTCAATAAAAACCATTTGACCATTTTAAAGTGCTTCAAAAGACCTTTCGAATGAATCTGAATTGATGAAGTTTTACGGAAATGCGAGCAGTTTTAAGATTTTTTAGGTTTTTTGGACCTCAAACTTCGAAGCCCGTTTTACCCCACTTCCATCTGTCGTAGAGGGCTCATATTTGGCAAGAGTTCATCTCATGTATAGACAAACAAACGCTGAAAGTTTCATCAAAATCGGAGCACCTCGATACGCCCTCTAGAACAAACCGAGCAGAATTTACAAATACTGCCTCTTATGTATTTATATAAAAAAATTATTTAGGGGCGCCGAAATCAATTGTAAGAAAATTTCTACCGAAGTGTTTAAAAAATTGCTATTGCTAAATTTAATTTTTTTATCAAAGAAGTGGCAGCAAATTTAAGGAACTTCTCAAAAAAAAAAAAAATACAGCATCACAGTTTAGACCGTTGTACATACAATTAAGTTTAAGTCAAACTTTCCAGACTAAAAAATGTCAAACTATAATTTATTTTCACTTGTGAATCACAATCAGCCAAATTGTGAAATAATTACTATCATATTTTAAGCTTCTTTGAAAGAAGAATTATTTAAACATTAAAGCATATACAGTACCTTTCTTTTGAAATTTTGACATTCTCGAGTTAAAAAAAGCCTTTGAGTTTTTCAGCACGATTTCCCTTTTTATAAGCAATTTCGTGAATTAAAATTTGCCAAAGCTATTTAAAAATACTAGAGTTTTGAAATAGGGAAATTGCTGTATTTTTTTTTTAATAGTCTGAAAAGCATTGGTAATGAGAAACTATTCAAACTTTTTATCCAATTGAAAAATAATAATATTTTATCAAGGATTGAAAACATTGATATAGCTTTGTGCAAAAAATAATTTTCAAGAATATTAAATTAAATTTTACGAATTTTGAATACATAAAAATAAGTACCGATGAAAAAAATCAATGCAAATCATAATTTTAAAGAAACATTTCTTATCTTCATATTTTTACCTAATTTATTGCTCTAATTATTATCATTAACATCAGTTTCATGAGGAATTACGCTGGATTTCAAATGATCTTTAATTGATTCATTGAAAAATTATACTCCGATGCCGGTGTGCTCTATTTTTACTAAGCCTGCTGGGATTCCTAGCTAGATAGAACAAAAGAACACCGGGCATCGATTTATTATTTTTTAATTTTGGAGAAAATCAGATCAAATTATGCAGGTCTAGAAAATATCAAATTTGCTAACAAGTTTCAGAAAAATGTGCCATGATTGATCTGAAAAGAAATTTAAAAAAATCAAAACCTTGCTATCATCATTGATTTTATTAAATCTGAGAAAATATTCAGCCAACTTCATTCAATAAATTTAAAACAATACATTTTCAATTCAACCTATCTCATATTACAGTCGACTCTCTGATTGTCAATATCCAAGGGACTGTCGAGGAAGAGAATCATCAGTTTACAGAACGATGCAAAATGAAGACTCGATTGAAAATATGTTTTTCTTGGTACCCAGCTATGGGAGAGAATCATGGCAACGTCCAGCAAACAAAAACAAACTAATGTCAAACACCCTTCAAAGCTTCGTTTCGCTAAGAAAAATGTCTATGCAAGCCATGAGATAGTGACAATATTGACAACCGGAAGACATTTTTAAAGCAAACAGAATCCAAGGGACCGTCGAGGAAGAGATCCTTCAAGCAAGGGAAAATATCGAGGAATGAAGTTAATTGAAGTACGCAGATTGAAGGGACTGAAGAATTCATCGATAGATGGAGAATTATTGATATCGAGAAGATCGACAGTCAGAGAGTCGACTGTATCTAATTTGCTAACAAGTTTTAGAAAAATGTACCATGATTGATCTGAAAATAAATTTAAAAAATACAAAACCTTGATATCATTATTGATTTTATTAAATCTGGGAAAATATTCAGCCAACTTCATTCAATAAATTTAAAACAATACATTTTCAATTCAACCTATCTCATATTATTTGAAAAATAAAACATAAAATAATTGTGGTACTGAATTTAACCTTACAGCAATTCCCCACGAAAACAGCATGATTCGAAACAAAATTTTTGTAATTAAAAGACGCAACTTTTGGTACCACAACATCTATAGATTATCGCTGAAATTTTAAAGTTATCGCAGTTTTAGTGAAAAAAGTCGATTTTTCCCCGTTTTCGTCATTTTCCCATTTTTGCGCGTGGCGCGTCGAAAAATCCAGTTTTTATTTTCAAAAAATCGTATCTCAGAGTATCGAAAACATAACTTCACCATTTTTGATATGTAATGTGAAATTTTCCGAGGAATCCGATAAAAATATTTTCAGACATAGGCTCTTTGGTCCCGAGACCTTCAAAACAGCATTTTAAGTTTTCATACGACCTTTTCAAATGTTAAGCTAGATTTTTGAAACTTCTTACTATTTTCCCCAAATATCCAAACTAATCACCCAAAATACGGCTATGGTGACATTACAGCAGAAAATTGGGCAAATTACATTATTACGGAGGTAGGGGAACAGCATCTAACTCCAGCGTGCCTCTAATGTTGGCAGGTCAAAACAGGCAGGTCAATTAAAGCTCATAAAAAGCGTTTTCAACTGAAATCGAGTGATAAATAGCTCAATAGGAAAAGAGCAAGCAAGGTTCTTTCAAAAGTTTTGCAAAAATAGTTGTTTAATTAGTGAAAATCAGCATATTGGATGGAATTAGGAGCGAGTGCTTATCCTGCCAAACATACGAGAATTTCCCCTTTTTTATGATTTTTTCTGTCCCTCTTCAAATGTAATAATACCATGTTTTTTTACTGTGTAGGATTACTCCTTGGACCATTCACCGTCAAAGTTCAACAAAAAAAAAGTTGGATTTTTGAAGGTTTGATTTTTTTTACTTCTTTTTGGGTAATATTACATAGAAATTATGTAAAAATTGTGAACCTGATGAAAATTCACAAATATTTAAAACACGGTAAAAAATTGTGTTAATTTGGATGCTGGATGTAATTTTACTTCAATTTAGACTGAAAAAGTGACATTACACCAGAAAGTGGTAAAATTACACATTTTCAGAGGAATAATTAAACATTTTTCTGACATAAAAGATGTACCCCTATCCAGATGTAATATTACCATGATTTTTTCTGTGTGTTACTAACATGTTGTTAGCAAAATGGCTTTTTTTTTCTTGAATTGAATATAATAAACATATTGTGTTTGAAAAATCACTTCAACACGTTTCAATTAACGACCAGCAAAAATTTACAATCCGTACGAAATGCAACAGCGTAACCGGCCAACACCCCAAAACACGAACCCAAGCTACAAAAAAAAAAAACCAACAAACTAAAACTGTCGGAAAGATGTACCCGTTTGGGTGATTAATGGCCAGTGGTCAGCCCCAATTAACGTCGGTCGGCCGGTTCATTCGTCCGGTCCGGAGGCGACGACGACGACGATGATGGGACTTTCGGTGGCCACGCCGGCAGATCCCACAAGACAAAGTGGCCCGTTTGTTGGATAATAATTCGATTAGCTACTGTGCTCTGTGTTTTTTTTGGTTTTGTTTTGTTTCCTCTCGATGGATTTTGCAAAAGGTTTTTTTTTGCACGGTTCATTTCACGATTGATGCGCGAAATTTTATGGCATTACTGAATTGTAGTGGGGGGAAACAAGCTTGCGAAGTGTTTGGATTAAAAATGGGGCCTTATTTTTAATTAGGGTTGGTGTGAAATCTGGTGATGACAGATATTCTTGTAGCGCTTTGTTAAAATGTTGATATAAATTTTAGATACAAAGATAATACTTTACCTAGTCACATATAGTTGTTCAATCAAGTATTTACCTGGAAAAGAAAAAAAAATGTATGAGTAAAAAAATACTATAATATCACAAAGCAATACCAGCAACCCTGAATTTTGACAGCAAGCCGTCAGCAGTGCTGCTAGTTTTATAGCTTTATCCGCCATCAAATTTCATTACTCCAAACATCTCTCTCTTAGCCCATAATATTCATCGCGTGTGAGCACGTGTCAGTAGCTAGCCCACACACGTGAGGCCCAAAATATGTGAGCCCACCATCTTAAAACCCTCGACAAAAAACAAAACAAAATGCAGCAACCCTACAAAGGAGGCCAGCTATCATGCACGCACGACATGATTGTGTCTGTTTGCGTAAATTTTTTATTAAGATATATAAACTTTCCACATCATCTGTTGATGTGTTTGTTGCTTGGTGAACGTTTTCATGGATCATTTTCGTTGGTGTCTCTTTGTCAGTGATGAAGGTGTCAGTGAAATTGCAATAGATCCACTGTTGAAATTGTTTTAAATAAATTTAAAATTCAAAGATAAGAGTAGAATGCTTTCTGTTTTGCTATTAATGTAACCAAGAATTGAAAAAAATATAAAGTTTTAATTAAATTTCATTTTAATATCACAATCCACTTCCACTCCTTCTTCGTCATCTCTTTTTCAAGCAAAGAAAAATGTAACCACAACCGGCCAAATGATTAGTTGTTATGCTTTATGCTTTCGCCGCGCGCTCACCGCAAAACATGAGTAAGTGAGTTGTGAAATGAGTAAGTGAGTGAGAAGCTGCGCGTGCCCATCATCTTACAAGCGATTATGGCTTACGGCTGTTTGAGTTGGGTAGCTTTTGCTTGCTTGCTTGCTTTACGGACTTGTTTATTTACCTTTAACCCCTTTTGTGTGTGTGTGTGTGTGTGTGGGGAGCTTTCGGAACGTTGCGGCAAGTTACGTGAATAATAATAATAACGGTTTATGTCAGTCAGTCAGTTGCACCTTCTTCGCGGTGAGTTTGTGATGACGTGAGAGAAGGTGGTGGATGGTGATTTATGCTGCCAAATTACATGCGTGCGTGGTTTGATTGATTTGAAGAAGGTGGGTGAGCTAGGCTTCTGCTGAAATTTCGGTAGCAACGAGTGTCATCTTGATGGAATCAATCATTTTTGAGCTGATGAGCAGCTGAGTTAATATTCTATTGATAATTTATTTTTTCGATTTATTTATCTATTCCAATTCAACGTTGTACACGAAATTCGTTTCTTATTTATTTCATTTTAACTTTTTTTAGTTTACAGCATGAATTTTAAATTGAGCAGACCTGATTTTTTTTCTTCGGTACATGCTTTGTGTGTACACGTTTTCTCATACAATATTACATGCTTTGTTCATAAAGGTGATGTGCATGCTTTTGCATGCGTTTTTACCATCGGACTTTTTGCTGTGTAAGTCTCATCCAGACCAACACACCATTTTCTAACGTCTCAGTCTCAGCAACATTGTTTGATGTTTCCAAAAGCGATGATTTTTATTTTTTTTAAATCAAGACTAACATTTTAAAAAGACGATATTCTGAATGTTTTTAACCTTTTCAAATGTTAGTCTAGATTGAAAAATGAAATAAAAATAGTTTTTGGAAAGATCGGAAAATTTCACAAATGTTTCATATTTTAACATTGAAAATCAAACCATAATTGCTGAGATATCGAAAATGGTGCATTAGTTGGGTGAGACTATGAAAACAACAATTTTCATGTTTTTAAATCTTTGCATGCCAATATCTCAGCAACAAAGGGTCGTATCAACAAAGTTTTTTTTTTCAAAGTTGGACAAACATGGCCATTAATTAAAACAATGAATGAAAATGACTATTTTCAAAAAGTTACTAAAAAATGGCTGGAAATTTTTTGCGACCAATACCTCGATTTTTTTTTTTTCAAAAAATTAATACTGATTGAAAAAGTCATAACTCAGTCAAAGATTTTTTAAACGTTCTGGAAATTTCTGAAATGTTGGCAAGGGGACATCAACCTTAAACATATCAGAAAATAAAAAAAATAAATAAGTATTTTTGCAAATCAAGTTTAAGTGACAAAAAGTGAAATTTAAAATCACCATTTACACAAAGATACAGATTTACAGCTGCCAAATTTGTATGTAAAATTATATTGATAAACTAATTATGCAAATTGGCTTCTTTGGGCATACCAAAGGCACCAAAAAAGTTTCAGCTGGATTGAAAAATACAAAAAAATCCAATGACCGAAATGTCAAAGAATTCCTCATGTTTGAAATTTTGATTTTTTTCAAAAATCAAAAATCTATCAGTAAATATAAAAAATACGGATTATGCGAAATTGAGTTTCTGGAAAAAAAAGTTTATTAAAATTAAAAATTTGCAAAAAAAATCGTGTACCTATTTTTTAACAATCCTCATCAATATCTACAACTTTGGGGAAGACACCAAATTGATCTGAAATTTTTTTCAAAATATCAAATTTGCTAACAAGTTTCAGAAAAATGTGCCATGATTGATCTGAAAAGAAATTTAAAAAAATCAAAACCTTGCTATCATCATTGATTTTATTAAATCTGAGAAAATATTCAGCCAACTTCATTCAATAAATTTAAAACAATACATTTTCAATTCAACCTATCTCATATTACAGTCGACTCTCTGATTGTCAATATCCAAGGGACTGTCGAGGAAGAGAATCATCAGTTTACAGAACGATGCAAAATGAAGACTCGATTGAAAATATGTTTTTCTTGGTACCCAGCTATGGGAGAGAATCATGGCAACGTCCAGCAAACAAAAACAAACTAATGTCAAACACCCTTCAAAGCTTCGTTTCGCTAAGAAAAATGTCTATGCAAGCCATGAGATAGTGACAATATTAACAACCGGAAGACATTTTTAAAGCAAACAGAATCCAAGGGACCGTCGAGGAAGAGATCCTTCAAGCAAGGGAAAATATCGAGGAATGAAGTTAATTGAAGTACGCAGATTGAAGGGACTGAAGAATTCATCGATAGATGGAGAATTATTGATATCGAGAAGATCGACAGTCAGAGAGTCGACTGTATCTAATTTGCTAACAAGTTTTAGAAAAATGTACCATGATTGATCTGAAAATAAATTTAAAAAATACAAAACCTTGATATCATTATTGATTTTATTAAATCTGGGAAAATATTCAGCCAACTTCATTCAATAAATTTAAAACAATACATTTTCAATTCAACCTATCTCATATTATTTGAAAAATAAAACATAAAATAATTGTGGTACTGAATTTAACCTTACAGCAATTCCCCACGAAAACAGCATGATTCGAAACAAAATTTTTGTAATTAAAAGACGCAACTTTTGGTACCACAACATCTATAGATTATCGCTGAAATTTTAAAGTTATCGCAGTTTTAGTGAAAAAAGTCGATTTTTCCCCGTTTTCGTCATTTTCCCATTTTTGCGCGTGGCGCGTCGAAAAATCCAGTTTTTATTTTCAAAAAATCGTATCTCAGAGTATCGAAAACATAACTTCACCATTTTTGATATGTAATGTGAAATTTTCCGAGGAATCCGATAAAAATATTTTCAGACATAGGCTCTTTGGTCCCGAGACCTTCAAAACAGCATTTTAAGTTTTCATACGACCTTTTCAAATGTTAAGCTAGATTTTTGAAACTTCTTACTATTTTTCCCAAATATCCAAACTAATCACCCAAGATACGGCTCTGTTGACATTACAGCAGAAAATTGGGCAAATTACATTATTACGGAGGTAGGGGAACAGCATCTAATTCCAGCGTGCCTCTAATGTTGGCAGGTCAAAACTTTTACATTCAATTAAAGCTCATAAAAAGCGTTTTCAACTGAAATCGAGTGATAAATAGTTCAATAGGAAGAGAGCAAGCAAGGTTCTTTCAAAAGTTTTGCAAAAATAGTTGTTTAATTAGTGAAAATCAGCATATTGGATGGAATTAGGAGCGAGTGCTTATCCTGCCAAACATACGAGAATTTCCCCTTTTTTATGAATTTTTCTGTCCCTCTTCAAATGTAATATTACCATGTTTTTTTACTGTGTAGGATTACTCCTTAGACTATTCACCGTCAAAGTTCAACAAAAAAAAGTTGGATTTTTGAAGGTTGGATTATATTACATAGAAAATATGTGGAAATTGTGAACCTGATGAAAATTCACAAATATTTAAAACACGGTAAAAAATTGTGTTAATTTGGATGCTGGATGTAATTTTACCTCAATTTAGACTGAAAAAGTGACATTACACCAGAAAATGGTAAAATTACACATTTTCAGAGGAATAATTAAACATTTTTCTGACATAAAAGATGTACCCCTATCCAGATGTAATATTACCATGATTTTTTCTGTGTGTTACTAACATGTTGTTAGCAAAATGGCTTTTTTTTTCTTGAATTGAATATAATAAACATATTGTGTTTGAAAAATCACTTCAACACGTTTCAATTAACGACCAGCAAAAATTTACAATCCGTACGAAATGCAACAGCGTAACCGGCCAACACACCAAAACACGAACCCAACCTACAAAAAAAAAACCAACAAACTAAAACTGTCGGAAAGATGTACCCGTTTGGGTGATTAATGGCCAGTGGTCAGCCCCAATTAACGTCGGTCGGCCGGTTCATTCGTCCGGTCCGGAGGCGACGACGACGACGATGATGGGACTTTCGGTGGCCACGCCGGCAGATCCCACAAGACAAAGTGGCCCGTTTGTTGGATAATAATTCGATTAGCTACTGTGCACTGTGCTTTTCTGGTTTTGTTTTGTTTCCTCTCGATGGATTTTGCAAAAGGTTTTTTTTGCACGGTTCATTTCCCGATTGATGCGCGAAATTTTATGGCATTACTGAACTAAAGTGGGGGAAACAAGCTTGCGAAGTGTTTGGATTAAAAATGGGGCCTTATTTTTAATTAGGGTTGGTGTGAAATCTGGTGATGACAGATATTCTTGTAGCTCTTAATACTTTACCTAGTCAGATATAGTTGTTCAATCAAGTATTTACCTGGAAAAGAAAAAAATGTATGAGTAAAAAAATACTATAATATCACAAAGCAATACCAGCAACCCTGAATTTTGACAGCAAGCCGTCAGCAGTGCTGCTAGTTTTGTAGCTTTCTGTGCCATCAAATTTCATTACTCCAAACATCTCTCTCTTAGCCCATAATATCAATCATTTCATCGCGTGTGAGCACGTGTCAGCAGCTAGCCCACACACGTGAGGGCCAAAATATGTGAGCCCACCAGCTTAAAACCCTCGACAAAAAAAAAACAAAACAAAATGTAGCAACCCAACAAAGGAGGCCAGCTATCATGCACGCACGACATGATTGTGTCTGTTTGCGTAAATTTTTTATTAAGATATATAAACTTTCCACATCATCTGTTGATGTGTTTGTTGCTTGGTGAACGTTTTCATGGATCATTTTCGTTGGTGTCTCTTTGTCAGTGATGAAGGTGTCAGTGAAATTGCAATAGATCCACTGTTGAAATTGTTTTAAATAAATTTAAAATTCAAAGATAAGAGTAGAATGCTTTCTGTTTTGCTATTAATGTAACCAAGAATTGAAAAAAATATAAGTTTTAATTAAATTTCATTTTAATATCACAATCCACTTCCACTCCTTCTTCGTCATCTCTTTTTCAAGCAAAGAAAAATGTAACCACAACCGGCCAAATGATTAGTTGTTATGCTTTATGCTTTCGCCGCGCGCTCACCGCAAAACATGAGTAAGTGAGTTGTGAAATGAGTAAGTGAGTGAGAAGCTGCGCGTGCCCATCATCTTACAAGCGATTATGGCTTACGGCTGTTTGAGTTGGGTAGCTTTTGCTTGCTTGCTTGCTTTACGGACTTGTTTATTTACCTTTAACCCCTTTTGTGTGTGTGTGTGTGTGTGGGGCTTTCGGAACGTTGCGGCAAGTTACGTGAATAATAATAATAACGGTTTATGTCAGTCAGTCAGTTGCACCTTCTTCGCGGTGAGTTTGTGATGACGTGAGAGAAGGTGGTGGATGGTGATTTATGCTGCCAAATTACATGCGTGCGTGGTTTGATTGATTTGAAGAAGGTGGTTGAGCTAGGCTTCTGCAGTAGTCGAAATTTCGGTAGCAACGAGTGTCATCTTGATGGAATCAATCATTTTTGAGCTAGTGAGCAGCTGAGTTAACCTTCTGTTGATAATTTATTTTTTCGATTTATTCATCTTTTCCAATTCAACGTTGTAGACGGAATTCGTTTCTTATTTATTTCATTTTAACTTTTTTTAGTTTACAGCATGAATTTTAAATTGAGCAGACCTGTTTTTTTTCTTCGGTACATGCTTTGTGTGTACACGTTTTCTCATACAATATTACATGCTTTGTTCACAAAGGTGATGTGCATGCTTTTGCATGCGATTTTACCATCGGACTTTTTGCTGTGTAAGTCTCATCCAGACCAACCCACCATTTTCTAACGTCTCAGTCTCAGCAACTTTTTTTTATATTTCCAAAAGCGATGATTTTTATTTTTTTTAAATCAAGACTAACATTTCAAAAATACGTTATTCTGAATGTTTTTAACCTTTTCAAATGTCAGTCTAGATTGAAAAATGAAATAAAAATAGTTTTCGGATAGATCGGAAAATTTCACAAATGTTTCATATTTTACTATTGAAAATCAAACCATAATTGCTGAGATATCGAAAATGGTGCATTAGTTGGTTGAGACTATGAAAACAACAATTTTCCTGTTTTTAAATCTTTGCATGGCAATATCTCAGCAACAAAGGGTCGTATCAACAAAGTTTTTTTTTTCAAAGTTGGACAAACATGGCCATTAATTAAAACAATGAATGAAAATGACTATTTTCAAAAAGTTACTAAAAAATGGCTGGAAATTTTTTGCGACCAATACCTCGATTTTTTTTTTTTCAAAAAATTAATACTGATTGAAAAAGTCATAACTCAGTCAAAGATTTTTTAAACGTTCTGGAAATTTCTGAAATGTTGGCAAGGGGACATCAACCTTAAACATATCAGAAAATAAAAAAAATAAATAAGTATTTTTGCAAATCAAGTTTAAGTGACAAAAAGTGAAATTTAAAATCACCATTTACACAAAGATACAGATTTACAGCTGCCAAATTTGTATGTAAAATTATATTGATAAACTAATGATGCAAATTGGCTTCTTTGGGCATACCAAAGGCACCAAAAAAGTTTCAGCCGGATAAAAAAATCCAAAAAAATCCAATGACCGAAATGTCAAAGAATTCCTCATGTTTGAAATTTTGATTTTTTTCAAAAATCAAAAATCTATCAGTAAATATAAAAAATACGGATTATGCGAAATTGAGTTTCTGGAAAAAAAAGTTTATTAAAATTAAAAATTTGCAAAAAAAATCGTGTACCTATTTTTTAACAATCCTCATCAATATCTACAACTTTGGGGAAGACACCAAATTGATCTGAAATTTTTTTCAACAGTTACAGATTTTCTAATTGATTTTCCGACGACGCAATTCCGGGTTGGTACGAAATTCCAACGAAAAATCTATTCTATCGATACAAATACCCCCAAAACGGTGTTATACCCACTCCAAAATATTTATTTAGCAATTCTATGGTAATATATTGACATTTAGTTGAAATAAAAGTTTGCAAATAAACCCTCTACAACCTAACCCCGCCTTTAGACGGGCTTCGATCTAAAAAATCGCCAAAAATCAATTTTCCAACCGATTTTTGATCTTTAAAAAGCATTGGAAAGAAGAACTCTTCAAATTTTAGAAAATTTCAGGGTTGGAAGTTAAACTTGTTTTATGTGACTTTGCCAATGTTTTTAAAAATTTCATTTTTTTAGGGGTCAACTTTGGCAGTGTTTTTTACTAACATTTCCTATATTTTCAATAAAAAGAAGTATGCAGTAATTTTTTTAGTGTCCCAGACTATGCCTCTACGCATTTTTTGCAATTTAAATGATGATGGTGCGATTCTATAGCAGAAAATGTGCAAAACATGCAAAAAATTGAAAAAGTGACTGTAAAAACATGAAAAAATTAGATAGGCGAAATATAATTATATTAGGTGGTAGAGTAGGCCAAATACTACCAAATACAAACATAAACTAAATAAGATAAATGCAAATTAAAATACTATAAATGAAACAAGAAAAACATAATACAAGAAAAGTAAAGTTTTGCGTAGAACAAAAGCTGCTCAAAATGACCTCCTGAACACGGGAAAAATAAATATTTTCGAAAAAAAAATTGTGCAGTAGAGGGTTAAGTTTAGATATGTTTTATATAGAATTTCCAGAGTAATATAAACTTTTATACTAAGTAGTTAGTAAAATTTATATTCAATCCAAATTATTTTTTTAATCAGTCAAGGATGCCTATTTGGAGTTGGGAGACTGGATTTATGGTGATTTGTCAACAAATAACATTATTTATGTTAATTTTTCGAAAGGTGCTTTTTTTGCACCTTTTTTATTTTCGTAATAGTATTTGTTATATAACTTTTTATAGAAATCATCTTTTCATGAGCTTTTTGTAGCTTCTTATAGTAGTTTTTTGTAGTTTCTGAACAAAACGAAGTACTAGGTTCCTGTCAAACTTTAATTTTTTTACATGTTTCATCACAAAATGTGCTTAGTGACCAAGGGGTGTAAATACTTTTTTTACATACTGTAACTGTGATAAACGATAGATTTGTATTTTTTTGGAACTTAAATGTGTTTCCCGAATTTCCTATATTCAGTGATGTAATTTTTCACCCCGATTTTTTTCTTTTTAAAATTACGCGTTTTTGTCACTTTGTAAACAGTGAAAAATGTGTTAATTTGGATGGTGTAAAATTGGAAGCTTTAATATGACAACTCTTATGGTGTAATATTACCTAAATTTAGATGGAAAAAGTGGGATTATAACGGAAAAATGAAGGTAAAAGTAATAGTAAATTTTAAAGGGTCCATGAATACCAAAATTTGGTAATGATACCAGAGAAAGATATTATTACGCATTTCCCTTGTTATTTACCCATGCTCGGGTGATCAGCCTGTACGAGGTTTGATTTAACAAAAATGTTTTGAATTTTCTCAGTTCCACAAAAGTCTTTTGCTGTTATGAAAATAATTCTTTGCGTTTAGCGTTGATTAAATAAAAATATTGTTTTTAAATTCTATCAAACGTCTTGTTGATTCAAGTACGCTCTATTTTTCTGCGATCAATTTGACCATTTTTCATATTGATTTAAAAAAATCTTCTCCTTTTAGCAATGCACGATTAACAACACATTCAAAGGGTCATTTTTGAGCAACTTCACTGAACTTTTTTCCGAGAAAAAATAAAACTTCTAAAAACTGGTCAAAGGCGGTAACAATCATCACTTTTCCAAAAACGCTTTTCAAAGAATACAGAAAACCCGTGAAGAATACATGCATACCCTTTACGACAATTTAGTATTTTGTTTTTTTTTTTTTTCTAAAATGTAACCCAGTAATGTTAAAAAACACATTATTATCAATTGACAAAATTTGCTTCAGAAATAAAGTTGGCTTCTCTGGGTAATTGCAAATTCAGAAAATAAAATTACCTTCACAGTAAACAGAAACCATGGTTATATTTAGGCTTAGTGATTTTTCACGCTCGAAAATTGCAAATTTCACGGGGACCTAAATTAAAAAACATAAAATTTCACGCAAATTCCACGGAACGTGAAAAATGTTAAAATAAATCTGAAAATCTTATGTTTGAATCACAGAAACTGCTTTTTAGGCTTCATTACATATTTTTTAAATAAACTAAATACAATTTCAATAAATTTGAACCTGCCACAAAAAAAAAATCTCCTAATTTTCCAAAAATATTCCATCTGGTTTTAGGATGGGCTCTACATATATTTTGAAACAAAATGTAGGGCATGCGTATTCTCATTTATTGAACTGCTTTTTTAATATTTGACTAATAAAGCTAAAACGTTTTCGCTGATTTGCTTCATTTTATTGACTTTCATATCAAAGCAAGATTTAACAATCAGTCCATTTCTTGCGACATTTGGCACATTCAAAATAATATTGAAGGTTTCATCTCTCTATTCAAATTTAAATTTTAAATCAATATGCAAAAATAATATATTTGTAACGAAATCGTCAGTCTGTGTGGATCAATCGGACCGTAACTGGACTCACAATCCATAGGAGCAGTTCTCTACGGAATCGGTCTTTTTTCTTTAATTTTAATTTTTGTATTTTTTAATCCGGCTGAAACTTTTTTGGTGCCTTCGGTATGCCCAAAGAAGCCATTTTGCATCATTAGTTTGTCCATATAATTTTCCATACAAATTTGGCAGCTGTTCATACAAAAATGATATGTGAAAATTCAAAAATCTGTATCTTTTGAAGGAATTTTTTGATCGAGTTGGTGTCTTCGACAAAGTTGTAGGTATGGATATGGACTACACTGAAAAAAATGCTACACGGTAAAACAAATTTTGGTGATTTTTTATTTAACTTTTTGTCACTAAAACTTGATTTGCAAAAAAACACTATTTTTATTTTTTTTTTATTTTTTGATATGTTTTAGAGGACATAAAATGCCAACTTTTCAGAAATTTCCAGAATGGGCAAAAAATCTTTGACCGAGTTATGATTTTTTGAATTAATACTGATTTTTTCAAAAAATCGAAATATCGGTCGCAAATTTTTTTCAACTTAATTTTTCGATATAAAATCGAATTTGCAATCAAAAAGTACTTTAGTGAATTTTTGATAAAGTGCACCAAAGGCACCAAAAAAGTTTTCAAGATATAGCCATTTTTAGGTAACTTTTTTGAAAATTGTCGCAGTTTTTCATTTTTTATAATTAGTGCCCATGTTTGCCCACCTTTGAAATAAATATTTTTGAAAAGCTGAGAAAATTCTCTATATTTTGCTTTATTGAACTTTGTTGATGCGACCCAAAGTTGCTGAGATATTGCTATGCAAAGGCTAAAAAACAGGAAAATTGATGTTTTCTAAGTCTCACCCAAACAACCCAACATTTTCTAATGTCGATATCTCAGCAACTATAGGTCCGATTTACAATGTTAAAACATGAAACATTCGTGAAATTTTCCGATCTTTTCGAAAAAAATATTTTCAAAAATTTAAAATCAAGACTAACATTTCAAATGGGCGTAATATTGAATGTTTGGCCCGTTTAAAATGTTAGTCTTGATTTTAAATTTTTGAAAATATTTTTTCGAAAAGATCGGAAAATTTCACGAATGTTGTTTGGGTGAGACTTAGAAAACATCAATTTTCCTGTTTTTTAGTCTTTGCATAGCAATATCTCAGCAACTATGGGTCGCATCAACAAAGTTCAATAAAGCAAAATATAGAGAATTTTCTCAGCTTTTCAAAAATATGTTTTTTAAAGGTGGGCAAACATGGGCACTAATTTTAAAAAATGAAAAACTGCGACTATTTTCAAAAAAGCTACCTAAAAATGGCTATAACTTGAAAACGGTGCACTTTATCAAAAATTCACCAAAGTACTTTTTGATTGCAAATTCGATTTTACATCGAAAAATGAAGTTGAAAAATTTTTGCGACCGATATTTTGATTTTTTGAAAAAAAATCAGTATTGATTCAAAAAATCATAACTCGGTCAAAGATTTTTTGCCCATTCTCGAAATTTCTGAAAAGTTGGCATTTTATGTCCTCTAAAACATATCAAAAAATAAAAAAAAAATTAAAAATAGTGTTTTTTTCGAAAATCAAGTTTTAGTGACAAAAAGTTAAATAAAAAATCACCAAAATTTTTTTTACTGTGTATCATTTTTTTTCAGTGTAGTCCATATCCATACCTACAACTTTGTCGAAGACACCAACTCGATCAAAAAATTCCTTCAAAAGATACAGATTTTTGAATTTTCACATATCATTTTTGTATTGACAGCTGCCAAATTTGTATGGAAAATTATATGGACAAACTAATGATGCAAAATGGCTTCTTTGGGCATACCGAAGGCACCAAAAAAGTTTCAGCCGGATTAAAAAATACAAAAAAAAAATCGAATGACCGAAAACTCAGAGAATTGCTCAGAGGTCGCCGGTTCTAATCTCGAGGCGGACGCAAAAAAATAGTCCTTTAGTTATAGAAATAATTGTTCCAAAATGGATTATGATGCAACACACAGCAGAAAGGAACTAAAAAACTGAATTTCAAAAAACTGATTGTATCGATTGTATCTTGATTATTTACCAATAAAACCGAATTGCATTGAAAAAAAATCAAAATGAAAACAAAACCAAAAAAGGAGTATTTTTTAAACTTTCACGGGAATTATCCACCCAAATAATCAAATATCGTTAAGATAAAACAAGACTCAGAAAATCTGAAATGTTTTTAAAAGTTGACTTCAAAGATAAAAAAAATACCCTTCATTTAAATTTGAATAAAACAAAGCTTGATTCTTTTAATTTCTTATGAAACTATACCTTTCAAATAAAATAGCAGTAATTTTTTTTATTACAGCGAATGAAAATATTACTAAACTAACCTGAAGTAACAATCACAACATCCTTCCTTAATCTGATACAAAGTGTTATACTAACAGGCTATCGTTTCCAATAAATTACAAATTAATAAACTTAGTTAGTTTGATTCTACAGTGTTCCATAAGATTATTTTTATTCTTATTTGAGTTTGGTAAATCATTTTTAGAAAAATCGTTTCACACAAACAAAAAATTTCACGGGATTTCGCGGAAAAAGCCAAATTTCATGGATTTCACGCTGTCCGCGAAATTGTGAAATTTCACTAACCCTAGATTACATCAGGGAATGAGTTTATCTTTTGTGTCAGAAAAATGTGTAAATTTACCGCTTTTTCAATGAAATGCATTTTTTTTGTCTAAATTGGGGGAATATTGCATAATAATTTTTTTACACTTGTCTATCAATTTATGCCAGTTGAATAACGGAAAATGGCAGCGATTTCAAAACAGTTTTTTAACTTTTTTAAATGAAAAATACGTTTGTTTGTTTTGAAATTTTGGAGTACGCCATCAAATTCGGCGTCAAATTTTACAAAAAAAATCCTTCGGCAAAAAATTTTCTATCTCTTCTAATCACGGAAAAACGTGTTTTAGGAAAACAACTAGAAGAATTAAAGAGGTCGCCTCATCGCCACGAGATTTTCAGGACTCATGTAAGTTGGAAGAGTATGAACTAATACGTTTTGCGTTGTTGAAAAAGTGTCCACGTGGTTTGTGAAAGGTCCCTTCGATTTTTTTCAGAAACTATAACCGTGGACAGTCGAAAATCTTAAATTTTTTAAATGTGCTTTAATTTTTTACATTAAAGTTAAAGCTTTAAGCTTGTTAAAATGCATTTAAGAAAAAAAATGGCGAAACTCAAATTCAACATTTGATTGAAATCATTTTCTATCAAGCTTCTTGTATCTTTTTTTATATTTGTGGCCTAAAGGTATATGCATTGAAGAATTAACAGTTGCAACCCAGATATTCATGTATTTCTCCCCAAAGTTTTAGTTTTAATTTCCTCAACAAAAATTTGCTTGCATCAGAATTCTCCTATGCATTCCTGTTTCCCTAGTATTCGTTGAAAATTCTATACTTCGACAGCAGTAACGAGCTTGTAAATACCCCCAACCAGGGATGCCAGATACACAGATTTGTCTGTGTTTCACAGACATTTGAGTTCGTGTCAGACATTTTTTGAGGTACACAGACTTTTTAAAAACTTCATTTAATTGTTATTTTGTTAAAATATCAATCGAAACTTATTTCATTAGTCTTCAAATGCTTAAAAACACAATTTTTGATAGATTTCTATGACTGTACATTGATTTATTTGAATTTTAGACAAAGACACAGACATACACAGACTTTTTCACAGACATTTTAAAAAATCATCTGGCATCCCTGCCCCCAACAGAGATCACCAACCCAATGCAAAAAATATCGAAAAAATCTGGGCCACTCGCCTCAGCATACAAAAAAAAAGAATACTCAAACCCCACCGGTGTGCAATCGACGTGGGTGCAATGACCGGGACAAGAGCTACTTTTCGTCCTCCATTGAGTACTTGGTAGTCAAAAGAGATGAGTAACTGAGCAGTGCCATTCCAGCGTCGCCGGGATCATCATCATCATCGTCATCGTCGGACCAAGAAGAGTCCACCGAAGGACTCGGTGTTGTGCAACACGAGCTTTAGGACATCCCAAAGGGTTCAAAGTTGAATGCATGCCACACTGTGAGGGTGCACTGAGGGAAATTTGCACGAGAGATTGGTGACTTTTGTCGAACAAATTTTGTGTTATGCTTGAATATTTCAACATTTTTTCTCTTCGTGTTTCTCCCAGAATGCAAAACAGGAAGTGGCGCAGCTTCTGACAGGTCCAGAGACCAGACTGATGCTGCAGCTCGAAAGCTTTTCATCGTCGGATGCTTTTGTTCAGTGTCCTGGCATGTTCTTTTTTTTTGCTGCAGCAATTTTCCATGCATTTTTTACGACGCAAAAGACTACAGTTGCGTTTTCCTGAGCAGGTCCACTTATCTCTTCTTTTTTTGCAAAAAGAAAAGTTTGTTCAACTTTCGACTTTCATACCGTAATGACCCATGAGAACAAACTTTTTAGAGGCAAATTTGAAATGTTGATGTTGACTGAAAGGTTTCCAGGATTGGTAGGTGGATTTCTTCCTTTTCACTTTCCTAGAATAGAATGAACTTTGTTTGAATTTGTGCTGAAATTTCAATTCAAACCAATTCTGAATAGTAAATTGGTTAAATTTCCGCTCGACTCGACTTTGCAATAGCCCCAACTTTATTGTGTCAGAACGCAAATTGGTCCAAACCAAAATTAGAATGCATAAAGTTGAAAGTGCGTTCCGCACTTTTGATAGATGGCTCGTTTAGTCCATCGGAATTTACTACCGTCCACAGCTTGAAATATTTACGACGCTTTTGAAGAGCTTAATTTGGTACGACTTTTTAATAGCTTCACGCTGGTTGAGCAAACTTTGCAGACTCTCTGGTTAGTTTGCGGGGAACAACAGTTTTGTGGATTCGTTGATCAAGGCCATAAATAATAGAAAGGCAGCAGAAGTAGTTTGGCGCGTCCGAAAAATGGCCCCAAAACAAGAATTGGCCGCGCGAGAACTCAATCGTCCGGAACGCAAACACGGGCGCTCCGCGGCCAGTGTTGTGTGGTTTTGAGTTATGTTATTCAATTAATTTATTAGTTGAACTTTAAAAAATACGTTATTCTATTGACAAATCTGACTTTTTAGTAACAACAACTGAACATATCATTAAACTAAACAAACATCTCCTCAAGAAGAAATTCTATTCTCTGGGATGTACTCAGATAAAGAGTGACTTTTATTATCTGTGATTCAGATGAAGATTTAACCGTGCTTCAACCGATTTCCCGACTATAACAAAAGTTGGAGTTGTAAAGTCCCGTGTGCTGCAGCCGAAGTACGTGGAGTACGCGCAATTCGCCAACTTGCTGAGGAATTACAAGGCGATAAAGTTTTGCTGAAACGAGTCATATTCCATCCCAGGCCACGCCATTTTGCTGCTAAATCGTATAGTGGCACTCACGGTTCATTCCACGGTTCACTCGCTGTTACACATACTACTGCCATCAGAACCAAAACAAACCCAACGATGAGCTTCAAGCGATCGAGGGAAGACTTGACCACATCGGACCCGGAGGAAGAGCCTGTGCAATCTCTGGATGAGCTCTTTTCTCGAATGAAAACGATGTTCGAGAAAACCAACGCGAGGATTGAAAACTGTAAGTCGGATCTACAGTCAGAGTTTGCCGTTCTTCGCGAAGACATGCAGCAGTTCAAAACCGAGTGCTCCAACAATGTCAACAAGCTGTCTGCTGATCTATCCAAAACCCGGGACAACGTCAGCCTCAACTATGAACGGATCCTCGTCTGCGGGAAACTGAATGATCTGCTGCTGTCTGGTGTGCCCTATCAGTCTTCAGAAAACATCTCTAACTACGTCAGGAGCGTCTCGCTTGCTTTGGGCTACAGTGATCAAGACCGTCCTTTGATTTACACGAAAAGGCTGGCTCGCCTTCCAATCGCTGATGGTACTGCTCCCCCTTTGCTGCTTCAGTTTACCTTCAGAGCAGCACGAGATGAATTTTACCGACGATATCTCTCGTCGCGTAACCTGTCGTTGTCACACCTGGGTTTTTCTGTCAACAAGCGGATCTACCTGAACGAGAATCTGACAGAACTCGCTAGATCGATCAAAGGGAGTGCTCTCAAAATGAAAAAGGACGGCAAACTGCACAGTGTCTTCACCAAGGACGGATTCGTGCAAGTGAAGGACCGCGCGGAGGATGAAGCTCGGCCAGTACATTCTGTGGAGCAGCTGGCCAACAAACCCTTTCCTTGAAAACGCCCTCTTTTCCTTCCCACAACATCCATGATTCCTTTCCTTAATCCCGGTGTTTCAGTCCTTCCTGAAAGTTAGACCCTTCCTGAACAAGTTATTCATCTTCCTTCTAAGTTAATCCTTGACTCCTATCCTTAGTTAGTCCGTGACTCCTTCCTTCCTAAAAGTCTTCTGGTGAACGTGGTGTACTGACTGCTGGAGTGCTGGGAATGCTGCTGGAGTGGGAATGCTGCTGGAGTGGGAATGCTGCTGGACTGCTGGGAATGCTGCTGGAGGGATGTGAATGCTGTTGCTGTTTCGGATGCTGTAGTTGTTGTTGCTGTTGCGGTATGGTTGCTGTTGGACTCTGCTGCCGCTTGCGATGGTCTTTGCAACTCTGACCTGCTGAGGACTGCTCTTAAGTAATATTTCTGTCTATCCTTTCTACCTACTCTACTCTATTCTACCCTATTCTTTTTGATGCTATTCTTCGTGAAACACACAATTCGATAAAAGTTTTAATAATTGGCTTGAAAATCTAAGAAGTATGATAAACGATCACTCTTTATTGTTTTGCTCTGTTAATTTCGTAATGCCAACCTTTTGTATGCATTCTTCACCTTTCCCGTCATTTGTTCGCGATGTTGGCTAGTAATGGCTTAGCCCCGAATGCAAATCAAAACGCGTCCATTCCACGTATTGTGATGAACTGTGCAATGGAATCTGATAAGCTCAACATATGCCATTTGAATATCCAAAGTTTATGTGCGAGAAATTTGAGCAAGTTTGAAGAATTTAAGCTATGCTTTACCAATAGTAAAGCAAACATTATTTGTGTAACTGAAACTTGGCTTACAGATAAAATTGAAGACGAATTGATATCCATTGATGGTTACGAATTGATTAGGCATGATAGGAACCAGCAAACTCGTGGAGGTGGTATTTGTGTGTATTTTAAAACAAACATACACTGTAAAATTTTGTCATGTTCTAAAAATGATGCAAATAATATAACTGAATTCATAATTCTTGAAATTGAAATCGCAGGAGAAAAAGTTTTACTTGGTGTTTTTTATAATCCTCCAAGAGTTGATTGTTCAACTGTTCTCTCTCAAAAATTAGCTGATCATTCTTTAAATTACAATAAAATTATACTTATAGGTGATTTCAATACAGACATCAGAAAATCATGTGCTCATACAGACAATTTTCTAAATGTAACTGACACATATGGATTAAATTGCATAAATACACTATCTACACATTTTCATTATGGAGGAAGTTCAATGATTGATCTTCTTTTAACAAATGATCCAAATTTTGTTCTTAAATTTAACCAAGTTTCTGCTTCCTGTTTCTCAAGACATGACATAATCTTCTCAACTTTAAATCTAAATATATCAAAAACAAAAACCTACAATTTATTTAGGAATTATAACAAAATAAATTTGCCAGCTTTAGATCATGCTGTGGCTTCTATAAATTGGGATCTCTTGTTTTCAATTACAGATCCTGAAATTGCTCTTGACGTTTTTAATGTTAATATTAAAAAACTTTTCGAAAAATTCGTTCCTTTGTGTAAATATATGCCAAAACAAAATCCATGGTTTAACAACGAAATTAATAAAGCTATGATTGAAAGGGATTTGGCTTATGGTTTATGGAAAGCGGATAGAAGTACCTTAAGGTTTGATGAATTTAAGATGCTTCGGAATAGGGTAACTAATTTAATTAATATTGCCAAGTCAAAATACGTTTCTAATCAGTTAAACACTACAGAAACAAGCAAAACTTTATGGAAAAAACTCAAAGTAATAAATGTCAAAAGTAAACAACCGCGAACAGAGAAATTTTTGAATTCTAATGATGAAATTAATGATTATTTTAGTTCTAATTTTACACAAGATAATTCCTCTCCTCGTACCTTGCTGCCTAATCATAATGGATTCAAATTTTCAACAGTAGAAACAGTTGATGTTATTCTAGCACTTAGTGCTGTTAAGTCTGACGCAATCGGTCTTGACCAAATACCTCTTAAATTTATTAAGCTGATATTACCTTTAGTTGTAGATAAAATAACGTATATTTTCAATTTAGCCATCTCAACATCAAAATTCCCAAGAGCTTGGAAGTCAGCGAAAATTATTCCGGTTAAAAAGAAACCGAGAAGTCTTGCTTTAGATAATTTACGCCCAATTAGTATTTTGCCTGCTCTCTCTAAAGTTTTTGAGAAAATTTTGAAAATTCAAATACAAACTTATCTGAATAATTTTGATTATTTACATGAATTTCAATCAGGATTCAGATCTAAACATAGTACAACTACAGCCTTACTTAAAGTACATGATGATTTATTAAAAATAATAGATCGCAAAGGAGTTGCGTTTTTATTGTTCATAGATTTTTCCAAAGCTTTTGATCGTGTTTCTCACTCTAAATTAATCAATAAATTATCTTTAAAATATAACTTTTCTATAGAAGCAGCAAAATTAATTCAGTCTTATTTAACCGGAAGAACCCAGTCTGTTTTTTCTAATTGCACATTGTCTAGCCCTGTTGTTATCATTTCTGGTGTACCGCAAGGTTCAATTCTTGGTCCAATTTTATTTTCCCTTTTTATAAACGATTTACCATCCGTTCTTAAGAATTGTATGGTTCATATTTTTGCAGATGATGTTCAATTGTATTTAGCCTCAAATTCTCTTACCGTTACTGAAATGGCACGGCTTTTAAATGAAGATTTGTGTGAAATTCTCCGCTGGTCTACCCGTAACTTTTTGCCGATCAATTCTTCTAAGACCAAAGTAATGTTCATCTCTCGGAACAAACGAGTTTCTTCTTTACCTGTAATTTTCCTTGGACAAAATATCATTGAATATGTTACTAATGCATTAAATCTTGGAATAATAACGCAAAATAACCTAGAATGGGATTGCCATATAAACAGCCAATGTAGAAAAATTTACAACGGCCTTAGGCATTTGAAAATCACGGCAAGCATGTTGCCGATACAGACAAAGCTTAGACTGTTTAAATCTCTTTTACTTCCTCATTTTATGTATGGTGATGCACTTTTTCTTAATGCTGCAGCTAACTCTATAAATAAATTACGGGTCGCCTTAAACGCGTGCGTACGTTACATCTATAATCTATCAAGGTATGCTAGGGTTTCACACCTTCAGCATAATCTACTTGGTTGTTCATTTAATAACTTTTATAAGCTTAGGTCCTGTCTTACTTTATTTAAAATTATAAATACCTCTACCCCTAGATATTTAGCAGAAAAACTCCAAATTTCTCGCAGTATACGTACTAGAAATTACATAATACCACAGCACCGATCATCACATTACAATGAAAGCTTTTTTGTTAGGGGCGTTGCTAATTGGAATCAACTTCCTGTCGTTATTAAAAATATTCGTTCTCCAATCGAGTTTCGAAAAGAATGCATAAATTGGTTGGGCATGAGAAATTAACAAGCGCTGATAGTGATTAAGTTTGGCAAAGCCATATAATAATAAGAAGTGCTACACACTCTTGAATTCTGATTGTAGTAATTGAAAAGGAGCAGTCCTTACTCTACATGTATTAATAAAGAATTGAATTGAATTGAATTGAAAAGAAATTTCTTCAAATTCGTCAGTTTGCATTCTCTCTTTCCTCAAGTGTAAATTAGATCCAACCTTGTTTAGAGTTGCACCGTAATTTTGGCCTTAAATTTGCAGCAAATTGTTCCCACACCAACCACATATTCAGTGAAGTGGAAGTTTGTCAATTGAATTTCCCGTGAAATTGGCTCGTTCGAGGGCTAAGCTTTGTTCCAACTTGGTTGAACTGCCTTGCTAAGGACTATTTGCAATCCTGAGAGTTTCCTAGTAACTGGGCAAACATGTACAGGTAAACCATCTGTGTACGATGGGCCAAATGCAGCTGCAGAGTTCAAAGTAATTAGCTCCAGTTCTGGTGAAATTGGCAAATGCATCTCTGTCAGGGTTAAGCTAAGAACAAAGACTCGACTGTTTGCTATCAGATGATGATAACAGTATGGGGCAATTAAGATAACATATCAATAGCATGTGAATTAATTAATTTGAAAGTTGAATGTTTAGAATGCTGAATTCTAAAAATCAAAAGAGAGTGCTTCAAATGCGACACTGATGCAACAAATTTAAAATTTTAAAACCAACTACAAAGCTTATCCTCCAAATAAACAATCACATCAAATCTTCATCAACGAGAACAGTTCCAAGCGCTGGTGCTGCTACTCATTATTTTTGCTCGAATTTGCTCATTAGGAATTCTGTAGCCGAGGTCCATTATTAGAGCCGTGTATTTTGGCTGTCTGTGGGTATTTAGTGCAACGCTTGCACCGATTTCCGAGACCGGAATCGATGGCAACTCTTTTTTGATTGGCGTATTTTAAATCGAACATATGGTCCAACAATTTGCTGCAAATAAAGAATTGATATGTATACAGTTTGTTTTTGAAAAGATTTGAATAAGGAGCTTCTCTCTACGAAATCGATCTTTAAGCAAAATAAAGAGAATTTTCTCAGCCTTTCAGAAATATTTTTTTCAAAAGTGGGCAAACATGTGCACTAATTTAAAGAAATGAAAAACTGCGACTTTTTTTTTCAAAAAATTAGGGTAATTCTCTACCAACTCACACGAAATCGGGAAAAATTGCCCCGACCCCTCTTCGATTTGCGTGAAACTTTGTCCTAAGGGGTAAGAATTCCTAATGAGCAAACTTTTTTTTCGTAAAATCGCAATAACTCGTGATGTTTATAAGCAAACCCCTTATGTTTGTATATTAAAATTTTTGTAATTGTCTAACAACTTTGTAGAACATTGTTACACTCTAAAAAGAAAACCTGCAATGTAAAAAAACACGAAATTTTAAATGAAAAAGTACATTAAATTTCCCTTAAAATGACGTGTTCCAAAAAAATTTACAGTCGAGTAACGGAAAATGGGAGAATTTTAAAAACTTTTTTAGTGATTTTTTTCGACGAAAAATACGTTTTTTTTTTAAATTCTGAGTACGCCATCAAATCGGGCGTCTT